>NC_080182.1:43201878-43501878 GCF_950295315.1 Erinaceus europaeus
GGAGTAGTAAAGACCTGGTGAAAAAACAGAAAGACACGGAGTGTGTGTGTGTGTGTGTGTGTGTGTGTGTGTGTGTGTGTTGGGGGGTGGAATAGGGGGGAAGAAGGAAGAAAGGAAGTAGGAATGAAGATAACAAAAGAGCGGAACCCCAAGCTAGAGGGAGGAGACAGTCTTCTACAACCTCCAACAAAGCATCAAAGAAGGCCTATCAGCCACTGAACTAATGTGAGACTCCAGACAGTCTCGCATCCAGCTCTCTAAACCTGACGAAAATCCATCTTTCTTCCCTTTTTTTTTTTTTTTTTAAGATTTTAACAGCACTTTGCAGGAAAGAATTTTCTACGACAAATGTGCCAAAATTCAAACATGAAGACTCAACTAATGCTCCAGCCGAGTCGGACAACCAAGAATCCTTTCATTAGTGACTGAAGCTAGGACTGCTTAGTGTCACACCAGGGCAAAGAGGGGCACAGTCAGCAGGGCACAGGAGTCACAGTGCTCAAGGAACAGGCTCAAAACCAACATCTCCACCTGTAAGGGAATGTTCACAAGTGATAGAATAGTGCTATAGTTGTTCCTCTTCTCTGTCTCTCTCTTTTCTTTTTCTCTCTATATCTCTCTTTCTTTTCTCTCCCACCATCTAGTAAAATACATAAATCTTTTAAAAATTAAAAAAAAAAAAAGAAAGACAGCGCAAGGAACAGCATAAGGATCCCAGCTCTCCACCTGCAGAGGAGTCGAATCACAAGTAGTGAAGCAGGAATACCAAAGGAGACCACCCGGACTGAAACAAGACAGGACTAGAATGACCACAGGAACCCAGTAAATCACCCGTGAGTACAAACACGCGTGGCTGGTGACAGAGAGGAGAGAGGGGCCTAAGGAGAGATTAAGTGACTGCTAACAGTTCAACAGTTGATCAGTGGAGACACCACCTCCAGTCTGCTCCACAACAAGGGGACAGCTGAAGGGAGGAGAGGACTCCCCAGAGACTCACCAAGTGCAACTCTGAGTCTCCATTGCTACTACCCTTAGAATCTGGAGCAGCAACAGGGAGGGACACCAGGGGACAGAGATCTAACTGGGAAACTCAGGAGAAGACCTATACCTCGGTGGCATAGCTGAGGGGCTGTGAAAGTCTCTTTGCATAACCACTGGATTATCTCTGCCACACCCTGCTTTATCTCTTGGTCAGGAGTCAGTGATTAAGCGAAGAAGCCTATTGATAGTTTAAAAGCCCTCAGGCACCCATAGCCTACAGGGAAGAAAAAAAAGAGGCTTTTACACCACTGAGCTCCAACTCAGGGATTGAAAAAAAACTGTTAACTTCCACCATGGTAAACCCTTTAATTAAATTACTTAGACACAAGTCAATCCAGGCAATAGTGATCAATAATTTGAAAAGTACTGATAAAGGGAACTCATAACATAATATATAAAATGGTTAAAACAATAAGAAAAAATATTGGAGACTCGAACCAGGACAAGAGTCCAGCTAAAAGTCCTCCAGAGGGTGAAGCACAAAACAACGAGTTCAACATCCAAACATTAGCTAAGGAAATAATAACAGGAGTGAGTAAAGAATTTGAAAAAATTGTAATCAGAAATGCAGGAACAACAAATGAGAATATGGAAGAAAATTCTAATAATCTCATGGTTATTAGAGAGCTGAAAGCTGAAATCGCTGAGCTAAGAAGGCAACTAGCTGAACAAGCTAAAACAGTATCAGAGCAGGGCAACAAAATAGATGAACTCCAGAAAGCAGTAGAGGGCAGAGAGAATAGAATCTATGAGGCTGAAGACAGAATTAGCAAGATTGAGGATGAATTAGAGACAACTAAAAAAGAAGTAAGAGATCTCAAAAAGAGATTAAGAGATGCTGAAAACAACAACAGAGTCCTATGGGATGACTTCAAAAGAAACAATATATGCATTATTGGTTTACCAGAGGAAGAAAGAGAAGGAGAGGAAGAAAGCATTCTCCAGGCCATAATAGCTGAAAATTTCTCTAGTCTAGACAACACCAAAGACATAAAGATTCAAGAAGCCCAGAGGGTCCCAAACAGAATTAACCCAGACCTAAAGACACCAAGACATGTCATACTTAGAATGGAAAGGAATAAGGATAAAGAAAGGATCCTCAAGGCTGCAAGAGAAAAACAAAGAGTCACCTACAAAGGAAAACCCATAAGATTAGCAGCAGACTTCTCCATACAAACACTACGGGCCAGAAGAGAATGGCAAGATATCTATTGAGTGCTCAATGAGAAAGGCTTTCAGCCAAGAATACTATATCCTGCTAGATTGTCATTCAAACTAGATGGAAGCATCAAAACCTTCTCAGACAAGCAACAGTTGAAGGAAGCAACCATCACCAAGCCTGCCCTGAAAGAAGTTCTGAAAGGTCTCCTATAAACAACCAGACCACCACAAATAGGACATATATCAAAACACTCTAAAACTCTACAAGAATGGCTTTAAAATATCTTCAATCTTTGATATCAATAAATGTCAATGGCCTGAATTCACCTATTAAAAGACACAGAGTAGGAAGATGGATCAGAAAACACAACCCAACAATATGTTGTCTACAGGAAACTCACCTAACGCAACAAGACAAACACAGACTTAAAGTGAAAGGATGGAAAACTATCATTCAAGCCAATGGCCCACAAAAAAAGGGCAGGAACAGCTATTCTCATATCTGACATGATAGACTTTAAAATAGATAAGATTAAAAAAGATAGGAATGGACACTACTTAATGCTCAGAGGATGAGTCAATCAAGAGGACTTAACAATTATTAATATCTATGCACCCAATGAGAAGCCATCTAAATACATCAAACTTCTACTGAAAGAGCTACAGCAATATATTAACAGTAACACAATAATAGTAGGGGACTTCAACACCCCACTATCTCAACTTGACAGATCATCCAGGAAGAAAATCAGTAAAGACATAAGGGAGCTAAATGAAGAGATAGATAAACTAGAACTATTGAACATTTTCAGAGTCATTCATCCCAAGAAACTGGAATACACATTTTATTCAAATCCACATGGATCATTCTCAAGGATAGACCATATGTTAGGCCACAAAGACAGCATCAGCCTATTCAAGAGCACTGAAATCATCCCAAGCATCTTCTCAGACCACAGTGGAATTAAACTAACACTTAACAATCAACAAAAGATTAGTAACAGTCCCAAAATGTGGAAGCTCAACAGTACACTTCTTAACAACTTCTGGGTCAAAGAGGAAATCAAGGAAGAAATCAAAATGTTTCGAGAGTTCAATGAAAATGAAGACACAAGCTATCAAAATATTTGGGACACAGCTAAAGCAGTCCTAAGAGGGAAGTTCATAGCTATACAAGCACACATTAGGAAACAAGAAAAGGCACAAATAAACAGCCTGATTGCACATCTTAAAGACCTAGAAGAAGAACAACAAAGGAATCCTAAAGCAACCAGAAGGACAGAAATCACTAAAGTTAGGGCAGAAATAAATAACATTGATAATAGGAAAACCATACAAAAGATCAATGAAAGTAAATGTTGGTTCTTCGAAAGAGTAAACAAAATCGACAAACCTTTAGCCAGACTCACAAAACAAAAAAGGGAGAAGACCCAAATAAATCAGATAGTAAATGAAAGAGGAGAAATCACAACAGACACTGCAGAAATTCAACATATCATGCGAGGCTTCTATGAACAACTATATGCCACCAAGCTAGAGAACCTGGAAGAAATGAATGATTTCCTAGATATCTACCAACTTCCAAAACTAAGTAAAGAGGAAGTGGGTAACATGAACAGGCCCATCACAGCTAATGAAATTGAAACAGTTATCAAAAATCTTCCCAAAAATAAAAGTCCTGGACCAGATGGTTTTACAAATGAATTCTACAAAACTTTCAAAGAAGAACTAATACCTCTACTTTTAAAAGCCTTCCAGAAGATTGAAGACACTGGAATACTCCCTGCCAGCTTCTATGAAGCCAACATCACCCTGATACCAAAAGCAGACAGGGACACAACCAAAAAAGAAAACTACAGACCAATATCTCTGATGAACATAGCCTTTTTTTTTTTTTTTTTTTTTTTTTTTACCGAAGTGAATGACCATCTTCTGGGAAGTATAGGTCTTGAACCTGAAAACTTTGTCTGTCTGTCTCTTAGTCCACAGAAAGAGCCACTAGCCCAGCCAGATCTCACTCTGATGAACATAGATGCAAAAATATTGAACAAAATTCTAGCCAACCGGATACAGCAGTATATCAAAAAGATTGTTCATCATGACCAAGTGGGGTTGATCCCAGGCATGCAAGGTTGGTTTAATATACGTAAATCAATCAATGTGATCCACCACATCAACAAAAGCAAGAACAAAAATCACATGGTCATATCAATAGATGCAGAGGAAGCCTTTGACAAAATACAACATCCCTTTATGATCAAAACACTACAAAAAATGGGAATAGATGGAAAATTCCTCAAGATAGTGGAGTCTATATATAGCAAACCTACAGCCAACATCATACTCAATGGTGAAAAACTGGAAGCATTTCCCCTCAGATCAGGTACTAGACAGGGCTGCCCACTATCACCATTACTATTCAACATAGTTTTTTTAAATTTAAAAAAATATTTATTTCCTTTCTATTGCCATTGTTGTAGCTATTGATGTTGTTGTTGTTGGATGGGACACTGCCCGCCCAACTCCCAAAAATGATGTTTTTCAGTTTTTGGTTTTATTTGTCTAGGTCAGAACTAGAGCCCATTTCCCAGACCTTTTATTGTGGACCATGGCCACATGTGGCCCATCTACTTGGATGAAGGTGACAAACCTCCCCTTATGTCTGGTCCTCACGAACCCTCACACACACACACTCCCATCATATTTCCAAGGGGCTGAAAACTATATATCATACAGGCAGTGTGTAAGCATATGGCTACCCATGGCAGAATGAGTCACAAGCAACCTTTTTTCTATTCCTTTCCAATTTCCTGTGCTTCACAAATTTGTGCAATCATGAAACATCATAAAATGTTTTATATGCTAAAATACATAAATATTTATAGATAGATAGAAATAAATACATATATATTACAAAATAAATTATCCTTACTTCATTTGATAACTCCAGATGGCACGGATTTGGGTGTGCTGATCTACTTACGTATTTCCAGCACCTAGGACAGAGCCAGGCACAATATCCACATTTTATTGATGTACTTTGAAGGAATTAGTAGTTTTTGGCATCCTCTTCTGGCATTCATAGTGCCTGTTTGCCAGTGCTCCTCTTAAAATGTGATTATTTTAGCTAAATAAAATTTAAGTTTAGAGAGATAGTGCAGCATGTGGGACTTGCCTGTGAGGTTCCAGGTTCAGTCGCTGACACCACCAGTAACCAAAATAAATTAACAAACTGAGAACAAATAGGTTGAAACAAAAACAAAACATTTCTCTCATCCTCTATATGGGAGAACATGCCTGTTGCTTTCATACATTTAGGACTTTATCTACAAAGATGGTCCAAGGGTTGCTTTTGAGACTTTTAATTTTATTTAGAAGGAACATCACACTGTTGGTTCATATCAATCTTATAATCAGCTAAACCCCTCTAGCCTTTGCCCATGATTTGCTGTCAAGTCTGATTTCCTCATTCTGCACTTGTACAATTGATTTTTTTACCCTCAAACACTAGAGTTTGAAGTGTTCCTTATCACATTTTATCTGATTTGTTTGGTCCATTATGGGAGCCACTGCAAGACTCTTAAATCCCTGACTCTGAAATCTTGCATATTCTTCATCTCTTAAAGATAAAACTATGAACTGCAAACAGAACTACACACACACACACACACACACACACACACACACACACACACAACCTATGAACTGCATAAGAAAAGGAAAGAAGATTTTGCTGAACACCATCAGAATTCCCACCAGGATTCAACATTCTTGGAACAAGTGTCTTAAAACATCAGGTTTGAAAAGAATGGCCAAGCCTATACAGTTCAGTTCCCAAGACTTGCCTCATTTCCACTGCCTACTGGTTGCTAATCATTTTATTACCCAGATTCATAGACATGCTTACTATTTCTTGTCTACACCCACTCTTCTTTCTTAGAGAAAAGTATTTCATTTCATTTTTTATTACATTTTTAGGATTCATTGATTCATGATAAAGAAAGAGAGGAATGAGAAAGAGAACCAGAACATCACTCTGGCGTAGGTGAAGCCAGGGATCAAACCTGGGACGTCATACAGTTGCTGCTCTAGCTTCTAGGTTTCTTGTTTTATATATATATATTTTAGAGATGGGGGGCAGAGAAAGAGATTTTGTTTTATATTTTTAAATTTTGTTATTTATTATATATATTTTAATATTTTTTTATTTAAGAAAGGATTAATTAACAAAACCATAGGGTAGGAGGGGTACAACTCCACACAATTACCACCACCCAATCTCCATATCCCACCCCCTCCCCTGATAGCTTTCCCACTCTCTATCCCTCTGGGAGCATGGACCCAGGGTCATTGAGGGTTGCAGAAGGAGGAAGGTCTGGCTTCTGTAATTGCTTCCCCGCTGAACATGGGCGTTGACTGGTCGGTCCATACTCCCAGTCTGCCTCTCTCTTTCCCTAGTAGGGTGTATCTCTGGGGAAGCAGAGCTCCAGGACACATTGGTGGGGTCTTCAATCCAGGGAAGCCTGGCCAGCATCCTGATCACATCTGGAACCTGGTGATTGAAAAGAGAGTTAACATACGAAGGACAGAGAGAAACTGAAAGAGGATGGGAGATAGAGAGAGAATGAAAGAGAGATACCTGCGGCCCTGTTTCACCACTCGTGAAGTTTCCCTTTTGCAGGTGGGGACCAGGGGCTTGAACCCAGGTCCCTGTGTATGGTAATCTGTGCAGTCAATTGGCTGAGTCACTTCCCAGTCCCTTGTCTTGTATTTTTATGCAGTACTTTTGAATTCATTCAGGGCTTTGCTCCCATGCAGTACTGTTCAACAGCCTTCCCTGAGCCTGTTACAGCGTTACAGAAATACAGTGACTTGTATTTCTTGTATTTCTTTCTGACAGCCGCAGAGGTACCCCATCAGTGCTGCTGCAACATTCCATGTGGCATGTGGCACAGGGCTTTGAACTCAGGGGCTCAAGGATAGTCGATCATGCACTGACTGACTGAGGGGTCTCTTGGCCTCAAGTTATTTTTTAGAGAAGCCACACTACTCCATCTCTTGAGAAGTTAGTTCTACTTACTTAACATGTTTCATTTCTTAATGTCTATTTTTGATTTTTTAATTATCTTCACTTATTTATTGCATAAAGACAGAAATTGACAGGGAAGGGGAGATAGAGAGACAGAGAGACGCCTGCAGCACTGCTTCACCATTTGCAAAGCTCTTCCCCTGCAGGTGGGAACTGGAGGCTCGAACCTAGGTCCTTGTGCACTGTATCATGTGCACTCAACCAGGTGCGTCACCACCCAGCCCCTACGTATGTCTTTACCCCCGCTGTATCCCCCAAATTTGATTGGAACTGAAGAACACCTGACAAATTGGAAACACACATAGAAATTAAGATTTATGGGACTGGGGAATCCGAGGTCCCAGGTTCAATCTGCAGCGCCACCATAAACTAGTGCTGAGCAGTGCTCTGGTCTTGATCTCTGTGTCTTTCTCTCATTAAAATAAAGTATTCTTTCATTCTTTTTTGTAATATTTTTATTCCCTTTTGTTGCTCTTGTTTCACTGTTGTAGTTATTATTGCTGATGTTATTGATGTCATCATTAGATAGGACAGAGAGAAATGGAGAGAGGAGGGGAAGACAGAGAGGGGGAGAGAAAGACAGACACCTGAAGACCTGCTTCACCGCCCTTGAAGCGACTCCCTTTGCAGGTGGGGAACCAGGGGCTCAAACTGGGATCCTTACACCGGTCATTGCGCTTTGTGCCACATGCGCTTAACCCACTGTGCTACCGCCTGACTCCCTAAAATAAAGTATTTTTTAAAGAAATTAAGATTCATTCATTCACCCAGCAAAGCTGAGCACCCACTATTCACCAAGCACTGTTACATATCCTGGCAATATACCAGTGATTGAGACGAGTCTCGGGCTGAGGATACGACAAATAGTCATGCAAAGGGTGATGCAAAAAATAAATAAATAAATGGACTTTCAAGCCTGTACCACCAACGGTCCAGGATTCAATCCTCAGAACCACCATAAACCAGAACTGAGTCGTGCTCTGGTGAACAGTTAAAATAAATAATTAAACACACACACACAGAGCAAGTTTCTGTCTTTATAAAATTTATGTTACTGCAAGATGAAGCTATATACATACACATACACATTAATAACACCTAAGTAAATTATGCATTATGATGGAAGGTGATACATTCTATGAAAAACAAGAAGAGTAAAATGGGATTATGGGTACTGTGAGTAAGCACTTTTCAAAACATCGACTACTTGGAGTAAGTGAAGGAACAAGACATATAAATTTCTGGGAAAGGGGTATTTGTGCAGAGGTCACAAAGAATACAAAGATACTAAGACAAAAGAAGTAGAAACACACAAATGATATGTTTGAGAAACAAGAAAAATCAGCTGCAGAAAAGTTATTGATTTGGGGAAGGTCTAAGAGACAAGATCAGAAGTGTAATGTGGGCCATCATAAAGTCTTTAATTTGCACCTGAAATGAAAGGAAAAGATACTGGGTTGCTTGGTTGTTGTTGTCATTATTATTATTGTTACTTGTTTGGTTTTTCCTGGCAGGGTTATCAATGGGGTTTAATGCCTGTATTATTCTATTGCTCCTGATGGGCTCTCATATTCTCTTTCTCCCTTCCTTTCTTTCTCTCTCTCTCTCTTTTTTTAAATTTTATTTATTTATTCCCTTTTGTTGCCCTTGTTGTTTTATTGTTGTAGTTATTATTGTTGTTGTCGTTGTTGGATAGGACAGAGAGAAATGGAGAGAGGAGGGGAAGACAGAGAGGAGGAGAGAAAGACAGACACCTGCAGACCTGCTTCACCACCTGTGAAGCGACTCCTGCAGGTGGGGAGCCGGGGTTCAAATCGGGATCCTTATGCCGGTCCTTGTGCTTTGTGCCACCTGCGCTTAACTCGCTGCGCTACAGCCCGACTCCCCTCTCTCTCTCTCTTAAGATAAAGGGTGAGAGAAGGAAAGGGAGAGAAAGAGAGAGCAAGAAGTACCACAGCACTACTCCACCATTCTTGAAGCTTTTCACAAGCAGGTGCTCCATGTGGTGGCGGGACTCTAGAGCCTGGATCCTCGAGTGTGGGGAAAGTGTGCGCTCTACCAGGTGAACATTGCCCAACCCCCACAATTAAGTGGTTTTTAAAAGAAGAGAGAGATGATCTGGTTTCCACTTAGGAGGGAAACAGTAGCAGTTGTGTCTGAAATAGGAAAGGAAGACCTGTGAAGCTGTTGAGATGTAATCTAAGTAGAAGTAGTGATTTTGACCAGGATAATAACAGTGACAAATGGCAGCATTGAATAGCGCTCATATTCTGCACTGATTTTGAAGGAAGGTCAACAGTATTTGCTGACGGATCGATGTAGTTATGAAAGAAAAGAGAGAAACCATGCCAATATTTTCAGCCTGAGATATACAACAATTTCAGTTGCTGTTATTAACCGTGATAAGAAAGGCAAAAGAAGAAGACTAGGGTTGAAGAAGAAGAACAGAAGTTCAGTGTTGGACAGCTTGGGAACACAGCCGAGATTTCAGTAAAGAGAAATTCAAGCTAGCGGTATATAGGCATTTAAGTAGTTTCAAAGTCATGAGAGTCAATCATCTCAAAATGAATGACAGTAGATCAAGGAGTGAACCCAAGTACACAGTAACGCTGGAAAGTTAGGAAGAAGGATTGGGGTTTTAAAAACCCATTCAACTTTTTCCTGTGGAAAGACTTCAAATTTACACATTTAGCTTTTGAAATCTTTATACACTCCTGGTGTATAATGGTATGATTGAACTATCTCTTATCTCAAAGTTTTCCAAGGTTATTCATGAAGATTAAATAACTTACCTGAATCTGTAGACTACTTTCTTTTAAATCTCTGGTTGCCCTCATTACTGACCACCTAGCCCAGGCATCCATGCTCTTAAGAACAGTTAACAGCCATCCTACTAGTAGAGATGACAGAGTATACATAGATTGAGCAGTCCTGCTTTTGCTCTGCCATCTGTTGCCATTGCACCATATGCCCCAGAAGCTGTCCTTCTTTTTGGTTTGGTTGCCACAGAGCTGATCATAGTTCTTTGTGTTTTATAAGACCCAGCTGTCATTATAACAGTGAGTCTGACCATGAGGTATCCTGTGAATGCAGATGCCATGGCAAAGACAAAAAATAAATGAGCTCAATGACTAGAAACCTGACCCAGCATCAGGACTGACCAGGTGTAACAAGGAATTCAAAACTGAATACAGAGTTCTATCAAGCCATTTTTTGATTGGAACTGGTGTCAGTATTAAAGAATTGCTAGACCTGTGCTGTATTTTCCCTCTTGTTTTTTAGCAGTTGAATACTTAACGCCAGATGCTGCCCTATGTTTACCCATAGTTATAAGGGTTGTCAACCAGGGAAAGCAAAGTCTCAGTCTTAAGGAGGAGTCTCTCAGATGCTGGTGACATAAAACTACCGAAAGGTGTCAACTTTGTTCCAAGACCCACATTTTCTCTTGGTGCTTCAGAGAAAACTGATGGCACTGTGGTTCAATATGATACTTTCTTTTGTAAATTTCATTTTAATGAGAAAGAAAGAAAGAAAGAGATACAGAGAGAGACACCTGAGCACTGATCAGGTTCAGCATATGTTAGTGCTGGAGATTGAACCTGGGACCTCAGTGACTCAGGCATGAAAGTCCTTTGCATAACCATTATGCTGTTGCCCCAGCCCTCAATAGGATTCAAGCAGGCAGCCAGTGCATGTAAGGAATCAAGGGGATATACTGTGCCCCTCTCAAGAGAAGACAGTCACCCAGGATGGAATTCCTACTTAATGTCAAATCAAGAATATATGTAGAGCACTCACCAAACTGACTGGGGTCCAGAGTGAGGACATGGTCCATAAGAAAGAAAAGAAATGTTACATTCAAAAGCCTAACAGGGCCGGGAAGATAATTCAGTCTGTTAAAGCACAGAATTTGCAAACCTGATGCCCAGAAGCCATAGGTTCAATCCCCAGCACCTTCTGTGCCAGAGTTGAGCAATGCTCTGTGTAAATACATACATAAATAAATAAATCTTTCCTTTCCAAGTTAAAAAAAATCCAAGATAATGGTCCTATCATGAGCACTATGGCAATGTTAATAATTCATACTAACTCATGCTAGACTGAAATGCATTAGCTAATCATCTGTCCTAGACTGAACTACACTAGCTAGTTAGCACACTCCATGCTAGAGTCTACTGTCTTCTTCTCCTTCTTCTTCTCCTTCCCCTTCCCCTTCTTCTTCTTCCTTCTTCTTCTTCTTCTTCTTCTTCTTCTTCTTCTTCTTCTTCTTCTTCTTCTTCTTCTTCTTCTTCTTCTTCTTCTTCTTCTTCTTCTTCTTCTTCTTCTTCTTCTTCTTCTTCTTCTTCTTCTTCTTCTTGTAGCATTTGCCCTTCTTCCATAGCCAGTCAACAGCGTCAGGTTGAAAGCTGTCAGGAGCTGCTTGTTGCTGGCTTTGAAAGTGACTGGGATCCATGTGGATTCAGTCGGCTAGGAAGGATCGTCAGTTTCCCCAATGAATGGGTACTCACGGGATGCACCATGAGAAGGTCGATCCAATGCATCCCACTTCTGAGTCTAAAGTAGGTTTAAACACACTTGCAGACCTTGGTAGCAAGCACTCAAGAATTAGTTTCCTAACCAAAAAAAAAATTTATTTGCCTCAATAGACATATTCTGCTATTTTTCAATGTAAGTATTGTTTGTATGTGACATATGAATTTCATTTTTAAAAAATCAACTGTCTCTCTTGATCTGGATCTTTTTTATCTCCTGTGGTTATGCAATAAGTCCCCTGGAAGGTTGAAACTTATGTCCTGAGAGAAAACAGATCCTTACCCCAATGTTCTGTCCTGTTACTATCATGCACTCTAAGATAAAGCAGGCATATCCTCTTCAAAGTTCTGACACTCCCATGCTCTTAGTTAATTCTTTGCTGTTGGACAGAATTCAAACATTGACTTTAACATTTCCTCTACCCCATGAAAAATTAAAGTCAGCAATGTTAAATCAAGAATATATGTAAAGTTCTGTAGAAAAAAATAAATCCTAAGTGATATCTGAATAGCATTTCATTGAATTCATATTTATTATTTATCACTTTCAAAATCTCTTCCCATAAGGTTTCATGCAAACTCTAATTTCTTTAGGAATATTATATATTATACCTCTATATGATATTCCAGGAATGTACAGCCCCACTAGAAAGACTGGTGGCAAACAGAAAGAAAAATAAAGGCATGTACCAGTGTAAGCTAAGAGACCTGGCCCTCCCCTCTGTGGCCCCATAGGACCTTGCCCTCAATGTGGATCAACAATGGTAGAGAATGTTCCATCCTCTGAAGGGAGGCTGGACAACATGCTCTATGCTACACCTGAGGAAGATGGGTCCTGATATTGGGGCAGCTTGGAACGTTCCTACTCATGACCACAGAATGTGAGCTCAGATCTACAGGGATGCAGAGGTCACATAGGCTGCTAAGCTGAATATGGGCCCCAGATCAGATCAAATCAATGGGGTTTACAGTCAACAATATTTTACACCTTTACCATATTTGGGAGCTACTATCTTCCCTGATCCGGCTTTCTGGTCCTTTTTCCAGCCATGACATCATCTCCCCAGACAATAAGTTGGATCCACCTGCATATCAGATGTCAGGCTCAGGGAAGGAAAAAAAAAACCAGTATAGTTATGGGCCCTTTGGAATATAAGTAAAATAGGCCTTCTAGCTATCTACAAAATGGAGCCCCCAACCCCAACTCTTCATCTGCACTATTCCAATCTTTAGGTTCACAATTAGTCAACAACTTGTTTGGCTTTATACGTTAACTCTTTTTTCAGCCACCAGGTTCCAGATGCTAGCATGATACCAACTTCCCTGGACAGACAACCCCACCAATGTGTCCTGGGGCCCTGCTTCCCCAGAGACCTTCCCCACTAAGGAAAGAGAGAGACAGGCTGGGAGTATGGATTGACGAGCCCATGTTCAGCGGGGAAGCAGTTACAGAAGCCAGACCTTCCACCTTCTGCATCCCACAATGACCCTGGGTCCATCTTCCCAGAGGGATAAAGAATAGGAAAGCTATCAAGGGAGGGGATGGGACATGGAGTTCTGGTGGTGGGAATTGTGTGGAGTTGTACCTCTCTTATCCTATGGTTTTGTCAATTTTTCCTTTTTATAAATAAAAAAAATTAAAAAAAGAAACCTGGCCCTAGCACTTTATATTGTCTGACCTTGAAATATTACTCATATATTATATATGTATGTGTAATATCCACTACCGTGTGATATAGACTGAATCATATTATAAGTACTATAATATACATGTACATGCATGTATTATACATACTGATATGCAGCTATGATCCATTCTGGATTATCTTTTGTACCTAGATATTTTATATAATCTAATGTATTTTATATTATCTGTGTACATGCAACATACACACACCAGATAACATAAAACAGATAATATATCGTAACATAATATGTGACTTTGGGGTGAGAGATAGCTCACCCAGGAGAGTGCATGCTTCTCCAAGCTCTAGGACCTGGGTTTGAGCCACCTGCCACTACATGGAAGAGCCCTACAAAGGGGAACTTCACAGATCATGGAGTGGTTCTGTGGCGATCCTCCTCTCTTCCTCTCTGTATCTTCACCCTCTATCTGAAAGAAAATAAAGCTACAGGAGTGAGGTCCAAATGGCAAAAAAAAAAAAAAAAGCATACCACCCTGGGTTTCCCTGGGATTTAAAGGTAGTTTCAGGATGTGGATCTTCCTACATGAAGACTCAGAAAATCCCAACTAACTCAATACAAACAGACCACTCTAAATTAGTAAAGAGACATTGTGCCTACACTGAAAAATCACCTAGAGTTCCCTGGAAGTCCACCTTTTTCCTATCTATCAAATAAAATTGTATACCTTTGTGCTTGCCTCTTAAGACTGTTACTATAGGGAGTTGGGCGCTAGCGCAGCGAGTTAAGCACACATGTCACAAAGCGCAAGGACCGGCATAAGGATCCAGGTTTAAGCCCCCGGCTCCCCACCTGCAGGGGAGTCACTTCACAGGCGGTGAAGCAGGTCTGCAGGTGTCTGTCTTTCTCTCCCCCTCTCTATCTTCTCGTCCTCTCTCCATTTCTCTCTGTCCTATCCAACAATGATGACATCAATAACAATAATGATAACTACAACAATAAAAAGGGTAACAAAAAGGAATAAATAAATATTTTTTAAAATACTGTCACTATCAAGGCAAGAATGCCCTGACTGAAGGGTGGGGAGAGGTAGCACAGGAGGAGTGTCGTGGACCAGATCAAAGGAGCATCTTTGAATGAATGCTCATCGAAACACATCACTAATCTGAATCTCTTTAAAATGTTGGTAATTAGGACTGACCCATCCTTATGTGTTTATGTTTATTTCCTCAAATCCTTCCATGTCCATCACCAAAAGCCCCACATGCATTCAGTAAATACTTGCCCGGATTAGTGCACTAATCCACTCAGGGTTTCTCAAACTGATTTTGGTGGACAGCATGTTTTTCAGTTCTTGTTTCGCATACTGTTCACTTTCTAACTTATTATGCACCAAAACTCTTCAAGCACACACTGAAAACAAGCCACTATGTACATGATCACACACGGGTCTTGAAACCATGCCAAATCTGCTATAAGGATTTTTAAGCATTTCTTCTCAATTTTTGTACTTACTTTGCTTTGGACCAGCCACAAAGAGTCATAATCTATTAATTTTCCTTCTATTCATAATTATATTCATTAGAATTGAAACACTATTCTAATGGATATTATCATATTCATGCTGTCCTTTGTGCTACGAAAAACCACCGAAAAAAGAATTTTTTAAAAGTCCGGTAGCTTGTATCAGTCCTCAGCCCACTGGACTACTATTACAGCACGCTGCCTTTACAAACGTTATGTGTCATTGTTATTGCAGTTAGTATTGTTGTTATCATAGCATACACACTCCTCCCTAACTCTCCAGCCAGATGAGCCAAGGGCATTTTTTTATTCATAATGAAAGCTATAACCAAAGAACATAGTAGATCCATAATAAATAAAAAAGTATTCAATATTTCCTGCAAACATTTGTGGTGGAATAGATCATTGCTTAGGAAATATTCACACCCTTTCCTCCACTCTTCGGACAAGTACATGTCCCCTAACAATTGATAATGCATAGAGCCATGGAACTTGTGTCAACCAATGGAATGTTAGCAGAGCTTGGTGCAGTCCTGGGCAGCGCCATGGTCCCCGGAGACGGAGAACTGCATTAGTC
The DNA here is from genome assembly GCF_950295315.1 of Erinaceus europaeus. NCBI lineage: Eukaryota > Metazoa > Chordata > Mammalia > Eulipotyphla > Erinaceidae > Erinaceus > Erinaceus europaeus. The sequence continues at coordinate 43,217,447 of NC_080182.1, forward strand.
AGACCAGAGCTGAGGTTGCCTCCTGGGGCTGTCTGAGTTCAGCACCACTGCCCTACCCAACCTTTGTGCCAATAAATTTCGAGTGTGCTTGTTTTGCAACAAAAACTAACTGCTCACACTACCCACCTCTTTTTCTTCTTTTCCTTTCTTTTTTCTTTATTTTAAAATTCTTTTTCTCAGAAATGTGTACCATTTCATTATCATGAAACCTTGCTGGTATGTTCTATGTCTTCTTCGGAGGTACCAGTACATAAAAATAGCACTTAGATGTGACTTCTAGCTCATTCCAAAGTGTCAGCATTGAGAGGTATCCCTGAGCTTTACTTTCATGGTCTGGATACTCTAAATATTCCATTTAGGTATTACACCAAAGTAAAAGACTCTGGGGTGGGTGGGTGGGTGGGGAGAATACAGGTCCATGAAAGATGATGAATGACATAGTGGGGGTTGTATTGTTAAATGGGAATCTGGGGAATGTTATGCATGTACAAACTATTGTATTTAATGTTGAATGTAAAACATTAATTCCCCAATAAAGAAATAAATTATTAAAAAAATATTCCCTTTAGAAGGGCTGCATATATATCCTATATATAGTAACTATATATACTATAGACAAGCATAGTGTGTGTGTGAGAGAGAGAGATTTGATATACAGGTAAGGCACTGTTCTGATGAGTGTTATATAAAAGAAACTCAGAAGTACAGAATTTAAAGGTTGTTCCTTGATTTTTCCATCATCCACCTATGAGCTCAAGCATGTGTGTATGTGTTTCACTCAGCTATAGGGATGTAATATGAATGGAAGGGCGATGGCCTCCATGTCTGGACAGCACTCACTCACAGGCGTGAAGAAACATATGAAGTGACCAGTTTTTGTCCCTTTCTTCCTAGAAAGGAACCAAAAGAATACGCTAGACATCTTAGATCTGATCTAAAGCATACCAATGGTGAGCTAAAGATGCCCAGTAGCTTGTAATCAGGTTGATGTTTCCTATAATCAACATGTACTTTGTATTTATCTTCTAGCTGTGTTCTTTTGTAAATTTGTACTCTGGATCATAGGGCAGCCTTGGGACACGTTTTGGTCTTCCTTTTTCTGCCAGGATATAGCAAAGTGACTTGACCAGTCATGGCTTCCAGTCTCCTAAGGACTACTCTCTAGATGTAGAGAAACTTGGTCTACACTTTGTATTTCTAGCCAGTTACTTTATCTTCTGAATGTTATTGTAGGTCAGCTTGTTACTGAAACAGATTTGACTCGCTCTAAATGCTTAGAGCTTCAACGTGTATTCCTTTTGTTTTTTTCAGGTGCCCTGCCTGGTGGTCTATTCCTTCAGCTTTTAGAGTTATTATTTATTAAATAAATATATTCCATATATGTGTTATTGAACTGCCACTATTTATTGGTATTAAATCCAGATTAACAATCTGCCTCAGTGAGATTCCAAATACACATTACTGTTGTGAGTGAAGTTATAAGAATAGATCAGAGGAAGTTGAATATACTTTTCCCATCAATAAAGCAGGCAGACTTTATGTAGAAACTGATAAATGTGAGTTATTTAGGGGATTGTGGGATTTGTTGGTTTCTGTGTATTATTTTTCAGTGCCTTACTGAAACTCTCAGTGATTTATAGTGTCTATACTGCCCGATGTCCTTCCGGAAACAGAGGGCACATCAAAGTATATTCCTAAATGTCAAACGTTTGACCGTGGGGGGCCAGGCAGTGACACAGCTGGTTAAGCACACACAGTACTATGCACAAGGATACACAGAAGGGCTACACAGAAGAGCTGGAGTTCGAGCCACCTCTCCCCACCTGCAGGGGGAAAGCTATAAAAGCGGCGAAGCAGGTCTGCAGGTGTCTGTCTTTCTCTTCCTCTCTCTCTCTACCTCTTCCTTCTCAGTCTCTGTCCTATCGAATAAAAAGGAAAAAATAACAACAACAACAACAATAAAGGCCACCTGAAGCGGTGGATTAGTAGTGCCCACACAGAGCCCCAGCAACTGAAGGCAATAAAAAAAATGTATAACCATTTGAGAAAATATTTTGAAGCTTGAACTGATGTAATGATGTAATAGGTCAATAAGAACCTTGTTATTATTTTGTAATAGGAAATATACTATTACATAATCCTTTGTTTTTTACGTTGTGAACACAATGTCATTTTACCAAGAACTTGCCTTTTCTGTGTGTCAAGAGATGGAGTAGACTTGCTATTTGAACTTGGCGTCCTCATTTTATAATTCACTGATTTAAGTGAAATTAATGTTGTAACTTTTTGGGGGGGAGTGGGTTTTTTTTCCTCCAGGGTTATTGTTGGGGTTTGGTGCCTGCACTACAAATTCACTGCTCCTGGAGGACATTTTTTCCCATTTTGTTGTCCTTGCTGTTGTTATTATTATTGTTATTGCTGTTGGATAAGATAGAGAGAAATGGAGGGAGGAGGGGAAGACAGAGAGGGGGAAAGAAAGGTAGACACCTGCAGACCTGCTTCACCGCCTGTGAAGTGACCCCGCTGCAGGTGGGGAGCCGGGGCTCAAACCCGGATCCCTATGTCAATCTGTGAGCTTCGTGCACTTAAGCCATGTGTGTTTAACCCACTGTCCTACCACCTGGCCCCTGTCATGTTTTTTTAACCTAGATTTTAAAGTGTTTTCACTGTGACTTACGGCCAAGGCTCATTGCATTTGTTTATTTTGCAAAATACACACAACTTCCTGCACCTAGTTGTTCATTGCCAGACTAGTGCCATAACAACTACATCTCAGCCTCTTCAACCTTTTCAACCATCCACAGCTAGAAGAAGTGTTCACCTTACTACCACTCCAAAAATGTATGTTGTTTCTACTTTTCATCTCTACATAAACTAAAGAGCAGAGGGAGGTTTGCTTCCAAAGCTTGTTGGTGGAAGCACATTAAATCTGACACTACCTGAAAGATTACCAAAGAATAAAAAGCTGCAGAGATGAAGTCATCACAGTCCTTTTACTGTGGCAAACGATCCAATCAACTGCACAGCTTAGCTTCTATAGCAAGTGAGTGTCCTTAAATTCAATGCCTGTACTATTTGAAAAAAGAACTTACAAGTCATCTAATAAAAGGTCTGCACCTAGTTCCTACACAAGACACTGCAAAGCCCCCATCTTACCTTCTCCAAGCAAGTCTTAGAGATGACTAAGGAAATCTTGGGAAAGTTATATAGCTATCAATGGGACATAGATATTTTAAGGACAAATTATGTCAAAAAAATGTGAATGAAATTTCTGCTTCAGAGAGAGAGAGAGAGAATTAGTAATCCTGGTTTAAGATAACTGTGGATAGATCAATGGAATAGAATTGAAAGTCCCCACATCTTTGGGCAACTAATTTTTGAAGAGACTCAAACCATTAAATGGAGAAAGGCGAGTCTCTTCAACAAGTGGTGTTGGAAAATTGGATTGAAACATGCAAACAAATGAAATTAAACCACCACATATTGCCATGCACAAAAGTCAAGTCCAAGCGGATCAAAGGCATGGGCATTAGCCTGTAAACCACCAAATACAATAGAGGAGAGCATTGGCAGAATACTTCATGATCCATGTTTCAAAAAGTTGTTCAAAGGCTCAAATCCAAAATCAAAGAAAGTAAAAATAAAAATAAATCAATGGAACTACATCAACCTTAAAAGCTTCTGCACAGCAAAGGATACCTCCTCCCTAGCAGGAAGACAACCCACAATGCAGGAGTGGGTCTTTGTACAACACACATCAGATAAAGAACTAACAACCAAAATACACAAAGAGTTCAGTAAACTTAACACTAAAAAACTACAGTCCCATTAGAAAGTGAGGCAAGGACATGGAAAGAAACCTCACCAAAGAAGAGATACACAGGGCCAAAAAGCACATGAAAAGGTACTCTAAGCCACTGACCATCAAAGAAATGCAAATAAAGACAACAAGGAGACACCCCGAGGATGCCACAGATCGAAGAAAAAAAAAAGGTAACAACAAATGTTGGAGAGGATGTAGGGGAAAGGAGAACTTCTGCACTGCTCATGAAACTACATTGGTTCAAGCTCTGTGGGAAATAGTACGGGTATTTCTTTGAACACTAAAAATAGACCTACCCTATAATCCACCTCCTAGGGGATTTACCCAAAGGAAACAAAATCTTACCTCAGAATAGATGTGTGTATTCATGTTCATAGTAGCACAATTTGTAGTAGCCAAAACCTGGAAGCATACCAGATGTCCAATGACAGATGAGTGGTTAAAAAAAAAAATCGGTGGCATATATACACAATAGGATATTGCTCAACTGCTAAAAACAATGAGGCCATCACTTTGAATCATCTTGGATGAACCTGGAGGACATCATGTTCGATGAGATAAGCCAGGAAGAGAAGGACAAATACCAAAGAATCTCACTTCTAAGCAGGATTAATAAACAGGCACAGGGAGAGAGAGCACGAGATGAAATGTGGACTGGGCATGGTGTGTGGTACCAAAGCAAAGGGCCTGGGGAGGAGAAGGATGGAAGGGGGAAGAGAACTGTGGGGTCCTGGTGCCTAATGAAATTGTACTCAGATATCATGACTGCACTGTGAACATTAACCCACTCAAAAAAGGGGGAAGATATCTGTGGCAAAACTCTCAACTATGTAACATAAAATTATGAATCAAACCAAAAGCTGTAATAACTGTTTGAACAACTCTCACCAAAGATAAGAGAACAGTCTATGTTCTATGCATCAAAAAGTTTGAGACTTTTAATCCATTTTTCACTTTTCATATATATTAAATAGTTATTTGTGATACTGTAAGTTAATAGGAGTGTATTTATAGCTCTGAGTATATGTTCCTTCAATCTAAGCACTTAAGACTTCAAATTAGTAATAATATTGAATTTTAACAGTGGGATCAACTGTTTCTTTTTAGTATTTTATTTTTGAGAGAGATGCAGAGAGAGAGAGAGACACACACACAGAAAGAGAAACACCAGAGCACTGCTCAGCTCTGGCTTATGGTGGTGTGGGGGATTGAACCTGGAACTTTAGAGTCTCAGGCATGAGAGTCTGTTTACATAACCATTATGCTATCTCCCCACCCACGGTGCAGTTGTTAATACATTTCTAATAATGACTTGTTCTTTAAAATACTGTCTCCAAAAAGCTTAGACAGAAGCAACTGGTGGCATTACTTTAAAAGATACGGCTATATATAAATAGCATAAAAGGACATAAATTATGATGAGGTCTTATATGATACTGCCTACGATTTTAGATTGGGGGCCTCCAATTACACTTCTGTGTATCAGAAGAGAATGAACAGTCTCCAAAGTTCCTTCCAACTGCAGCATTCTATGAATATATTACTCATCTTTCCATAGATTTCTAAGCTGTCTAAGTCACTTGGGTGACATTTGCTACTGTGAGTTGCTATGTTAGATTTTTTTTTTCCATTGGATGAAATCCAAAATATTTGCATATTATAACAATTTCACAATTATTGCTGCAAATTTTTAGGACATATTGATTTGCACACCTGATACTTTCCTTTGTAAATACATTATTCAGTTTCGTGCATAATAGTTTGATATGCTTCTGGGAAATTGCACCCTTTGAAAAATCAGAAGGTTTTTCTCTTTCATTTACCTGACCCCTTAAAATGCCTGAGTAGGCATCTATTGAGCTTCCCATCAACCAACAGCCTTTTCTCATTCAACCAGATTTGACAACAGGGCACAACACTTATTCTCCATTGAGCAGCTGCTCCTTTAATTGTCCTCCCATCAGTAGTTAGGGTCTAGTTTATCTCCAGTGGAATCTGGACCAACCAACAGCTAGGTGGATTACTTGTAACCAAAATCAAACAGTAGAAATGACAATGAACCCTATTATTTTTAAACATCTTTTTTAAGATTTTATTTATTCATTAATGAGAAAGATGGGAGAGAGAAAAAGAACCAGACATCACTCTGGTACATGTGCTGCCAGGGATTGAACTCAGGGTCTCTTGCTTGAGAGTCTAGTGCTTTAGCCACTGCGCCACCTCCAGGACCACTACTTTTTTTTTTAAAAAAACATCTTTTCAAAAAATATTTTATTTACTCATTAATGAGAAAAGAGAGAAAGGACAATGAACCCAACTATTAATGCCAACTCCAGATGTTTGCAACCTGAGACCTCCTAGAATCTAGACAAGCAATCCTCACTCTGTCCAGTATGACTCATTGACCCACTAAACCCATGATTGTAATAAAGTGACTTTTGTTTTATGCCACTAAATGATGGTGTAGTTTGTTAGGTAGCAAAAGTCAGTGGATCTATGGCACCTACAAATAGCAGCCAGGTCCACATATCAGCTCACACAAGTGTCACTCACATACACAAAAGAATGTGACCGCATATCTCCCTCCTGTTTATTTTCACTAGGGTATAGCAACCCACTGGGGTAAACACCCCCCCAGTAAGAGCAATCTGAAGACAGGGATATTAAAACATCAGGCAGAGATAGAAACAAATTATTATTAGGCGACTGCAACATAAAGAGTAGGTACTGATGGGATCTCAGGGTCTATTACTTCACAGTGCAATCGCAGCGTAACAAAAACACCAGTCACAGATGTAACCTCAAAGACAAGTGAAATCAATACTGACTCTAAAACACATTACAGGCCATTTTAAAATAAATATGTAACATTTGCTTTAGATTGATTCTAACTCAGCATGGAACAAACTGCTGCTGAAGCTTTTATATACAAAGCACAGGGAAAATTCAATCTGGAACATGCCCAGTTTGGGGCACAGGGGATGACCTTCCACTACAACTCACTTTGTGACAATCGTCCTATATACTCAACAACAGACTTCACCTCATGGCTCTCAGTAGCTGTGCTCCAGAAGAGAAAAGTCAACATGCTCAAACTGTAACTGCTTGAGAGTTTAAAAAAATAAAATAACAAAGTCAAGTGCTTTTTAGTGTCGGTTCCATTTCCTAAGAAATCTGCACAGACAGAGAAAGCAAGAAAGAGTGTGGATCTTCTTCAAGGTCATGTTGCTGGGTTGTAACAGCTTTAGAGACACAGTTACAGAAGCTGCTATTGTAGGAACCTCGGAGATGATAGACATGACAGGTCTGACCCCCGTCCTCTGTGAACAGGTTAGCTATATCTTCTTCGAGTTATAGAAGTGCCTAAGAGTAACTATTGTGCAGCTCAGAACTGAAGCACAAGTTCTGAGCTGGCAAAACAGTTCACTTGGATAGCGTGCTGCTTTGCCTAGCCCGGTTCAAGCCCAGTCCCCAACTAATCAAAGAGGTTTTGGTGTTGTGGCTTCACTCACTCACTCACTCACTCACTCTCTATTTCCATGTATCTATCTTTAAAAATGTAGAGGTTGTTAAGAGCAACAATAGTAACTATTGGCTAAACAAAGCCCTAGGTCAGGATACTTTAATTTGATTTAATTTGTATATTAAACAGTCCAAACCATATAAAAATGGTTGCATGGTTTGGACCATGATTTTATAGCTCCCCAAAAATATGATAGTCCACCTCTGCTACCACAAAAAGCCTTCTACCACCACAGACTCTGCTATTTAATTCCTACTGACTAATTCACCCCATCTCCATACCTTCTCCCTAAGATGGTTTTTATTACAATTTTTCCCTTTTGTATTAATTGCATGCTTTTAAGTACCTCACTAGGCACTTCAAGTATCCTACCACCGACTGTGCTCAGTAAATATTCTGGAGTTGACAGAAGCTGCAGAGGGTACCACGATGGAGAAGCTTCCCAAAGCACTTTGTCTGGTGTCCCAGACTCCCCTTGCCTACTGCTGTGGCGACCATCATTCCACCTTCTTACTTGAGTAGCTGCCGGCATGGCATTATTATATACTGAAGCATTACTTCAAGAATTTTGTGACCAAGCTTTGTCGGGAATTGTGCTATAGAGTATTTGGTCCCCTGGACAAGGAAACAGCCGGACTCCATGCACTCCAGGAAGTCATGCTGCAAACGTAAGATGTGATGATTTTTGTACAGCTGACTAGGGTCCTGGCTTCACTGTCCTACCTCCCAGCAGAAATTGACCCCTCTGTCCTGGGGTCCAGAATCTACCAGCTTCACAGGGCCCTCTGCAGTGGAGGATACACTCAGACCAAAAAATGAAAAGAAACTTGTAAAAAGTGAAGTGAAAAACTGTTAAATGTTGTCATGACAGAGGGCTTGGAGGTAGCTCACCAGAAGAGCACATATCCTTCCATGTGGAAGCGCCCAGCAGCACATGGGGCACCAAAGACGGTGCCGTGGAGACTACACAACTGATGGAAAATACTGAATTTGCTCTATCTCAACCCCCCTTATCTCCTTCCCTCTCTCTTCAAAAATAAGTAAACTTCAAAGAAAAGCTTGGTTAGAAAAGATATGGGGAGTTGGACGGTAGCGCAGCAGGTTAAGTACATGTGGTGCGAAACACAAGGACCGGGATAAGGATCCTGGTTCAAGCCCCCAGCTCCCCACCTGCAGGGGAGTTGCTTCATAGGTGGTGAAGCAGGTCTGCAGGTGTCTGTCTTTCTCTCCCCCTCTCTGTCTTCCCCTCCTCTCTCCATTTCTCTCTGTCCTATCCAACAACAATGGCATCAATAACAATAATAACTACAACAATGTAAAACAAGGGCAAAAAAAGGGAAGATAATATTTCAAAAAATTAAAAGAAAAGATATTAACACCAACTGTTGGAGAGGCTATAGGGAAAAAGGGACTGTCCTGCATTGCTGGTGGGAATGTAACTTGGTTCATCTCCTGTGGAAAATAATCTGAAGCTTCATCTGAGCTCTAGAAATAGACCCACCTATGACCCAGAAATCCTCCTCCTAGGAATATATCTAGACCTGCCTATGGCCCAGCAATCCTCCTCCTAGGAATATATCTAGACCTGCTTATGATCCAGCAATCCTCCTAGGAATATATCTAGACCTACTTATGACCCAGCAATCCTCCTCCTAGTAATATATCTAGACCTGACTTATGATCCAGCAATCCTCCTAGAAATATATCCAAGGAAAACAAAAATACTTATGCAAAAGGCCTATGCACAGCAATGTTCAAAGCAGCACAGTTTGTAATATCTCAAATTTGGAAGCAACCCAAATGCCCAACAACAAATGAATGTCTATATATGCTTTGATACTTATACACAATGGAATACTGTGCAGCTGTTTAAAATGATGAAGCCATCTCCTTTGCAATATCTTGGTCAGAACTTGAAGGTATCATGTTCAGTGAGTCAAGCCAAAAAGAGAAATACCAATATAGAGTGATCTCACTTATAGGTGGAGCTTAAGAATAAAGGACAGTAAGAGAAAAATGTAAAGTGAAACTCAGGCTGGATGTGGTGTATTGCACCAAAGCAAAGGACTCTGGGAAAGGAAGGATGAAGAGACATTGGAGTCCTGTTTATTGTGTGTCCTAGACATCCTTCAAGGGAAAATGAGAAGCTGTGCCTATTTGTTACGGATTATACTGTAAGGCATTAACCCCCACACACGGGAAGAAAGAAAGAAAGAAAGAAAGAAAGAAAGAAAGAAAGAAAGAAAGAAAGAAAGAAAGAAAGAAGGAAGGAAGGAAGGAAGGAAGGAAGGAAGGAAGGAAGGAAGGAAGGAAGGAAGGAAGGAAGGAAAGACAGGGTGTGAGGGATATGGCACTCTGGTGGTGAGACTTGTATGAATTGTATCCCTCTTATTCCACAATCTTGTTAATCATTATCAAATCACTAACAACAAAGAAAAAAGAAATTGAAAAATAAGAAAACTTGGACTGGGTTTGGTGTATTGCACCAAAGTAAAAGACTCTGGGGTTGGGGGAAGGGTTCAGGTCCTGGAACATGACAGCAAAGGAGGACCTAGTGGGTGTTGAATTGCTATGTGGAAAACTGAGAATGTTACACATGTACCAACTACTGTATGTTACTGTTGACTGTAAACCATTAATTCCCCCTAATAAAGAAAAGAAAGTGATAAAAAGAAAAAAAAAAGGATTGGGTGTGAGGGTGGCAGATAACCTCTCACCATATAGTACATGCGTGGCCCTATGTGCTGCATAGCAACAATAACAATAGGAGTAACAATAACAATAGGAGTGGTTTTAAACATAAATTTATACTACCAAGCTGTTTGTATCTCTGCTTTCACATGGTTGCAGAGAAAGTACATTTCATGTGACTGTGGCTACCTTTGAATGCTTTCAGAACTATGTAGACTGTCAGTGAGCAACGGCAACTGTGACTGCCCTCCTTTTCCCAGCAAGGCTATGCTCTTTCTCACATACTCACCCTTCCCCAAGCAGTCCCATGCCTCCAGAAAACTGGTCATCATTCTAGAAATCATTGGTCTAGTGGTGATGTCACTCCCTTGGGCAACAGGCTCAGAAACTGGCATACAAGTCAATTTTACCCAGTGAAATGTGAAAATAAACCTATTGGGGAGAGGTGTTCTCAGGAGGAGAAAGTTTCTTTCCTAAGTGAGGGAGTCCTTATGTATGAAGTTTTTCTCTCTGAACGTATCGTCTCAGAAAACCTTCAGACACTCTGCTGAAACCTACTGGAAATATCAACACGAAGAGCTAGAAAGTACCTAATTCCCTGATAACACAACCAAGGTTGAATCACTCCAGCCTAAAACCATGCTCACTCTGTACTTCCTCCTAGCTGAGATTTTAAAGTGTCTTCTCTATTGACGTCAGTTCCTGTCCCGGTTACCTCCACAATGGATAGTTGCCCTATAGTCCCAGCCAGAGGAAACCTCTTCCTTCCCGCTTATCCATTACGCTTTCCTCCAGAAAGATTCAGCTCACAGAATCACAGAATAGCTGTCCTATCTACCACTAGTTGTAAGTTTCCCCAGGTCAAAGAAGATTATTGCCTTGTTTCCAAGTTAGCAGTGTCATTTGCAACACATTCATTCAGGATAATGACAAAATTTAGCCTGGAGGCTGTGGACTCAGTAAATCATCATCTCTTGGACATAATCTGAATGCCAATTGGGAATCTGAATGGACAAAATGCGTCTTGCTGGGAAATTGTGCAGATGCAGTCACATCTGCCCTGTTGTCCCCTCAGGCTATTGCTAGTTCCTGAGAGAGTTGGGACATTCTCTGAGCGCCTGTTCTGCCATGTTGTACCCTCAGGGCATTGTTAGTTCCCCACCATAGTTGGAGTGCTTTGTTTGCTCCTCCTCCTTTTCATTCTCACGAGAGCTAGTCCCATAAAAGCCCTTCTTCTTCAGCTCCTCGCTCTCTTGCCCGCTTTTCACCTCAGTAACAGAAGGGTGCGGAGTAGCAGGAGGTGCCATTTTGGCTAGCTCCACGTGGCCCGAACTGCCACATTCCCACCCCAACCCTTAGGTCCCCACGCGAATAAAGGATTGTGTTCCCTTTCTGCTCCAAACCTCCTTTTTCTGTGTCCCGCCACTGCCACCGCAGCAAGCGACAGTGTCTACTAGATTTTCACCAATAAAGCCAAGGCATGTAGCACACTATGCACTCAAGTGTTCCTACTTCGATAATCCATTGTGAGCATGCCTAGAATTCTGACCTGCAGAGCCTTGGGAAAAGAAAGGTATATTTGCAAGCCATCTTGTTTGTGATATAATTTATTGTATCACATTAAAAAAAAAGAACTAGAATATAATAAAAATGAGAATAAATAAACAAACAAACAAATAAATAAATAAATAAAACAGTGGGCTGGCAGGTGGGTCACCTGGGAGAGAGTAGATACTCTCATGAGCAAAGACCTGGTTTTGAGCCCTGGTCACCACACAAGAGCACCTGCAGGGGATATTTTCAGTCAGTGTGCAGTGGTATGCTGTCTCTTTCTCCCTCTGCCTTTCTCTGCTGGTCACCATCTATCTAGAAGGAAAAACAGACAACAGAGCAATAGAGTCATACAGACACTAGGCCATAAACTTCATGGCAAAAAAAAATTTTTTTTTAATGAAAACGCATAAAAATGGTAAGATTTGCCTGCTAGAGGTCAGGAACTTGCAGCCCACAGGCTAAACAAAGTCCATGTATTGCTTATAAGTATGGGTTCTTTTTTACATCTTTAAACTTTGATTTATTTTGATTTTTAAATTAATTTTATTATTGGACAGAGACAGAGAAGTTGAGAGAAGAGGGGGAGATAGAGAGGGAGAGAAACATAGAGACACCTGCAGCCCTGTTTCGCCACTTGTGAAGCTTTCCCCCTGCAGGGGTGTGGGGGGGAGATGGGGGCATGAACCCAGGTCCTTGCATACTGTAATGTGTGCATTTGACCAGGTGTGCCACTGCCTGACCCCCTTTACACTGTTTAAGGTTTTAACACGTTTACAGACTGGGCAGTGTGTACCCAGCTGAACGCCCGTATTATGTGAACAAGTCCCCAGGCCCCAGCCATTGGGGGAAAGCTTCACGAGTGGCAAAGCAGGGCTGCAGGTGCCTCATACTCTCTCTGTCCTATCAAATAAAAGGAAAAGAAAACAGTCACCAGCAGCAGTGGATTTAGCAAATAGGCACTCAGCCTCAGCAATAACTTTTGAGGTAATGACAAAAAAATCATATGCTAAGGGGGTTGAGCGGTAGCGCAGCGGGTTAAGCGCAGGTGGCGCAAAGCGCAAGGACCGACATAAGGATCCCGGTTCGAGCCCCTGGCTCCCCACCTGCAGGGGAGTCGCTTCACAGGCGGTGAAGCAGGTCTGCAGGTGTCTGTCTTTCTCTCCCACTCTCTGTCTTCCCCTCCTCTCTCCATTTCTCTCTGTCCTATCCAACATTATCAACATCATCAACAACAATAATAACCACAACAAGGCTACAACAACAAGGGCAACAAAAGGGAGAATAAATGGCCTCCAGGAGCAGTGGATTCATGCTGCAGGCACTGAGCCCCAGCAATAACCCTGGAGGCAAAATAATAATAATAATAATAATAAGCCAAAATCTAATAAAAAATTTTACAGGATACATACCAGGGACTAAACATAACCTATGAAATTGAAAGTGTCTACTAACTAATCTGTTATTGGAAAACATCACTGAGCCCTTCCGCACAGTACTAGACATTTACATATATGGACAGGTACCAATAACACTCAGTACCCACACTACACTAGATGGTTTGTATTGGGCCCCTCTCCCCCTGCAGGTGCCACCCACAGTCAGTCAGAAGAAAACAAGGCTGGGTGGCTGTCCCCCCTCCACTACTACATCAATGCCCATCACCCAGACAGGATAGCTCCTATCAAGGCATCAATGCACACAAGACTCTCCACTGCAATGCAGTCACTGATCACGGGCTCCACGAGCCTCCCTCTGGGGCTCGTGGAGTCAGCACTGTTGTCCACTGTGACTTCCCCACAAGCTGCCTGCACATGGAGGTTAAATGCAGGTGGCACAAAGTGCAAGGACCGGAGTAAGGATCCTGGTTCGAGCCCCCGGCTCCCCACCTGCAGGGGAGTCACTTCACAGGCGGTGAAGCAGGTCTGCAGGTGTCTGTCTTTCTCTCCCCTTCTCTGTCTTCCCCTCCTTTCTCCATTTCTCTCTGTCCTATCCAACAATGATAACAATAATAACTACAACAATAAAACAACAAGGGTAGTAAAAGGGAATAAATAAATAAATATAACATATAATGGACACTGAATTATGACCAACTCTGAGTGGAAAAAGCAGACAACTTTTTTCCTGGTGTTTATGTACCCTTTTTTGGTGTGTGGCATGGGGAGGTTGTTTGTTTAATAGTGTCAGAGAAGGAGCCCAGGGCCTTGCACAGAGGAAATGTTGATTTTAGCCTCCCCAACCCCCCAACCAATCTTCTTTCTATATTTTGAGAAAAATGAAGAGAAAGACAGGCACCAAAAATCAGAGCTGCCACTCATGGAGTCTTACCCATTATTATCCTTAAGGCTGTCACTGGTACTCTCACGATGTGCTCAGGAGCAAGCCAGGGCCTCACATAACAAAGGCATGCACTCTATCTACTGAAGCACCTCCCAGCCCCCTCAGAATATCTTAAAAAGAAAAGACTTTGTCACCTATTGCTAATTAACTATTGTCTGTTGGGATTATCAAAGTCATCAGTTCAAATTGCAAGATCTGCCCAAGCCTTTGGCCCAGTTGGCGAGTCTGTCTCTGTCGGGCTGCACTGCAGAGAAGAGAGAGAGGAGATCCAGAGCAAATGGGGTGCACAAATCTTTATTACGGATCAAACAGGGTGGCTCAGGCCACATGGAGTCAGCAGAAAAAAATGGCCGTCCCCGCTACCTCACCACCAGGGGGGGGGAGAGCACGGAAGTGGGAGGGCTTTATTGGGCAACAACGAGGAGTGACATGTCGGGACAGGATTGGTTGAAAATGGCACTGTGAGGATATCGCAGGGAGTGGCAAAACCTGAGGGCAAAGACTGCATCTGTATAATTTCCCAACATCTCCTCCTTTTCCTTTATATCTAATGGACACAGTAAGGAAATATAGAATGGAGCAGGCTTAAATGTTTTTAAGGAATGCTGTGCTCAGGTGGGAAGATGTAGGACTTTCTGTGGAGGGAAGGCTTAAATGGCTGCCAACCTTGTGAGATTTATGTGTCCTCCTGTGCTTAACCCCTCTTTAGAGAGAGAGACTTACCTGGAAGGACTCATCTCATAGGTTAAGCTCTGTCTGCTCAACCATCTCCTCACAATATCTCTACATTTTTTTCTATCTTTCTATCTAGCCATCGCATAAGATGGTTCAATGTCTGTAAAAGACTATCTGTGACAGAGGAATAGTAGTGTAGGGGTGAGCAGAAACCTTTTGGACATAAACCTAAATGATATAACAAAACAGGAAGGGACAAGTAGGGGAGTAGTAAAAGCCAGTGTGGTGCCAAGGGGAGGCTTGGTGCACAAAGGGGTATTTTCTGTCTTTGGGGGTGAATCCTGCCTCTGGGGGAGTTATCTAGTAAAGGGGGGTTTTCTGACTCTGGGGGCAGGGCTTGCAGGGGGGAGGGCATGCCTGCCAAGCAAAGGGGCTGTTCAGTGCTGTACAGTCCCCAAGGCAACTGGCTGTAAGGTCCATGAACTACTGTGGGTCACTCTTTGAAAAACCAGCAGCATGAAGGGAAGGAAGCTGCTTTAAAATTGTGTAAAGTGTCCAAAGGGTATACCAGCAAGTCCGATAAAGTCTCAATCCAGAGGTTCCAGGAAGATGGTGGACTGAGAAGCTGCTAGCAGCATGTGCTCTGATCACATCTTCTGGAAACGGTAGGATTTTCTGCATTTAGCAGGCCAGTCAATAAGGGGTCCTAGGGGTGACACCAAAGAGGTGACTATAATTTAATTTGGGTTAAGAATTAGAGTAAAGGTGGCATGGACTAGCGGGCGGGCTGCTCCAGACTTCCCAGGCAGCAGCGGGCAAGGCGGGTGCGCCGGGCATTGTCCTCCGCCCGGGAAGGCGGCTCCTCCGCCGGTTGCAGAGCGCTGTTGGGCGACCGGCAGAAGACCCAGAGGGAGCACTATAGTTCGGGGGCTTTCTCTTGGGAGTCTCCAGGGACCACCGCGAACCTGAGGGCGGATCCAAAGACTTCTTAAGTATAGCTCTCATTGGATCAAAGGACTTGGAGCTAGTTTTCATTTTCGAGAAATCCTTTAAAAAAGTCTGGAGGGGGGGGTTTCCCTGAAGATGGCAGACTGGGAAGCTGCTAGCAGCTGAGCTCCAAACACATCCCCTGGAAACAGTAGGATTTTCTGCCTTTAGCAGGCCAGCCAAAAAGGGGTCATAGCGGTGACAAAGCGGTGACTATAACTTAATTTGGGTTAAGAATTAGAGTAGGGGAAAAATTCTTTTTTCTCCCCCACCCCCGCCATAAGCAGTCCCTGGGGACCAGCTCCTAGCAGGATACCCCACACCACCAAACAGGGTGCTTTTTTAAAATTCACTGATACACATTTGGGAAGTTCCTTGCACTGCTCTTTAATTACAACTCTTTTTCTTATCTTCTCCCTTTTCTCTCTCTTCTCTCTCTCTCTCTCTTTTTTTTTTAATCTTGTCATACACTTCTTCCTTCTTCTTTGCCTTTCTGAATTTGTGAATTACTTTGGGGAAGAAATCTGACTCAGAGTGGACTCTCTCTGTGTGTATCTCTGCTCTAGTTCCCTTTACCCTCTTGTTACCCCTAGAATATACAGTGGATAGTAGATTTGCATAACTGTCTATTCTTGCTATCCTCTCTTTCTTTTCTCTTTCTTCACTGGGATTTGGTTACTATTTTTTCACGGACTGGAGAAATTGTTTGGCTAACTGGTAATGATTAAACTACTTCAATACTTACTTCAGTTGCTACTGTAATTCCGGAGGTTGGTGAGTGCAATTTTCATAAAGGTATTTAGTACAGTGTTACTTGTACTCAAGACACAACAACTGAGGAACAACAGAGCATAAAAAAAAAAGAAACACATAAATTAAAAAAATGGGTAGATTAATAACAAATAAAACTGCTACTCCAATGAATGAAGACAAGAGCCAAGAAGAAACTACAAATCAGGCAGAAGTAACCATAGATAAGAAAAGTATGCAAGCAATAATAAACTTATTAATCACAGAAATGAAAACAACATTGGAGGAAAGGAATGGCAGTATTAGGGAAACAACAGTTGAGACCCCCAAGGAAAATACTGATTATCTTGAGGCAATTAGAGAACTGAAAGCTGAAATAGCTGTAATGAAGAAAGAAGCTGAGGCAAGGGGAAGCAGACTAACAGAAGCAGAAAACAGAATTAGTCAGACAGAGGATGAGTTAGAGAAAACTAAGAAAGAGGTGAAAGAGCTTAACAAGAGATTGAGAGACACTGAAAACAACAACAGAGACATATGGGATGATCTCAAAAGAAGTAAAATTCATATAATTGGCCTGCCAGAGGAAGAGAGGAAGGGGAAGCAAACATTCTAGAGGAAATAATACAAGAAAACTTCCCAGACCTGAATAACAGAAAGGATATCAAGGTTCAAGAGGCCCAGAGAGTACCAAACAGAATCAACCCAGACCTGAAGACACCAAGACACATCATAGTCACAATGAGAAGAAGTAAGGATAAAGAAAGGATCCTAAAGGCTACAAGAGAAAAACAAAAAGTCACATACAAGGGAAAACCCATAAGATTATCTGCAGACTTCTCCACTCAAACTCTAAAAGCCAGAATGGAGTGGCAAGATATCTATCGAGCCCTGAATGAAAAAGGGTTTCAACCAAGGATAATATACCCTGCTAGACTTTCATTCAAACTAGATGGAGGGATCAAAACCTTAGATAAACAACAGTTAAAGGAGGCAACCATCACCAAGCCAGCCCTGAAAGAGGTACTAAAAGACCTCTTATAAACAAGAACATCACTATAATACTTGCAATATATCAGAGCAAACAAATTTTTTTTTTAGAACAATGGCACTACAATACATTAAATCCATAATATCAATAAATGTCAATGGCTTAAACTCACCCATCAAAAGGCACAGGGTGGGGGGATGGATCAGAAAACATAACCCAACCATATGCTGCTTGCAAGAATCCCATCTGTCACAACAAGATAAACACAGACTTAAAGTGAAAGGATGGAAAACTATCATACAGGCTAACGGACCACAAAAAAGGGCAGGAACAGCCATTCTCATCTCAGACACGATAGATTTTAAATTAAATAAAGTAATAAAAGATAGGCAAGGACATTACATAATGATTAGAGGATCAATCAGCCAAGAAGACTTAACAATTATTAACATCTATGCGCCCAAGGAGGGACCATCTAAATACATTAAGCATCTACTGAAAGAATTTCAAAAATACATCAATAGTAATACAATAATAGTGGGAGACTTCAATACCCCACTCTCACACTTAGACAGATCAACAAAGCAGAGAACCAATAAAGATACAAGAGAATTGAATGAAGAGATCGACAGACTAGACCTCTTGGACATTTTCAGACTCCTCCACCCCAAAAAACTGGAATACACCTTCTTTTCAAATCCACATAACACATACTCAAGGATAGACCACATGTTAGGCCACAAAGACAGCATCAATAAATTCAAGAGCATTGAAATCATCCCAAGTATCTTCTCAGACCACAGTGCAGTAAAACTAACATTTAACAACAAACGGAAAATTATTAAAAGACACAGAATTTGGAAACTAAACAACATGCTCCTTAAGAACCACTGGGTCAGAGACTCACTCAAACAGGAAATTCAAATGTTCCTGGAAACTAAGGAAAATGAAGACTCAACCTATCAAAATATTTGGGACACAGCTAAAGCAGTACTGAGAGGGAAACTTATACCCATACAATCACATATTAAACACCAAGAAGAAGCTCAAATGAACGACCTTACTGCACACCTCAAGGACTTAGAGGAAGAGGAACAAAGGAACCCTAAAGCAACCAGAAGGACAGAAATCACTAAAGTTCGAGCAGAAATAAACAACATCGAAAATAAAAGAGCCATACAAAAGAGCAATGAAGCCAAATGTTGGTTCTTTGAAAGATTAAACAAAATTGACAAACCCCTAGCCAGACTCACCAAACAAAAAAGAGAGAAGACTCAAATTAATAGAATTGTAAATGATGCAGGAGATATCACAACTGACACCACAGAAATCCAGAGAATCCTGCAAAACTTCTATAAAGAACTATATGCCACCAAGCTAGAGAATCTGGAAGAAATGGAACAATTCCTAGAAACATATGCCCTTCCAAAACTGAAGCAAGAAGAACTACAAAATCTAAATGCACCAATCACAAAGAAATTGAAACCGTTATTAAGAATCTCCCCAACAACAAAAGTCCTGGACCAGATGGCTTCACAAACGAATTCTACAAAACTTTCAGGAAACAGTTAATACCCATACTTCTTAAGCTATTCCATAAGATTGAAGAAACAGGAATACTCCCTTCCACCTTTTATGAAACCAACATCACCCTGATACCAAAAGCTGGTAGGGACAGAACAAAAAAGGAAAACTACAGACCAATATCTCTGATGAACATAGATGCCAAAATATTAAACAAGATCTTGGCCAACCGGATACAGCAACACATCAAAAAGATCGTTCATCATGACCAAGTGGGATTCATCCTAGGAATGCAAGGCTGATTCAACATCCGTAAGTCAATCAATGGCATTCACCACATCAATAAAAGCAAAGCCAAAAACCACAAGATTATCTCAATAGATGCAAAGAAAGCCTTTGACAATATCCAACACCCGTTCATGCTCAAAACTCTACAAAAAATGGGAATAGATGGGAAATTCCTCAAGATAGTGGAGCCTATATATAGCAAACCTACAGCCAACATCATACTCAATGGACAGAAGCTGAAAGCATTCCCCCTCAGATCGGGGACTAGACAGGGTTGTCCACTGTCACCATTACTCTTCAACATAGTATTGGAAGTTCTTGCCATAGCAATGAGGCAAGAGAAAGAAATCAAAGGAATACAGATTGGAAGGGAAGAAGTCAAGCTCTCACTATTTGCAGATGATATGATAGTATACATAGAAAGACCTAAAGAATCCAGTAGAAAATTACTGGAAGTTATTAGGCAATATAGCAAGGTATCAGGCTACAAAATCAATGTACAAAAATCAGTGGCATTTCTTTATGCAAACACTAAATCTGAAGAAGAAGACATCCAGAAATCACTCCTATTTACTGTTTCAGCAAAATCAATCAAATACCTAGGAATAAAGTTGACCAAAGAAGTGAAAGACTTGTATGCTGAAAACTATGAGTCGCTACTCAAGGAAATAGAAACTGATACCAAGAAATGGAAAGATATCCCATGCTCATGGATTGGAAGAATAAATATCATCAAAATGAATATTCTCCCCAGAGCCATATACAAATTTAATGCAATACCCATCAAAGTTCCACCAAGCTTCTTTAAGAGAATATAACAAACACTACAATCATTTATCTGGAACTTGAAAACACCTAGAATTGCCAAAACCATCTTAAGGAAAAGAAACAGAAATGGAGGCATCACACTCCCAGACCTTAAACTATATTATAAAGCTATCATCATCAAAACAGCATGGTACTGGAACAAAAATAGGCACACAGACCAGTGGAACAGAATTGAAAGCCCAGAAGTAAATCCCAACACCTATGGACATCTAATCTTTGATAAGGGGGCCCAAAGGATTAAGTGGAAAAAGGAGGCTCTCTTCAATAAATGGTGTTGGACAAACTGGGTTGAAACATGCACAAGAATGAAATTGAACCACTTTATCTCACCAGAAACAAAAATCAACTCCAAATGGATCAAAGACCTAGATGTCAGACCAGAAACAATCAAATACTTAGAGGAAAACATTGGTAAAACACTTTCCCACCTACACCTCAAGGACATCTTTGATGAATCAAACCCAATTGCAAGGAAGACTAAAGCAGAAACAAACCAATGGGACTACATCAAATTGAAAAGCTTCTGCACATGCAAAGAAACTATTAAACAGAGAGACCCCTCACAGAATGGGAGAAGATCTTCACATACCAGACATCAGACAAGAAACTAATCACCAAAATATATAAAGAGCTCAGCAAACTTAGCACCAAAAAAAGCAAATGATCTCATCCAAAAAAGGGCAGAGGATATGAACAAAACATTCACCTCAGAGGAGATCCAAAAGGCTAACAAACATATGAAAAACTGCTCCAGGTCACAGATTGTCAGAGAAATGCAAATTAAGACAACACTAAGATACCACCTCACTCCTGTAAGAATGGCATACATCAAAAAGGACAGCAGCAACAAATGCTGGAGAGGCTGTGGGGACAGAGGAACCCTTTTACATTGCTGGTGGGAATGTAAATTGATACAGCCTCTGTGGAGAGCAGTCTGGAAAACTCTCAGAAGGCTAGACATGGACCTTCCATATGATCCAGTAATTCCTCTCCTGGGGTTATACCCCAAGGACTCCATAACACCCAACCAAAAAGAGGTGTGTACTCCTATGTTCATAGCAGCACAATTCATAATAGCTAAAACCTGGAAGCAACCCAGGTGCCCAACAACAGATGAGTGGCTGAGAAAGCTTTGGTATATATACATAATGGAATACTATGCAGCTATCAAAAACAATGAACCCACCTTCTCTGACCCATCTTGGACAGAGCCAGAAGGAATTATGTTAAGTGAACTAAGTCAGAAAGATAAAGATGAGTATGGAATGATCCCACTCATCAACAGAAGTTGACTAAGAAGATCTGAAAGGGAAACTAAAAGCAGGACCTGACCAAATTGTAAGTAGGGCAGCAAAGTAAAAACCCAGTGGTGAGGGGTAGACATGCAGCTTCCTGGTCCAGTGGGGGGTGGGAGTGGGAGGGAGGGCTGGGTCACAGTCCTTTGGTGGTGGGAATGGTGTTTATGTACACTCCTAGCAAAATGTAGACATATAAATCAGTAGTTAATTAATATCAGAGGGGGAAAATCAATTGTATGTCTCAAAGTTTCTCAAAACACAAACTGAGTCTTTTTAATATATAGGCTGTGTATTTGATATACGGACTCTCTCAAAAGCCTAGACCAAGTAGATTAGAAGCATCCAATAGCACAGCTGTATACAAGATACTGGATACTGTACAGAAAACCATAACAAAGGGACTTTTCAAAGTTAACCCAATTAACAAATAATGTGATGATAACATTAACTATTGTCTTTTTGAACCCTAAGACAGCAGGAACCTCACATCTCCACTATAGAGCCCCTACTTCCCCCAGTCCTGGAACCCTTGGATAGGGCCCACTTTCCTGTATGCATCTCCCAATCCAAACCAAATAATATTGCATCCGCCGATCACAACCTAACCAATGCAACGATTGCCACCTCAACATGCTTCACCTCAGACTGTGTCCAGAGACTTCACGTGTGGAATGACAACCCTTCAGCTTCATTACTCGGGTGAGACCTTTCCTTTTATAGTACACTCTAATTTCATCTCAGGTAGTTCACTTTCTAACAAAGTCCCATAACCTAGATATACACCAGTTTCTGTGAGAGAGAGCTTATGTGCACACGTATCCATAAACTACTGCAAAATATATACTTGAAAGCAGGATTACACTAGAGTTTGCAGTGAGTACCTCCCTAACACTTCCTCTCCACTATTCCAAGCTTGGGATCCATGATTGCTCAACAAATTGTTTGGCTTCGTATGTTAACTCTCTTTTCAATCACCAGGTTCCAGATGCCACCAGGATGCTTGCTACGCTTCCCTGGATTGAAGACCCCACCAATGTGTCCTGGAGCTCAGCTTCCCCAGAGACACACCTTACTAGGGAAAGAGAGAGGCAGACTGGAAGTATGGACCGACCAGTCAATGCCCATGTTCAGCGGGGAAGCAATTACAGAAGCCAGACCTTCTACCTTCTGCAATCCTCAACAACCCTGGGTCCATGCTCCCAGAGGGCTAGAGAATGGGAAAGCTATCATGGGAGGGGGTGGGTTATGGAGATTGGGTGGTGGGAATTGTGTGGAGTTGTACCCCTCCTACCTTATGTTTTTGTTCATTAATCCTTTCTTAAATAAAAAATTTAAAAAAAAAAGAAGTCTCAGTCCAAAGTAGATGGCTAGGGGAAGAAATGGCAGGGGATGAAACGCTGAATGAGGAAGGTCAGCTGCTGGAATTCTGCTTTTCTGTAGAGAGCGAGCTGGAACTGCCAAAACGTGACGGACAAAGCAGAAACAGGAAAGGCAAGCAGGCATTAAGAAAGTTCTGTCCTTGGAGTCTGTGAATCAGGTTCCTCAGAGTGTGTCAGGTGACATCTAGGGTTTCAGGAGGTGTGCCACTGTAGTCGTGCTGTCTAGTGGGTGATGTCAGGGTGTGCAGGGGTTCAGATGTTTTTTCCCAGGATTCCTGTGAAAGAAACACAAACAATCCGCTTCTCATGGTTAGCAGGGCATCTGATTTGATTTTTTTTTTGTAATAGAAAAAGAGGTTTGGTGTCTTAGCCAACTGAGTATTGGGGGACGAGATACATCAGTTAAGTGTAGAAGAATATGTGAATGTTGTTAATTCGCATAAGTTGTATATGGAAGAACTTTTTATAGTTTAATACCTTACCATATGAACAGATGATTCTTCATATGAAGGCTTCATAGTTGTAATCACTTACTTGTGAAAAAAAAATAAACTTGTAACAAGTTAGAGGTTTACTATAGTTGATACCTCGATGATTATAATTGGTTTAAGTATCTTATACACTTGGAAGGTCTTTCTCGTTTCATTTTAAGGCTGCTTAACCAATTTAAGCTCAATAAAATGTGGTAAGGCAAAGAGCCATTGTTAGAGCCTCAGGCATGAGAATCATTAACATAGCCATTGTGCAATCTACAGTTCCTGATTGAGAAGGTATTTGAGAGGTTACATGTCAATACCATCTTTTTTAACCTTTTGTTTCATCCATTCAAGATGGAGACACACCCTAAGTGTGCACAGGTTTTTTTTTTTTTAGACCAACTTAGTTAAAATATATTGATTTTTAACTAATTTTACCTCAGACTTTAAATGTAAGTTAATTTTACCTTTATGAGAACTTTGTTGAAAACCTTTTTCATTTAACTTTGCCTGGTAAGAATGTAACCTTAAAGTTACATTTTTAACCTTAAAGTTAATGTTTACCAAACTTTGAACACACACATACACATGATATTCAATACACAAGGAGAAAAACTTTTGTTATGAAGACATGTCATTTTAAACATGAATTTAGATCTATACCGTCTTAGCTGAACCATTTTTACTCACACAGTTTAAGACTACTGAAAGCAGAGAGGTTAGACAGAAGCAGGCTTAAGATATTTAAAGAGAGTGAGGGGGGGAGAAAGAAATGGTAGGGAAGTTTTGTTTTTGGGCTCTGTGAACTAATTTTTCAGATTCTGCTATTTTGTATCAGGAGTCCCGGAGGGCATCCTGCCTCTGGCAAAAGTGGCAGAGGGAGGGGCCGCAGAAGCTGTGGCGGCAGCCTAAGACATGTCTGCCAAAATAGGAGTCTCTGGGCGACAGCCTCATGGTCAGCTAGACTAGGGCTGCTTCTCAGGCCAGAGTCAGTGCTCCTTAAAGTAGACATGGGAGGGGACCCTGCATATCTCCCAAGTACTGTGATCACGGTCAAGAGAATCCACAGTGCAGCCCCAAGTGAAATGTCTCTGAGATAGAAAGCCTGTCCCATGAGAGAAGGTGTCTGGGACACCTCCTCGTAAAGCAGGAAAAATCCCATGGTGGGGGGAAACGCAGGGCCAAGGAGTCAGGCGGCTGCCACTTACCTGTGTCTGGGTGACTTTTCTGGACCTCAGGCTGGGCCACCCAGCGGGGCATGAGTGTGGGACACATTGGGTGCCAGGTGTCGGGCTGCACCACAGAGAAGAGAGAGAGGAGATCCAGGGCAAATGGGGTACACAAGTCTTTATTACGAATCAAACAGGGTGGCTCAGGCCACGTGGAGTCAGCAGAAAAAAATGGCCATCCCCACTACCTCACCACCCTACCTCACCACGGGGGGGGGGGGGGAGGAAGTGGGAGGGTTTTATTGGGCAACAATGAGGAGTGACGTGTTGGGACAGGATTGGTTGAAAATGGCACTGCGAGGATATCACAGGGAGTGGCAAAACCTGAGGGCAAAGACTGCATCTGTATAATTTCCCAACATGTCTTCCAGCTCCTGACGTCCCCCACAGTACCACAACCCTGTGAGAGGCACAAATCGCCAGCCATAGCACAGAGCTGCAGGGCAGCACACAGCCCAGAACAGTCAGCACATCCCGGATATTTGTCCTCCTCCAGGCCTTCCAGGAGGCCTCTGTGCTGTTTTGGGAGAGAAGCAATAAGCCCTCACTGCTGTTCTTATAAAATGTTCCAGTTGCAGGGGACAGCATCTCCCACTGTTCAGGGCACAAGTCCAGTTGAAGCAAAGACTCTAAAAGGAGAGAAAAACAAAAATTTTATAACTATTTCACTAATGACAGTGGGAGGAAAAAAGAAAAGCCTTATCTTCAGAGTGAATAAAAAAATAGGAGGACTGGGGGACTGAGCAGTGGCACATCAGGTGAAGTGCACAGATGCAAAACTCAAGGGCAAGCGGCATAAGGATCCTGAGATGTCCCAACTCTCAAGGGAACTAGCAGTACCCTGAGGGGACAACATGGCAAATGTGACTGCATCGGCACAATTTCCCAGCATCTCCCCCTTTCCTTTTATCTAATGCTCAGGGCAACAGTGTGTAAAGTCTGTGAACTACTCAGGGTCAGTCTATGAAAAACCAGCAACGTGAAGGGAAGGAAGCTGCTGTAAAATTGGCTAAAGTGTCCAAAGGGTATACCAGCAAGTCCGATAGAAGTCTCAGTCCAATGTAGGCGACTAGGGGGAGAAATGGCAGGGGATGAAATGCTGCATGAGGAAGGTCAGCCTCTGTAATTCCGCTTTTCTGTAGATTATGAGCTGGAACCGCCAAAACGTGACAGGCAAAGCAGAAGCAGGAAAGGCAGACAGACAGTAAAAAAGTTCTTTCCTTGGAGTCTGTGAATCAGGTTCTTCAGATCACGTCAGGTGACATCTAGGGTTTTTGGGGGGTGCCACTGTAGTCGTGCCATCTAGTGGGTGATTTCAGGGTGTGCAGGGGTCCAGATGGTTTTTTCCAGGATTCCTGTGGAAGAAACACAAACAATCTGCTTCTCGTGGTTAGCAGGGCATCTGATTTGAATGCTTTATAAAAAAAGAGGTTTGGTGCCTTAGCCAACTGAGTATTGGGGGATGTATCTTTCCTATTCATTTATTATTATATATTCATGGGGAAAAAGAACTTATCTTTTAACAAAGACTCTAAGGTGTAGGGAAGCGGGAACTATTTTATCCCCCCCTTTTTTTTGTATCTTGCCTTTGTTGCCCTAGTTGTTTTATTGTATGTAATTATATTGTTGTTATTGCTGATATTGTGGTTGTTGGATAGAACAGAGAGAAATGGAGAGAGGAGGGGAAGACAGGGGGAGAGAAAGACACCTGTAGACCTGCTTCACCATCCGTGAAGTGATTCCCCTGCAGGTGAGGAGCCGGGGGCTCAAACTGGGATCCTCAAGTCAGTTCTTGCACTTAGCGCCACCTGCACTAAACCCGCTGCACCACCGCCCGATTCCCAGGAACTATCTTTTAACATAAACTCTATGGCCATGCCAATAGCAACCTTGAGGGCACATGTGGCTCCCCACACCTAAAAGGGAAAATTTTTCCAGAATTACATCTAATCAAGAACATGAAGTTGAAATGGTTTTCCTCTGGGCTGCAGAGAGACCTCTCTGGGAGTTTCATGGCACAGGGGTAAACTCTGGTGTCTCTCTCCTCTCTCTTTCCTCTATCTGAATGAAAAACAGCTGTGAACAGTGAAATGAAACGTAAATGAAGCCTTACTTTCATTCAGAAAGGAGGAAAGAAAGCAAGGAAGGGAGGAGGAAAGAAAGGAAGAATGGAGAAAGGAGAAGAGGAAAGAAGGAAGGGAGGAAGAGAGGAAGGAAGGGAGAGAGAGAGAGAGAGAGAGAGAGGGGAAGGAAGGCTATCACTTGGTTCCATGCACAAAAGCACAAACAGCAAAGCAGAAGCACTGGGTGGTTGGTGTGTACCCCCTGCCCTGTGTCCTTCCTTCAGATACAGCACAGCCCGGCACAGCTGGATGATGTGTGAACTAACTACAGTCCTGGGTGTGCCACCTGCTTCTGGAAATGAAGTTTCAGTGGCACCCAGCCATGTCCATCTCCATGTTTACATGTTGTCTGTGGCTGCCATCAGGCTACAATACTGAAAGGAGCACTTCTGCCAAAGCCGGGCCAGCAGAGCCAACACGACTTCCTACCTGACCTTCAATAAAACAGGTTTCCTGCCGTCCTGATCTTGACTGGCCTGGAGAAAATATGGCCCTGGTTTCTATCATATCGTTAGATTCACTTATTAATTTATGTATTCACATTTATTCAGTTTGCTTATTTATTTATTTAGTAAAACGAATGTCTGACTGTTTGCACTGGAGAGACATATGTTTACCCTGGTTAGGGCTGACAAGTTGTCCCTCCAAGGCAAAGGTGCTCTGCCTTAATGGGAGATGTCTCCAGGGAAACACAAGCTTCACAAAACGTTTTGAAAAAGATCAGTCAGTCAGATAGCTGAATGGAAGTTGTCTAAAGTTATGTAAGATGTCATTTCACTTAGGATAGTGGTTCATGTGTTAATTTTTAGAACTGTTCCAAAAAAAGAAAAGTATTTGGAGAATTAAGGTATTCACTGGTTTTATTTCAAAGCCCACGAGATCTTTAAAAAAAAACATTTGAAATCCACTTCCTGATTCTGTGGTTATTCTACATTTGAGCCACAAAGCTAATAGTGTGAGAAAGTCAAATGGTACTTGTTTATTCAGAGACCACAAGCGGCTTTCTCGATATGAAAGTAAACATCGTTTGAAGAATTCTATCCTGAAGGCTTGCTTCTTAAGTCTTTTTTGGAAGAACCATGTCTAGGGCTCCAACAAATACAGACATTTGGAAAGTACTCCTTCATCTGAATAGACCAACAATGGTGTTTGAGTCTCCCAGATGCTTGCAAAGAACTTAAGCATCAGTACTCCAGCGCACTGGCAGAGCTTCAGATGAATGCTATATTTTGTTCTACAAGGATTCAATTCTATGACTTAATCTTACCTGCTTAACATCTACAATCTGTTTTAGGTTTTTTGGCAACTAGCATATGCTCTATTCCACAGTAACTGCACAATAACATCATATAGTCTGAAGACAGAAAAAAATACAAAATTGTGCAGACCCAATTACCTCATAAAATTTTTACAAGTGTCTTTTTTATTTTTATAACAATTTTAAGAGCCTATTTGAACAATTTATATCTTTCACCACTTGTAACTCTGAACAACAAAAAGGCATGCTTTGAACAAAAAACTATGAAGAAAACACCCAGGCTTATTCAAAGAAGACCTAAGATTCAAAGGACCGAGTATTCTCTAGCAGAATCAAAATTAGCACTGTCTGGATTTAAGTTCTATCCTTGGCTAGGAAAATGATCTTGCAAAGTTACATTCTTCTCTGAGTTATATTTTCTTCATGTATAAAAACAGGTGACTCGGGGGTCAGACAGTGGCGCAGTGGGTTAAGTGCACGTGGCACAAAGTACAAGGACCGTCATAAGGATTCCAGTTCAAGCCCCCGGCTCCCCACCTGCAGGGGGGTCGCTTCACAGGCAGTGAAGCAGGTCTGCAGGTGTCTGTCTTTCTCTCCCCCTCTGTCTTCCCCTCCTCTCTCCATTTCTCTCTGTCCTGTCCAATAACAAACAACATCAACAATAGTAATAATGACCACAACAAGGGCAACAAAAAGGGGGGGGGGGGAATGGCCTCCAGGAGCAGTGGATTCATGGTGCAGGCACCAAGCCCAGCAATAACCCTGGAGGAGAAAAAAAAAACAAACAGGTGACTCAATCTATCTACCGAGTGCTCCCAGCCTTCAATATGACTTGAGCTTCAATATGATCATACTGCTTTCGCTGACTATTTCTAGCCTTCTTCAACCTCATCACGATGCAGGACAGTATGAGGAGAAGGAGGGTCCCAGTAAGCCAAACATGAATTTGATTCCCACTCTAATGTGGAATGAGTCATCAAAATACTGTGCAAAACATGATAAAATAAAATAAAAAATACTGTGCAGCCGCAGAGAGAGTACTCTCTCTGCAGCACTCCTGCAGAATCTCATACAAGATTAGATATGCCTCCACCCTCGTTTTCCCTGACTATACGATTGAAAAGAATAGAAATGAGAAATTAATTTTAAAACTAAAATATTTGGGGCACTTAGATTCTTATGGGTCAGCAATAACTTTCCCTAAAGTGTGGCAGGCAGGCAGCCTTGTAACCTGCTCTGGGAAAAGGGTATGGCACGACTAGAACTCCCACACATTGCTTTTGGAGGAAAAATATCATTATGACCCCACTTTGCAGCACTATTTGACAATTTCTCCCCCCCCCCCCAGGGTTATCACTGGGGCTTGGTGCCTGCACTATGAATCCAGTGCTCCTGGATGCCACCTTTTTTTTTTTTACCATTGTTGTTGGAGTTGTTACTGCTATTATTATTGTTGTTGTTGCTGTTGTTGTTAGATAGGACAGAGAGAAATGGAGAGAGGAGGGGGAGACAGAAGTGGAAGGAAAGACAGACACCTGCAGACCTGCTTCACTGTTTATGAAGCGACCTCCTTGCAGGTGGGGAGCCGGAGGCTCGAACCCAGATCATTGCGCCAGTCCTTGGCCTTACTTTCCCTCTCAGAAAAACAGTGAATAGGGGAGGCTGGAGATGGCTCCCCAGTAGAGAGCACACCTTTCCGTGAGCAGGACCTGTTGTGAGCCTCTGCCCACCTCGTGGGAGTATGTGCACAGGAAGCTTTACTAGCAGTGAAGTGCTGTTATGGTCTCTCTCTCTCTGTCTCACCCTCTGTCTGAGAGAGAGAGAGAGAGAGAGAGAGAGAGAGAGAGAGAGAATCTGCCAGGAGTAGATGTGCAGGTGTGAAATCCCAGTGGTAAACCTGGTAACAAAGGGGAAAAAGAGGAAGGAGGAAAGAGGAAAGGGAGGGAAAGAGAGAGAGGAAGGAAGGGAGGAAAGAAGAAAGGGAGGGAGGAAGGGAGGAGTGAGGAAGGAAGAAAAGGAAAAGCAGGAGGGAATGACAAGTTGGGCTTTGAGGTCATTTAGGACAGTATGTGTGTGAGGTCCTGGGTTCACCACCTGGCATAGCATTTTTAAAAATCTGTGAGAAAATGGACTTAGAGACTAAACATGTTAACATTTCTAGGTTGGGAAGCCTAGTAAGAATGACTTGAAGCATTTGGTGTTTCTGCTATCATCAATAAATACCAAGTAAAAAGAAAACAAGTTCAAAGAGAGGGGTGTTGAAGTCTCCTGCTACTAGTTGCTGGAGACATGACAGTACACCTCGAAAACCTAGGAAATCCAGCAGGAAGCTCCCAAAAGCTATCAGCAACCACAGCAAGGTGTTAGGCTACCAAATTAACATTAAAAATTCAGTGGCATTCTTTTATATAAACATTGAGTCAGCAGAAGGAATCCAGAAATCAACACCTTTTACTATAGCAACAAAACAATAAGATATCTAGGAATAAGCCTAACAAAAGAAGTGAGAGATTTGTATACTGAAGATTATTAGTCATTATTCAAGGAAATAGAAAATGGCACAAAGAAGTGGGAAAATATCCTGTGTTCATGGATTGGAGGAATTAACATCATCAAGATGAATATTCTCCCCAGAGTCATATACAAATTTAATGTAATCCCCATCAAGGTCCCACCCATTTATTAAAGAGAATAGAACAAAAGCTACAAATGTGTATCTGAAGCCAGAGAATACCTAGACTTCCCAAAACAGTCTTGAAAAAAAAGAACAGAAATAGAGGCATCACACTCCCACATCTCGAATTGTATTATAGGGCCATTGTAATAAAAAATGCCTGGTACTGGAACAAAAACAGACACGATGACCAGTGGGATAGAATTGAGAGCCCAGAAGTGAGCCCCCACACCGATGGACATCTAATCTTTGACAAAGGTGCCCAGACTGTTAAATGGAGAAAAGAGAGTCTCTTTAACAAATGGTGTTGGAAACAATGGGTTGAAACATGCAGAAGAATGAAACTGAACCACTATATTTTACCAAATACAAAAGTAAATTCCAAGTGGATCAAGGACTTGGATGTTAGACCAGAAACTATTAGACACTTAGAGGAAAATATTGGCAGAACTCTTTTCCGCATAAATTTTATAGGCATCTTCAATAATACAAATCCAATTGCAAGAAAGAGTACAAACTATAAATAAAGTACTTATAAATAAAGACTATAAATAAACCAATGGTATTACATCAAACTGAAAAGCTTCTGCACATCAAACAAAACCACTAACCAAAGAGACCCCTCACAGAATGGGAGAAGATCTTTACATGCCATACATCAGACAAGAGGCTAGTAACCAGAATATATAAAGAACTCATCAGTCTCAGCAACAAAAAAACAAACAATCCCAACTAAAAATAGGGAGAGGATGTAAACATAATATTCACTAAAGATCCAAAAGGCCAATAAACATATGAAAAGATGCTAAGTCATTTATTGTCAGAAAAAATGCAAATAAAGATCATGAAAGTGTCATGCATCAAAAACACTCCTGTGAGAGTGTCATGCATCAAAAACAATAGCAACAAAAAATTCTAGAGAGGTTGTGGGGACAAAGGAACCCTCCTGAACAGTCTGTGGGAATATAAATTGGTCCCACCCCTGTGGAGAGCAGTATGGAGAACTCTCAGAAGGCTAGAGGTGAACCTACCCTATGACTCTGCAGTTCTGCTCCTGGGGATATGTCCTAAGGAACCCAACACACCCATCCAAAAAGATCTGTGTATAGTTATCTTCATAGCAAATATAATAACCAAATAGAACCAAATCCTGGAAGCAACCCAGGTGTCCAACAACAGATGAGTGGCTGAGTAAGTTGTGATCTATATACACAATGGAATACTACTCAGCTATTAAATATGGTGAAGTCACCTTTTCACTTCAACATGGATGGAGCTTAAAGGAATCATATTAAGTGAGATAAACCAGAAAGAGAAGGATGACTATAGGATTATCTCACCCACAGGCAGAAGTTGATCAACAAGATCAGAAGTGAAACCTCTGAGCAGAACTTGGACTGGAGTTGGTGTATTGCACCAAAGTAGAAGACTCTGGGGTAGTGGGGAGGGATCAGGTCCTGGAACAGGTTGGCAGAGGAGGACCTAGTTGGAGATTAGAGAGTCATGCTGAAAACTGAGAAGTGTTTCACACGTAGCAACTACTGCATTTTACTGTCAACTGTAAACCATTCATCCAACCCAATAAAGGAAAAGGAAAGAAAGGAAGGAAGAAAACAAGCAAGCAGGCCCATCTCTTCTCTTCCATAAGGAACAGCTCTCAAGCAGTGAAGCTGACAGCATAAGACAAAGTTAAAAGCGACCAGCACAAGTACTTAGCAGCTCTTTTCTAGAACTGTTTTAGCTTTATCGCGGAGCATGAAAGAAAATAGGATACTGTGAGCAGCAATAATTGCCTACTTTCGATCATCTGCAGAATAATAAAGCGTGAGAAGGGAAAGAGGAAGCTTCAGTGAAAGACAAGCCATTATGTGAATATTTCTCACACCTGCGGCAACAGCAACACACTATGGAAACCGCCAGACAACTGGAAGCCGGCTCAAGACCAAGACAGCAGTTTTTCATTCGAGGAAGCTCCAGACTCCTCTGGCAGTTCACAAAGTCCATCCTGATGTGGATCCCGTTCACGTGGAATCCCACTCTTGTGCCACTCTCCTCCTCACTCACCGTGTTCCAGGTCTTTCCCAGAACCCCCTGCTTGGCCCACCCTGGAGGCCGTTGACTCTCCACCCTCCACCAGAGGCCCCTTTGTCTCACCTGCCTGTGATGTCTTTGTCTTCTAGCATTCAGGTTAAAGTTCTTCCTGAAGTGATTCTCTGAGCATGCAATCTAAAGACTCTTCCTGGGGACTGGGCGGCCCCACATCTTGATACTAAGCGCACACAGTATCAAGTGCAAGGACCTGCTCAAGGATCCCGGTTCGAGCCTCCCATCCCCACCTGAAGGGGGAAAGCTTTTCCTAGTGGTTAAAGCAGTGCTGCAGATCTCTCTCTTTCTCTTTCCCTCATTACCTCCCCTTACCTTCTCAATTTGTGGCTGTCTCTATTCAATAAATAAAGATGATAAAATATTTTAAAAGAAAGAATTTATTTTAAAAATTATTTCCCTAAGAAAACAATTAAAATTAAAAAAAAAATTAAGAAAGAGACCAAACCCAAAAGACATCAAGAAAGACACTACAACATTAAAGCTTACTTTAGTAAGGTAGAGGCTGAGTTCGAACCTGTATCATATCATAGCCATTTGGTGCTTGATACAGGATTTAAATATATATATATATATATATATATATATATATATATATATATTATCTTTATTTATTTGATAGTGACAGCCAGATATCAAGAGGGAAGGGGGAGATAAGAAGAGAGACAGAGAGACACCTGCAGAACTGTTTCACCACTTGTGAACCCAGATTCCACTGGGACCCAGAAAGTTTGTCACCAGGAATCTTTCTTTTTATAACATCACTGAGAGGGAAGAGTGATTGATATCAAACTTCTATAAAGAACTCACACAGCTCAACAAAAGAAAAAGAACAACCCAATTTTTAAAAATGGACAGAAGATATGAATAGATGGTCCTTTAAAGAAGAGATAAACAAGGCCCACAGACATGTGGAAATGCTCCATTTCATTCATCATTAGAGAAATGCAAATTAACGCCACACTGAGAGGGCTGGGGAGACAGCATAATGCAAAAGACTCTCATGCCTGAGGCTCTAAATTCCCAGATGTAGCCCCCAGCACTGCCATAAGTGTTCCCTATCTTCATTTTTGTAACTCTCTCATTTAAAAATAAAAATGAAGGGATCTGGGTGGTAGCGCAGTGGGGTAAGTGCACATGGCGCAAAGCACAAGGACCGGCGTAAGGATCCCAGTTCGAGCCCCTGGCTCCCCACCTGCGGAAGAGTCCCTTCACAAGCGGTGAAGCAGGTCTGCAGGTGTCTGTCTTTCTCTCCCCCTCTCTGTCTTCCCCCCTCTCTCAATTTCTCTCTGTCCTATCCAACAACAACAGCTATGACAACAATAATAAGAACAACTACAACAGGTGCAACAACAAGGGCAATAAAATGGGGAAAATGGCCTCCAGCAGCAGTGGACACCAAGCCCCAGCACTAGCCCTTGAGGCAAAAAAAAAAAAAAAGAAATTCCACCTCACACCTGTGAGAATGGCCTTTACCAGCAAAGCAGGAGAGGATGAATGTTAGAGAGGATGTGGAGAAAGAGAAACATTATTACACTGCTGGTGAAAATGCAAACTCCTGCAGCCATTATGGAAAACACTATGGAGAATTATTAAGCAAGTTAAATGGAAAAACCTTATGACCCAGCAATACCACTCTAGGTATTTATCCCAAAACAAGGCAAGATTAATTTCAAGGGACACGTGCACCCTGATGTTCACTGTAGCATTATTCATAATAGTCAAAATAGGGAGTTAACCTAAATGCCAATCAACAAATGACTAGATTAAAAAAGTTAAGGGAATATATACTCAGCACTTAAAAAGACAATAATGTATCCTTTGGGACAAAATGAATGGAACTGGAGATAATTATGTTCAGTGAAGTAAGTAAAGAAGTGACAGACAACTACTGGATGATTTTATTCTTGGAATACGGAGAACAGAAACATAGGAACTTGAAAGGAAAATATTCAACTACATTGAAATAAGGTGGTTATCATTTTGGTTGTAGGAGTAGTGTGAAACTATACCCCTATTATTTTTTTAATTCATTAATAAATTTAAAATAGTAAATGAATCTTAGTACAGTCAATATCATTTAATACAACCAGTATCATTATCATGACATTTCCCAGTAGGAGAAAAAGAAGGAAAAATTTAAATTTTATCTTGAGAGTATTATAGCCCAGAGTTAACTAACTGACTCCTCACAGTAGAAACAGAAAGGCTGGTGAAGGAAATGTGAGGTCAGCATTAGAGAGGTAACATGTGGGGGCAGTGATTTCCAACACCTGATCATGAGAAAGTCCTGCACGTGGACGCATTGCTCTCCCACGTGAAAACCCCTGATAAGAAGCTGATGACAGCAGACTCAGGCACCAAGACTCCACAAGGAAATCGCACATGTGATGGGTAGCTCTGGGTGCATCTAAGACTTTCAAATCTAAATTAAGTCTTTATTTAGAAATCAATTCATCTGGGCAGACTCTCTTTGCCCAAGGGTATTTGTTGGCTATCTCATGAATGTTTCAAGCTAGCAACTTTTTTTCATAAGGTTGTAAATTCCTCTGACTAACAGATGTGAGTGGATTTGTATAAGAAATATGTCTCTGAAATTAACTATTTGTTGATCCACTGAAATGTCAGTGATTTTATCTAGGATAGCTACTTTAACTTTTTAAGAAATGAAATTGTCTATAAATGACTTATACCCTGCCATGTCCTCCAAAGGTGACAAAACAGTGAGACTTTAACCCATCCCAGTGATTATGAGGTCAGTCTGACCCCACTTCCAAATAAAGTAGCCATTATTTAGCCATTAAATTTTTTAAAATATTTATTTATTTATTCCCTTTTTTGCCCTTGTTGCTTTATTGTTATAATTATTGTTGTTGTTACTGATGTCATTGTTGTTGGATAGGACAGAGAGAAACGGAGAGAGGAGGGGAAGACAGAGAGGGAGAGAGAAAGACAGACACCAGCAGACCTGCTTCACCACTTGTGAAGCGACGCCACTGCAGGTGGGGAGGCAGGGGCTCGAACCCGGATCCTTATATGGTCCTTGGTGTGCTTAACCTGCTGCACTACTGCCTGACTCCCTACTTAGACACTTTTAATTCACTACTCACAGCAAAATATTACATGGCTTATTTTAAAGAAAAATATTTAAAAGTTCAAAAGTTCATTTAATTATCCTTTTTTAAAACTCATTTTCCTCTAGAAAAATGAGTTCACCATTTCAGTAAACTCAGCTCTAGACATAGGCTAGCAGAAAAGGCACCATCCTTGAGTCAGCCAGAATCAGGCAGCTAAACTATTCAGCCTATGCTAGGCACTAACATTGACAAAGTCACACAACAGATTTTACAAGAAAGGAAATTTGAAGCATGTGGTATGTGTTCCCAAATTGTCTATAATAGTACTTAAAATTATCAGTGACTCAAGAAGTCAAGAGTTGACAGTATAATGGATCTATGTGGCCCATCTAGTTTGGGAGACTGCCAGTCCCTGTTCAGGGCGCCATATGCCGGGCTGGGCTAACTTCACGGGTGGGAGAGAGAGACGGCCAGGGACTCATGGCTGAGTGGTATGCAGTTCAGGCTTTATTCATGTGGAATGCAGCTCAATCTAAGCCATCTCTAATCACAGTGTTGTCCTTATCTATACTGAGGCCGGAAGAGTCAGGTCTGAAGAGGATGTACATAGGATAGGGGGTGGGGAGAAGGAAAAAGCATGCAAAACAGTGAGGATTAAACCAATGCCCTTGAGGCAGGGCGGTGCTTAGTTAACAGTGGTTATGTAGATAGAATACAGTGTTAAGCAGGGGGGATTAAACCAATGAAACAGAGGGGTCTTAGAAGCAGAATTTAGAAGCAGACCAATAGGAGAAGATTCCAGCTAATTACAGGAATCCTGGAGAACAGACTCCACAGCTCAAAGAAGATACATTTGCCAATATCTGGGACTTAGAAAAGATCTAAGTCTCACTAAGTATCTATCAAGGATGAGGAAGGAAGTCCACTCATGTTGGTTAGACAAGATTAGAGAAACTTGGGCACACAGGGATTTGAGCATACATAAACTACACAACTTCTCAACTGTATGTAGAAAACCTAATTGTTGCCTTGATGAAATCAAACACCTATATTGCATAAGATACCTTTACATACCCTGAGTTAGTGAAACAGGCAGACATTGCAAAATCAAATGAGGAAAACTCAATTATCCTATGGAAAAATGTTAGGAAGTCACCAGTGCAATACTTACATTAAGAATTAAGGTAACGATAAGAATCCAATTTTTCTTTACTGAAATCATCACAGATCTGAAGTGATGTGGTATTTTAATCTGTCTCTTGGATGTTGAGTTTGAAAAGCAGTTCAAGACCCAGTTTCTCTTGATCATTGAGTTTCATAGATGAGATTCTATTTTCCAGCAAAAAGTCCTGCTGTGCTTGAGAATTTCTTAATTACATTTTCAAGTTTTCTGCTATCGTGGCAGAATTCTACAGAAAGTAATTAGGGAACTAATAAAAATAATGAAAAACTTTTTTTCCCAAAAGCATACAACAATGAAAAGTTGAACAAAAAAAACATAAATGACTTGCTCCACATTTGTCTCAGCAAATTAAAATGTCACCTACTCTTTATGAAGAAAATGTAATGAAAACAGAGCATGGACAAGTAAAGAATTAAGACAACAGAATTAATTTTATTTCTGTAGGATGAATTAAAATTAAAGGTTGATAAAAAAATTTTCCCAAATTGCTTATCTCTTGTGATTAAAACTATAGAAAATATCTGTGATAGAAAAATCGGAAAAACATAGAAAAAATGGAAAAAAAGAAATTTGAATAGAATTCCCAACATTGAAACTTTAGAGAAACTAAGATCTAAGTTTATGCTATTCCAGATTTTTTCCTGACATACATTTTCATTTTTTAAACCAAAGGATAATAGTAGTTTTAATACTTCAACAAATTGATTTCTGTTAAATACACAAGGGAATATTAAAACATACTTATTAACATACTTATTAAAACATACTGCTTTAAATTCCCTTTTATGAACATCCCCTTCAACTACCATTTTTAACAGAAGTACTGCTCAGTTTTGATTTATGGATGTGCCAAGAATTGAACATGGGAACCTAGAGTCTCAGGAGTGAAAAGTTGTGTAAGTCTTGTGCTATCTCCCTGATGCCCTTCTTCTTCTTCTTCTTCTAGCGTTTGCCCTTCTTCCGTAGTCAGTCAACAACGTCAGGTTGAGCCTGATGTAAAGTTTCGAGACCTCCTTTGAATCTGGAGAGGTGGCAGTCGTTGACTATGTGGGTCATAGTCTGTCTGGAGCCACAGGGGCAGTTCGGGTCGTCTCTGGCTCCCCAGCGATGGAACATAGCGGCGCACCGGCCATGGCCTGTTCGATAGCGATTGAGGAGGGCCCGATCATAACGTGCTAGGTCAAAGTCGGGTTGACGCTTGCAGGGGTCTGTGATGAGGTGTTTGTTCTTTACCTCAGCTGACTGCCAACTCTGGTTCCAAGAGTCTGGAACAGAGAAGTTCAGTGTAGGCGTAGGGGACCAGATTGGATGACGAGATGTCAACCGTTGGACAGGGTGGGCGAAGATATCCGTGTATATTGGCAGGTCCGGTAGACGTGGGAAATGAACTTAGATGATGCCGCATCCTGACAAATATCTGGAGGGGCGATGTTGCTAAGAACTGGCAGCCATGGAACTGGGGTGGAATGAATGGTTCCAGAAATTATCCTCATGGAGGAATATAATTTGGAATCAACCAAGTGGGCATGGGGGCTATGGAACCATACTGGGGCACAGTATTCTGCAGTGGAATAGCATAATGCCAGGGATGATGATCGTAGTGTGGAAGTGCTCGCGCCCCATGAGGAGCTGGCCAGTCTTGCAATGATGTTATTCCTCGTGCCCACCTTTGCTGCAGTTTTTATGAGATGTTCGTGAAACGACAGGGTGCGATCAAGTTAACGCCAAGATAGACTGGCTGGGCTTCATGCCGGATTCTCGTATCTTCAAGCTGCACATTAAGCTCACGCGAGGCCGAGGCATGGTGTAGATGGAAAACAGATGATACCATTTTTGCAGTGCTAGGGATTAGTCGCCATTTTTTTTACAGTAATCAGATATCAGAGACATGTCTTTCGTGAGTGTTTCCTCGAGGATGTCAAACTTGGATGCCTGAGTTGCACAGCAGATGTCATTGGCGTAGATGAACTTCCTTGAAGAAGTTTCTGGAAGGTCATTGATGTAAATATTAAATAGCGTAGGAGCCAGAACAGAGCCCTGGGGGAGGCCACTTGAGACAAGTCTCCATCTGCTAGACTTGTCACCCAGATGCACCCGGAATCTTCTGTTTTGGAGAAGAAATGATATAGTGTTGGCCACCCATGGAGGCAGGCATCTTGAGATCTTGACTAGGAGACCGCGGTGCCAGACCATGTCATAGGCTGCTGTGAGATCAACAAAGACAGCACCCGTCTTTAAATTCTTCTGGAATCCATTTTCAATGTAAGTTGAGAGGGCCAGGACTTGTTCGCAGGTAGATCTTCCTGGGCGGGTGATAGGAATTTCTCTGTAAGAGGAGAAATACATGACAGAAGCAGCCTCTCAAGGAGTTTGTAACACACGGAGAGGAGAGAAATTGGTCTATAGCTGGCAGTCAGTGTTGCATTGGATCGACCTTCCTGTGGTACATCCCATGGGTACCCATTCATTGGGGAAACTGACGATCCTTCCTAGCCGACTGAATCCATATGGATCCCAGTCACTTTCAAAGCCAGCAACAAGCAACTCCTGACAGCTTTCAAGCTGTTGGTCCTGCTCTTCGAGTCCTCCAACTTAATGTTGAGGGGCTGTCCTTTGCCTGATGCCCTAATCTATAGTATTAAAAATAGCATTGCTATATTAAAAGATATACCAATTATCTCATGTTATAAAAATCCTTTATTAATTTATTGTCACTTATATACTTTATATTTGAATGAGAACATATTTCCTAGTGTTACTGATAACACTGGTTCTACTGTTTCTGCTACTGCTTAATTGAGAGAAAATGGTTTATCCATAGGTATTTTAATTTTTCCAACTACTAGGCATGCTGCTTCTTCACAATTACTGGTAATGGGAATTTCTTATTTTGCAAACTGCTTGTCCATATTTATATTGGTCTGTTTCATATTTTCTTATGTCAAAAAAAAACTCATTTGCCTTTGCCTGTCTCCAGTGGCAACACAGAAATCTATAAGATGGTTTTGCCATTATAAAAATGGGTATTGAAAACCAATACCCAAGGAGCAAGTTGATGCAGTGTGAAGGGCTAGCATGCTGTAAAGCATCATCACAGTGTAACTCCAAAACACACAAGTAAGTTTCACTCAGAGTATAAAAATACAAGTAATAAAACAAAATAACAGAAGGATAGAAGCAAGTCAAATGTCATTCGGCAAATATTGACTGAATACAGCTAGTAGTGTCCTTAAATGAGATCATTCTGTATTTGATCTCTTCTTGGCTTATCTCACCTAGCACAATGTCTTCCAGCTTCATTCAAGATGATGCAAAGGAGACAACTTCATCATCTTAACAGCTGAAGACCATTCCATCATGTATATATACCACAGTGTCTCTAGCCAAGAGTGACTTTTTGGTTTTTTTGCCTCCAGGGTTATTGCTGGAGATTGATGCCTACACTACACACCCACTGCTCCTGGAGGCTATTTTTCCCATTTTTTTGCCCTTGTTGTTGTTATTGTTGCCATTGCTGTTGTTGTTGGATAGGACAGAGAGAAATCGAGAGAGGAAGGGAAGACAGAGAGAGGGAGAGAAAGACAGACACCTGCAGACCTGCTTGTGAAGCAACCCTCCTGCAGGTGGAGAGCCCAGGGCTTGAACCAGGATCCTTGAGGTGGTCCTTGCACTTCGCACCTTATGTACTTAGCTACCACCTGCCCCTCCCCCCAAGAGTAACTTTTTAATGAGTATCTTAGCTCATTCTTACTACTGAGAAAGTTTAGGACTAAACAATTAGAAGAGATTCAGAAACCAATGTGGTATGTCCAGTTGCTGACTCACTGTGCAGAGGAACCATGGGAATGGATGGAACAGCTAAGTCTCAGAAACTTGAAGTCTCAGCCTTCACATGAGTCTGAGGGGACATCCCCAGGCCAGAGATAAGTCAATGGAAGCTCTCAAACTTCTCCTTAAAAGGGCTCTGAACGCAAAATTAAGGGCAATGGAATTTGCTTTTCAACTCTTATTGCATAGCAAACTCAGTCCATATACTTGATTGTATGTCTAAGAAGGCAGTTTTGGGAGGCTGACAGAAATTACAGAGGCTAAAGCTATCCTAAGCCATCATTTGGCACTCTAACTGCGAGAGGAGCTAGGCTCATCTCCCAAAATAGATCTAGACAAAAATAACCAGATTCTCTGTCCTGGGGGGCGGAGGGAGAAAAAGAAAAAGAAAATCTTCTCCAACAGAATTCTGAATGGAAACAGGAAATGTGGTGAAAGCAATAGCTTGAGATGTTCACAGGGAGTCTGAGTGTTTTGGATGGGAGAATTGAACATGCGCATCAATCAATTAGGACAGTGAGGATAAAGAAAAGTAAAGAGAAGAAATGTTTTGAATTTGTGAAAATGAGAGAAGGAAGTGGGGGTGTGCAGAGGAAGACTCCAGTGGCAAACTGGTAGGGTCCACCATCAAATGGAGAGGGAGGTATGACGGTAGTCAAGTCGCTGCTGTCACTTAGCAGTTGAGACTTTGCTCACAGTTTTCTGTCTGTCACCCAGTGAGAAAGGAAGCATATTAACAACCTTGGACCCATGTGAAGTAGCCTGAGCTAGTCATTGGAGCAGAGGTCTGTTCTACAGGGCACCCAGGATGAAAAATGGATATCCAAATACCCCACCCACAACTGAAATTTGACTAACCAGTTTCATGCTCTTCCCAGCTACTCCAAATGAATAAGTGGCTGTCTAAACTTTGTCTGACTCTCCTAAGAAACAATCCTCCCCACCAGGGAACTGCAACACTATCAGATCCTGGCTGGCAATTACTTTCAGGAGCCAATGCTCTTGATTCAGAGAAGTGATCATCTCTTCTGAGCTTGCCTGCTCTGGTCATCACTTTCTGTCTTTCCAGTAATGGTGACAGTGGACAACCCTGTCTAGTCCCCGATCCGAGGGGTAATGCTTTCAGCTTCTGTCCATTGAGTATGATGTTGGCTGTAGGTTTGCTTTATATGGACTCGACTATCTTGAGGAATTTCCCATCTATTCCCATTTTTTGTAGTGTTTTGAGCATGAATGAGTGTTGGATTTTGTCAAAGGCTTT
Organism: Erinaceus europaeus; assembly: GCF_950295315.1. Lineage (NCBI taxonomy): Eukaryota > Metazoa > Chordata > Mammalia > Eulipotyphla > Erinaceidae > Erinaceus > Erinaceus europaeus. Next base: position 43,259,307 of record NC_080182.1, read on the forward strand.
CTTTGCATCTATTGAGATAATCATGTGGTTTTTGGTTTTGCTTTTCTGGATGTGGTGAATGACACTGACTTATGTATGTTGAACCAGCCTTGCATTCCTGGGATAAATCCCACTTGGTTGTGATGAACAATCTTTTTGATATACTGCTGTATCTAGTTGGCCATGATCTTGTTCAGTAGTTTGGCATCTATGTTCATCAGAGATATTGTTCTGTAGTTTTCCTTTTTTGTTGTGTGCCTATCTGCTTTTGGTATCAGGGTGATGTTGGCTTCATAGAAAGTGGAAGGGAGTATTCCTGTTTCTTCGATCTTGTGGAAATGCTTTAGAAGTATAGGTATTAGCTGTTTCCTGAAGTTTTTGTAGAATTTTTTTTCTAAATTTATTTTTTATTTAAGAAAGGATAAATTAACAAAACCATAGGGTAGGAGGGGTACAACTCCACACAATTCCCACCACCCAATCTCCATATCCCATCCCCTCTCCTGATAGCTTTCCCATTCTCTATCCCTCTGAGAGCATGGACCCAGGGTCATTGTGGGTTGCAGAATGTGGAAGGTCTGGCTTCTGTAATTGCTTCCCCGCTGAACATGGACATTGACTGGCCGGTCCATACTCCAAGTCTGCCTCTCTCTAGTAGGGTGGGTCTCTGGGGAAGTGGAGCTCCAGGACACATTGGTGGGGTCTTCAGTCCAGGGAAGCCTGGCCGGCATCCTGATGGCATCTGGAACCTGGTGGCTGAAAAGAGAGTTAACATACAAAGCCAAACAAATCGTTGAGCAGTCATGGACCCAAAGCTTGTAATAGTGGAGAGGAAGTGTTGGGGGGGGGGGTACTCACTGCAAACTCTAGTGTACTTCTGCTTTCAGGTATATATTTTGCACTTGTTTATGGATCAGTGAGGAGAACTCTCACAAGGCTAGACATGGACCTTCCATATGACCTAGTAATTCTTCTCCTGGGGATATACCCCAAGAACTCCATAAGACCCAGCCAAAAAAATATGTGTACACCTATGTTGATAGCAGCACAATTCATAATAGCCAAAACCTGGAAGCAGCCCAGGTGCCCAACAACAGATGAGTGGCTGAGAAAGCTGTGGTATATATACACAATGGAATACAATGCAGCTATTAAGAACAATGAACCTACCTTCTCTGACCCATCTTGGGTGGAGCTGGAAGGAATTATGTTAAGTGAGCTAAGTCTGAAAGATAAAGATGAGTATGGGATTATCCTACTCATCAACAGAAGTTGAGAAGAATAACAGAAAGGGAAACTCAAAGCAGGATCTGACTATATTTGTAGTAGGGCACCAAAGTAAAAACCCTGGGTGGAGGGTGAAGGTGGATGTTCAGCTTCATGGGGCAGGGGTGGGGGGGAAGAGGGGATGGGATACAGTATTTTGGTGGTGGGAATGGTGTTTATGTCCACTCCTACGAATTTGTAGTCATATAAATCACTATTTAATTAATATGAGAGGGGAAAAATTGACTGAATGTCTCAAACTTTTTAAATCACAAACTGAGTCTTTTTAATACATAGGCTGAGTGTTTGATATGTTGACTCTCTTAAAAGCTTAGTCCAGGGAGAACAAAAACAGTCGTTGGCACAGCTATATGCAAACAATGTCAAAGGACATAAAATGTGGTGAGGGTGTGTATGATACAGCAAATCCTAACAAAGGGATTTTTCAAAGTTAACCCAATGTCAAACAATGTGATTTATGCAATAACTATCTATTGTATCCTTAAACCCTAATACAACATGAATCTCCAACCTAATCAATGCAACGAGTACCATCACAGCACACTTCACCTCAGACTGTGTGCAGAGACGTCAGGTGTGGATTGCCAACCCTTCACCCTCATCACTCAGGTAAGACCTTTCCTTTCATGGTAGTCTCTAATTCCATTTCAGGAGGTTCACTTCCTAGCAAAGTCCCAAAACCTAGATATAGATCAGGTCCCATAAGACAGAGAATAAATGTGTTCATAAATTAGGGCAAAATATACACCTGAAAGCAAAAATACACACTAGTCTGTAGTGAGTCAGTATGAAGTTCCTAATGAAATAGTGTCTACTTAGACTTAGATACCCTCCTCACCTATTTCCTATTACAGTTCTCTCACTCACTCCAAAGCTAACCTTAACAAAGCAAGGACTGCAAAAGCTGAATAAGGGCAAGAGACTGGCACACTTTAACGATGACTCTTTAGTCACTATCAGGCCATTCCACCAGCTGCGGCCCTAGCTGGGGAGTCCTGAGATTCCCAAACAGACTTGATGGATCTAGACATCAAATAAACCCCTCTCTCCATTGTTACCGGTCAGCTCTATTAGGAACAACACAATAGACCCCTTTGTGGGCCCCCCATAGGACCTTGCCCTCAATTTGGATCAACAATGGTAGAGAATGTTCCATCCTCTGAAGGGAGGCTGGACAACATACTCTATGCTACACCTGAGGAAGATGGGTCCTGAAATTGGGGCAGCTTGGAATGTCCCTACTCATGACCACAGAATGTGAGCTCAGATCTACAGGGATGCAGAGGTCACACAGGTTCCTAAGCTAATTATGGGCCCCAGATGACATCACATTGGGGTTTACAATCAACAATATTTATGCACATTTCCCATATTAAGGAGCTACTCTCTTCCCTGATTCAGCTTTCTGGTCCTTTTTCCAGCCATGACATCATCTCCCCAGACAATAATTAGGATCCACCTGCATAACAGATTCCAGGCTCAAGCAAAAAAAAAAAAAAAGAACTAGTATAGCTACAGGCCCTTTGAAATATAACTAAAATATGCCTACTAGCTATCTACAAAATGGAGGACCCCCCCCAACACTTCATCTGCACTATTCCAACCTTTAGGTCCATGATTGTTCAACAATTTGTTTGGCTTTGTATGTTAACTCTCTTTTCAGCCACCAGGTTCCAGATGCCAGCAGGATGCTAACCAGACTTCCCTGGACAGACAACCCCACCAATGTGTCCTGGAGCCCTGCTTCCCCAGAGCCCTGTCCCACTAGGGAAAGAGAGAAACAGGTTGGGAATATGAATCCACCTGTCAACACCCATGTTCAGCGGGGAAGCAGTTACAGAAGCCAGACCTTCCACCTTCTGCATCCCACAGTGACCCTGGGTCCATACTCCAGGAACGATAAAGAACAGGAAAGCTATCAGGGGAGGGGATGGGACACGGAGATCTGGTGGTGGGGACTGTGTGAAGCTGTACCTTTCTTATCCTATGGTTTTCTCAATGTTTCCTTTTTATAAATAAAAAATGTTTTAAAAAAGATAAAAGGGAGGGGGAGAAAAAGAGATGAGTGAGAAGATAAGTATAATATTCAGATCCCTTAGAAGTAAAACCTCCCTCTGAATATTCTTTTTTTTTTTTCCAGAGTACTTATCTCTGGTTTATGACAGTACAAGATATTGAACTCAGAGCTTTGGAGCTTCAGAAATGAAGATCTTTTCTGCATAACCATTATGCTGTCCTTCCTTCACCCCTTCCCCAACCTTCCTCTAACACTTTAAGAAACATAATAGCCAGCTCAAAGCTCACTTGGAGCTCTTGCTGTGTCCATGACTAAGGTTGAAGCCCACCCTCCATAGCTCTGGGGGAGGCTCTGATGTCACCTCTCCTTACCCTCTGTCTCTGTTTCCTCTCTTTCTCTTTGAAGGAGTTAGCTAGGAACAGTGGAACCCCAAAAATAAGACTCCCTTAAAAAAGATAAAGTGAGTATTTTCTTTGACTCACAGTTTAAAATGTATTATATATGTATATATATATAATCAATTAATCTTCATACTTGTGAACTAGTTCTTGCTAATGTTTTATTTTACACATAAAGAAACCACAGCATGCATGCGCGTGTGCGCGCATGCGCGCGCACACACACACACACACACATATACTATAAAATAACTTGCCCAATATCAGATAGGTGACTAGCAACAGAGCCAGAGTTTGAAACCACATCACCTGATTTTTGGTTTTGCTTCTGTTTTCTTGCTTTTTGTTATCATCAGGGCTTCACCCCTCCAAGCCAACATATTCAGGTAGAAAGGAGACAGCACCTGATACCACAACACACACCTTCCTGGACCTGCATGCACGTAGGCAGTCTAATTCTGTCAGTGTGTTCTTAATACTCCATGGCACTGTCTGGCAGAATAGGGAAAATGACAGGGCAGGCCAGACAGGTGCCTCGGAGATATCATGCATGCCTTATACTCTAGATGCCCCGAGTTTGATCCCTGACACTACTAGAAAAAGAGGAGTACGTATATGGCACACAATATAAAGACAAGGATAAGCTCTCCAGAAACTCACCTCAGGTAGTTCCAGTTTTGTTCCTTAAAGGAAGAGGTAAGAAGACCTAGAGAAAAGTACCACCTAATAGAAATGTATGAGCCATATTCTAATCGAACACTTTCTAGTAGCCCCATTACTTAAAACAATGTATCCGAATTATTATAACCTCAGTAATGTAGACAATACTACAATATTGTTCCTAGCCACAGTTTGCCAGTGACTGGGATATTCCACAGTTCTTTTTTCATACTAAGTCTTCAAAGTTCATTGTATACTTCAGTACAACTTCACTTGGACAACCATGTTTCAAGTGACCAATAGTCAATGTGACTAGTGTCCACCATGTTGGCCAGTGTGAGCCTGAGAAGTCATTCATAAGAAGAGTAAGAAGGAATTGAGGGTGGGGGCTGGGTAGTACTGCACTTGGTGGAACAAGTATTTAACCAAGTGCCCTACCGCCCGGCCCCATGAAGCACACGTTACCGTATAGAGGGACCCAGGTTCAAGCCTCCAGCCTCCACCTGCAGTGACAGAAGTCTCACAGTTGGTGAAGCAGTGTTGCAGGTGTCTCTCTCCTTCTCTATGTCTCTCCTCCATATCAGTTTCTCCATCGCTATCCAACAATTGAATAGACAGATAGATAGATAGATAGATAGATAGATAGATAGATAGATAGATGATAGATAGGTAGATAGATGATAGTTGGATAGATAGATGATAGACAGACAGACAGACAGACAGACAGATGATAGGTAGATGATAGATAGATAGATAGGATTGAGAGTATGAATGGGGATTATTTGCTTAAGGAGAAACTGAAATATCGAATACCTATAGTTTGGAATCTATATTAGTTAATCAGAAACAAATAATTGAAAGAGTCAGATCTGCACTGAAGTAAGACATCTTTATGAGTGCGTACATGCTGAGTCAACATTCAGGATTGGTAGGCGAGCACCTGGAAGGATCTGACATTAGTAAGGACTTAACTCCCTCACCAAAAGCCTCATTGCTTATAACAGATACTGTATTTGCAGAATCACGTCTAGGTAGTATTCTGTCTGTCTTTACCTTGTTTAATTCTCAGTCACATTGTTTTCAGTTCTCATGTGCAGACTCCCTCCCCTCCCCCAGTGTCTACAATTCCCTCATTTTCTCAAGTCTTTCTCCCCATTTCAAACAACCCTGGACATGCACAGCAATCATGAACCCTTTGGCACTGCTTTTGCCCTTGCTGCAGCCACACATCTATCTCCCTTGGATAAGGACACAAAACCACATCCTGTGAAATGACATCAGACATTATCGCATCAAGTGCCCACAATTCAGCATGCTTATTGTTAAAGCTGTCTCTTGATTTAGAGTTTGTCTCCTCTTCAGTGCTGTGTGTTTAGTAAGGATCCAGAGAACTGTTTAAATGGCACTTAGATTAAAATCACAGGGAATTTTGCCTGGAGATTTTGATTAAAAGACAGGAATTAGGAAAGGAAAGCAAATGGCTGAGAAAATTGTGTCTGTGAGTATATATTAAAATGATGTAGCAATGTAATAGCTGTGAAATTGGATCTTTTTTCCCTTGAGTAAGAAGGTATCAGAGGCCTTGGCAGGAAGAATAATCCCTTTTCCCACACTGGAAGATAATCACCCTTTGATCAGAATCGTAAGATCCTTTCATTTTCCCCACTGCAGTCAGTGTTTCAATTTCAAAGGCCACTTGCTGTTCCTGATCTGCTATCAGACAAGCAGACTCAACACACATAAGAGAAAGCCCCATTAGTATAAGCTAGTACCTCCTTTATCACATATGCAGGCTTAAGAATCCTACCCTTAAAAAAAGAAAGAAAGAAAGAAGGAAAGAAAGAAAGAAAGAAAGAAAGAGAGAGAGAGAAAGAGAGAGAGAGAGAAAAAGAGAAAGGAAGAAAGAAAGAGAGAAAGAAAGAAAACTGTATCTCAAGATAAAAAGGTGGAAGTGAGGGCAGAGAAAAGCCAACATCAAGATGGGAAATTGCACAATCTACTGAGAGCAGGAGAGAGGCCAAATACAAGTGAAATATAGAAAGGGGCCTAATATGGCCAGAGAGATTCCTTTGTTTCTGAGCTAGTTTGATTTCGAAGACTGGAACTGCTGAAAGAATGAGTGGGCATTGTTGCACAGACACAAACAGGACACTGCAAGTGGATACAAAGGTGCACTGATTTGTCCAGCGTAACACACAACAGGCACAACACATGCTGACATGTTTTAATTTAGTGAACCCACAATTACTTCTGAAGAAGAAAAAGAGGATTAGAAAGGTAGACACCTGCAGATAGATAAACGATTAAGTGGAGGAACTGTTAGTCAAACCTCTGCCTTCTCTACCTGAAAGCATGTTTCTCTTCTATCTCTCTGTCTCCTCCTGTCTCTCTCTCTCACCTTCTCTCTCTCTCGCTCTCCTTTCTCTTGCAACATGTTGCCTTCTTATAAAAAAGAGAGGTTTGGTTGTATTGTCTATGGGCACTTAGGCAGAACAAGCTTGACCACACCAACATTCTGTGGCCATAATAATTCATAATTGTGTAAAAAGAAAGTTTACTTAAACGAATACAACACATATGGCAGCATCTCTCCCTCATCTCCCTAACAGAAACCGTGTTTTCTAGAGATTGTTAAATTTGCTAAATTGGTAGCTTATCAGTCTTAACTACTGGCTCACCTGCATGAGAGCTTGATGCCACCACAATGCAGCATACTTCAGCTGATTTTCTTTTCAGAAGATCTTTTTTTAATATTTATTTATTTCCTTTTGTTGCCCTTGTTATTTTATTGTTGTCGTGACTGTTGTTGTTGTTGTTATTATTGATGTCGTTGTTGTTGGATAGGAAAGAGAGAAATGGAGAGAGGAGGGGAAAACAGAGAGGGGGAGAGAAAGACAGACACCTACAGACCTGCTTCACCACTTGTGAAGCAACTCCCCTGCAGGTGGGGAGCCGGGGGCTCGAACCGGGATACTTACGCCGATCCTTGTGCTTTGCATCACCTACTAGTACTTAACCCGCTGCTCTACCGCCCGACTACCTCAGAAGATCTTTTTATCAGTCATTCATATTATTTATTCAACAGTTTTATTGAATAAAAGACATTTGGACAAAGGACAGAAAGGCAACTGATAGCTGGGACATAATTACAGTTGGAGTTAAGTCAAACAGTTGGAACTGAGTCTGATAATAAATTTAACTTTGCAACTGGCTTTACTGTAGACACACTGGGTTGTGCGAGAAGTTATGATGCATTTTTGCATAGAAAAACATGCTGTAACTTTTCCAACAGCCCAATCTTTCTCTGTTCATTTGATTTTTTTTTTTTCACAACTGGGGCTTCACTACTCTTGGTTGACTTTTTCAGTTAAGAGATGGAGGGAGGGAGGGAAAGAGATACAGAGAGGTAAAGATGCCATAACATCAAATTTTTCTCAGTCTGGTGGGGCTGCGCTGAAATAGGGGACCCATGCAGAGTGAAGCAGACATTCTCTTAGGGGAGCTATCTCACCAGCCCTGAATGAATTCTTATAACTGAATTCCTTCCACTGAACATTTGCAATTATGAAAGTAACATCAACAGATCATTAGAAATGCCAGATTCTCTGTGTGAAGTCTAGTGCGGATTCCCTCATACCTTTTTCCATATGCTATACAGATATAAATCGTTAAAAATTATTTTTAAATAATACACACTATTCAAAATTTTCATTTTCTCACTTAAAATATATATAATGTAGGGGTCAAGTGTAACCCACCATGCATGAGGCCCTTGGTTCCAGCCCCAAACCACCTGGGAACACCATGGATAGCATCAGAGACACTTCATGTGCAGTGCTGAGACATCTCTCTTTCTCTCTCTGTCTATCTCCCTCCATAAAAAATGAAAAACTTGGGTCTAGGAGGCCACTCAACGGTGTCATGCATGTGTTAAGACCTGAATTTTTGTCTATCTATGGCCAGATGCATACATTTAATTTGTTCTTATTCTTTGAAGTAGCTGTAACATTTTTCATTGTATTCACATTAAATATATTTAATGTTAGCCATATTACAGGGTAGGATACAGGCTTTCTTAAGTGCAAGGATCTGTGGTATGGGGCTGTGGTATGTCTCCTCTCTGTTTCCCCATGTGAATGTCCCTCACCCTCTATCTGGATAAAAGGAAAAAGAAATAGTCCACCATGAGCAGTGGACTTACACAGGCACAACAGCCTAGGGGCAAATAAATATCAAAAAAATAACTATATAGATATGACTATTCTTCAAACTGTTGCTTATACAGGGTTAAAGAAATCTGCTTCGTAAGTACATAATAGTCTGCCGTGAGGACCCAACACTTCATCTGCACTATTCCAGCCTTTAGGTCCATGATTGTTCAACAATTTGTTTGGCTTTGTATGTTAACTCTCTTTTCAGCCTCCAAGTTCCAGATGCCAGCATGATGCCGACCAGACTTTCCTGGACAGACAACCCCACCAATGTGTCCTGGAGCTCCACTTCCCCAGAGCCCTGCCCCACTAGGGAAAGAGAGAGGCAGGCTGGGAGTATGGATCAACCTGTTAATGCCCATGTTTAGTGGGGAAGCAATTACAGAAGCCAGACTTTCCACCTTCTGCAACCCACAATGACCTTGGGTCCATCCATACTCCCAGAGGGATAAAGAACAGGAAAGCTATCAGGGGAGGGGATGGGACATGGAGTTCTGGTGGTGGGAATTGTGTGGAGTTGCACCCCTTCTATCCTATGGTTTGTTAATGTCTCCTTTTTTAAATAAATAAAAAAATAAAAAAATCTGCTTCTAGCCCTCTGGGTTATTATTGGACTGGTACAACAATCAAGTTAACATTACACAGACTAGTAAGAGAAAAACGTATGGAGAATCTATGGTAGTGCATACTCCAAAGTCAACAGGGCAAGATGAGGGAATATATTCTGAGCTATGGAGTAGCATACAGACCTGGGGCTTCAAGGAGACAGGAATGTTACTCACATGGCAGGGAGATGTGACTCAGACGATAAAACTCAGATGCTCTTCAATGTAAATATATATTTGTCCTACCAATACAGAGGTTTCTTCATATAGAAAGCTTATTTCTGATTTTTTTTAAATCTCAGAGGCCTGGTGGTGGTGTATCTGTTTAAGTGTACATAGTACAAGGACCCAGGCAATGACCCAGGCAAGGGTATGGGTTTGAGGCCCCGCCCCCCCACCTGCAGGGAGAAAGTTTCACAAGCAGTGAAGCAGGTCTGCAGGACTGTCTTTCTCTCTACTTCTCTATCTCCCACTCCTCTCTCAGTTTCTCTCTATCCTATCCAATAAGAAAAAAAAAAAAAAAAAGAATGGAAAAAATTTCCACCAGGGACAGTAGATTTGTAGTCCCAGCACTGGGCCCCAGCAATAACCCCAGAGGAGAAATAAATGAATGAATGAATTAACCTAACACATTGGGGCACTATCGTCTGCACCAAATGGCGAAACAGCCATGACACCCCACTTCCTTCTTATTCTTTCTATTCAAAATGAAGAGTGAAAGACCTGACCCCTCAGAGGCTGCTAAGTATTAGATTATGGGTGTGCCAGGACCAAGTTCCTACCCTAGCACTACATAAACAGCGAGCACTGTAGCAGTCTTGTGGATGGGCTTGCAGTAGGACCAGATCGGAGGCCAAACACGAGCTGGAAAGTCAGCATGAAAATTCAGATACATGAGGGCCTTAGGAAGGCAGTGGCAAGAGGATGCAGAGAAGGCCATCCCAACAAAATCAGTTAAGACTCCATGAAGGATATGGGAGGATTTTGGTTTGGGAAACTGACTGCTGGGTACAAGCCACCAAAATCAAAATACAGGTAGATCTTGGGAAGAAGGACAGTGGATTCTGAGCTGATTATGATGACTTTGAAGTACACAAGAAAATTTCGAGGAAAGGCCTCTAGTGCTTAGCGGAGAAATCTGGACAGAAAATACTGACTTTAAAACATATCAGATGTCAGGCTCAGAAAAAAAAAAATATATAGTCATGGGCCCTTTGGAATATAACTAAAATAGGCTTACTAACTACAAAATGGAGACGCCAAATCTTCAGCTGCACTATTCCAGCCTTTAGCTTCATGATTAGTCAACAATGTGTTTGGCTCTATATGTTAACTCTTTTTTTTTCAGCCTCCAGGTTCCAGATGCGACCGTGATGCCAACCAGACTTCCCTGGGCAGACGACCCCACCAATGTGTCCTGGAGCCCCGCTTCCCCAGAGCCCTGCCCCACTAGGGAAAGACAGAGACAGGCTGGGAGTATGGATCCACCTGTCAATGCCCATGATGGTTCAGTGGGGAAGCAGTTACAGAAGCCAGACCTTCCACCTTCTGCATCCCACAATGACCCTGGGTCCATACTCCCAGAGGGATAAAGAATAGGAAAGCTATCAGCGGAGGGGATGGGATATGGAGATCTGATGGTGGGAATTGTGTGGAGTTGTACCCCTCTTACCCTACGGTTTTTATCAGTGTTTCCTTTTTATAAATAAAAATTATATTAATAAAAATAAATAAATTAAAAAAACATGGTGTGTGTAGTTGGTTTGGGCTCTCATAAAGCACTGGATTTTAAGGCTTTGTGCCTCTTTCAGTACTATAATTTAATAGATATTTATATAAATATCCTCTGAGGGCATGGGATTTCTTTTTTGTTTTATTTTAATTTTTTTACTATCTTTATTTACTGGATAGAGACAACCAGAAATTGAGAGGAAAGGGAGAGAGAGAGAAAGAGAGAGAGGGAGATACCTGCAGCCCTGCTTCACCACACCACTTGTGAAGCTTTCCCCCCTGCAGATGGGAACCGGGGGCTTGAACCTGGGTCCTTGAGCACTGTACTATGTGCACTTAACCAGGTGCACTACCACTCAGCCCCTAGGGCATGTGACTTCTAGAAGGAGACTAAACATCAAACCATACCTGGAATGCTGTCTCCCAAGAAGAATCTTGGAGAAAACATTCAAAACCTGTATTCACAAATACACTAGAGTGAAGGAGGGGTGTAGGTCACAATTCAGAGATATTCCCATTAAATGTAGCAATGGGGCTACATGATCACTGTACTCTCTGACCCGGAAGAACTCAGTAACTCAGAAAAAGCTGGCTTAGATGCACTGTCTCTGCCTTGCCATAAGTCATTTGGGGACTTCCCAGACACAAGAATCATCCAGCCATGTGCCCAGCACCCTTCCCTGCTAGTTCCAGCACAACTGTTTTCTGAAATAGCCTGTGTTACTAAATTCTCTGATAACAGCTGAAAGGGGAAGTGAGCACCTGGAAACTGGCTGGAAAACATTCATTTGGAAGCCCTACACTGGACCTACTGACTCAGGCAGTAAAGATGGCTCCAGTAATTTTATTTTTTTATTACATTCTTCAAGTTTTATTGAAATGTAATTTACAGGGGGTCGGGTGGTGGCACACTGGGTTATGCTCACATAGTACTAAGCGCAAGGACCAGTGCAAGGATCCCTGTTCCAGCCCCAGCTCCCCACCTACAGGGGGTCACTTCACAAGCAGTGAAAGCAGGTCTTTAGGTGTCTATCTTTCTCTCCTCCTCTCTGTCTTTCCATCCCCCTCTCAATTTCTCCCTGTCCTATAAAACAGAAAAAGTGACCACCAGGAACAGTGGATTCATAGTGCCAGCACCAAGCCCCAGCGATAAGAAATGTGATTTAGACATTGCCTTGTGTAAGCTAAGGTATACAAAATGTTAATTTGTACACTGGTATGTTGTAATATGATTACAATTATAGCATTAGCAACAAGATCCATCCCATCACATAATGGCTACTGTTGTTGTATGTTGTGAGAGCCTACTCTCTTTTTATTTATTTTAGTAGGTTAAGAGGAGTATAGGTCAACATTGTTCCCACCACCATAGATCTATGTCCTTATACCCACCCCCTACAAATGAGCTCAAATCTACACTCCCTACCTTTAGATGTCCTTTTCTTTCTGGAAGTATTGCAAATCCAGTCTAAGTTCTGCTTTGTATTTCCCTTTCTGTTCTTTCTCAACTTCTGTTTATGAGTGGGATCATCCCATATGTTCAACTTTCTTTTTCTGGCTTATCTCACTTAGTATAATTTCTTCAAGCTCCACCCAAGATGGGTCAAAGAAGGTGGATTCATTATTCTTAATAGCTGCGTAGTATTCTATTGTATATATATACACCACAGTTTCCTCAGCCATTGTCTGTTGGGCTGACCCTGGGTTGCTTCCAGGTCTTGGCTATTACAAATTGTGCTGCTATGAACATATGTGTACACATAACTTTTTGCATGAGTATGATTCAGTCCTTAGGATATATCCCCAGAAGAGGAAATTCTGGGTCATAAGGAAGGTCCATTTCTAGCCTTCTGAGAGTTCTCTGAACTGCTTTCCACTGGGGTTGGACCAATTTGCATTCCCACCAGCAGCACAGGAGGGAGCAATTTGTATTTTAACAAGCCTTGCACCATCTAAGTGACTGATGTACGGAATAGAGTGAAAACCACTGCAAGACTTAAGAGCCTATTAGAATATCAATCCAGTTGAGTAGCTCCATCCAAAAAATGTGACTGTTCTAATCTCTCAAGGATATAAACCTTGTCTTTTAATCATGCTGTTACTGTTACCAGGGTTTCACTACTCCAAGCTGACACTTGGAGAGAGAAAGAGAGGGAGAGAACCCCAACAAAATTTCCTTCAAAGCAGTGGAATCTGAACCAAATTTGAACCAAATAGACACACTATACAGATGTGATATCTTGCTGATCCTAATTTTTAAGTCCTTGTAAGCCCCAAATCTATTGTATTGATTGCATAAATATTTACTGAATACTTAATGAATATGATTCTCACTCAGTATTGGAAGGAAGGAGGGAAAGAAGAAAGAAAGGATAGGGAAAAGGGAGGGTACGGGTGAAGAGGGGATGCTGGAAGGGGCAAGGGAGGAAGAAAGAAAGGGAGGGAGAAGATAAGGAAGAATTGTCTTCAAACTAGATAAAATTTTTAAAGTTCATTTTTTCCTTCTTCCAACAGTAACCAAAAATTAATTTGTGTACAGAAGTCCAAAAAAATATTGGCTGAGATTCTGCTGATAATAAAGGGAAGAAGAAAACTGGAAAAAAAAAATGTTTTTATTCTCATGTGTTTTTCTTTCTTCATATCCTTAATTCTTTTTCTGTCCTTCTTACAGTATTTTTCCTGACATACAGAGAATTTTATGTAAAAAGACACACATGCTTATACTCTCAGGGGTGCCAACATCCAAAGTGAATTATTTTAGACCTTTTTCCTCCCCGTTATTTCCATCATGCCACCTAGTGGGTGGGCCAGGGCAGCCCCGGGCCTCTCATGCCAGTTGTCTTTCTCTGCAGCTTCACCTAGTGAGCGTTTTGCTTCCTGTCTCTAGGCTCAAGGTTCTGTTAAAATGACATAGCCTGACTGCATATAACCATGGCCAGACAAAATCACATGGCTTATTCCTCAGATATGAAATTCACTCCTCTTCTGTCAAATTCAGCATTTGATGGTGGACTGACTGTGAAGTAATCATACCTATGTACTGTATGAAATTTTCAACCATTTAACAGATGTGAAAATAAAGTTGATCTGGATAACATGCCTGTGGTCCAACTGTTACAGGAAAACAAACAACAGGGATCCCACCCAGAGTTTGTGCAGTCAACTAGTACAGGCCACGAAATCTCCGTTAATGAATATCAAGCTTGGAGGCGCCTTGTCTTGGTCAGTAGTGTTTAATGTGGGTTCATGTTAGAATCATGAGTATTTCTGAGAGATTTCTGCAGGTCAGGTCACACTACAGTCCATTTAAATACTGATTTCTGGAAAGATAACCTAGAGGCTTGATATTTTTTGTCATTTTTAGGGAGATAATGATGTACACAACAGGAATGTGATTTCTAACTTCCTTGTCATAGCTGTTAGCACACCACCTGAAGCCCTTCTGCCACAGTGTGCCAGGCCCCTGAGGTCCCTCCTCCTGCCTCTGCCCACCAGCTGCCCTTGAGTTTTCTTCACCAGCCCACAGCTAGTCCAGGTTTCACCCTGTGTTTTCCCTTTCTTTCCTTGCTTAAGCTCCACCTATAAGGAAGATTATTTGGTATTCATCTTTCTCCTTCTGGCCTAGCTAACATAAGATACAGTGATTCCACTGTACAAAAACAAAACAAACAAAATAACGGCGGGGGGGGCTGTAATCCAGTGATTCAAGTTCTTATATATATATATATTGTATTTTGTTGATGAGAAAGAGAAGTCATGGGTGGGGAAGGCTGTGAAAATGTCATGACTGTCTGCTGACCGGAGAGCTGGCCCAGAGCAGCGACAGGCTTCTCACTCCCACGCCTGTTCTTAGAATGTGCCTTCTGCTTGCCTCTGCTGTTTCCAGAAGCTGCCCAAGGACATGATTTTAAGATAAAATGTGTCATTGGGACCAAGTGGACAGTACACATGATTAAAGCCAGTGGCAGTCTTAGTATAAACCCGGCCCCTTGAGATGTGTTTTACATCTACGTAGTGCGTATATACAGCTTCTTTTTACAATTTCAGTCTGAGTTCCAGACTGGCTTCCTACGAGGTATCAGTCCTGTTCTGAGAAGCAGGGCTCGGCTTAGTCAGCTGCTGCCTGTTACCATTTAGCTGCCAGGTGCTGCAAATTATACCTTTCTATATGTCTGCCTTAACTTGGCGTGCAGCCCAGACTGGTCAGGCCAGTGCCCTGCACCTAGAGTGTGACCTACGGCCAGTCCAGCAGACTTTCACCCATGAGGCCGTGAGGCCCTGGGCCAAAGCTTAGAGGTTCCCCCCCTCTCACAGTCGGCACCTGGTACAGCCTGGACTCCTGTTGCTCTGAGGCAAAATGCTCCATTTGTGGCCAGACCTCCCAACCTCTGGTGCTTGGCTTCAAGTTTGCACCCCCCCCCCATGCATACCAGCACTCACCTGAGGTCTCTCTGCATGTCTGTGGACGTCCCAGCTGCAGTTTAGTGAAGTTTGTGAAATCCAACAATAAAACTTGTTGTTTTAGGGGGAGAGTCTGTTCTGCTCACTGATAGTCCATAGCCATGCCTCCCAGAAGCCCCTCATCAGGGTTTTCTGTGCTGATCTACTGGGATGAGGGGAGGTGGGGCAGGGGGAGGCTTGGTGTCAGCTGTCAGTTTCCTTATCTGTAGCATTAGTATGATAGCCCACACCTTATGAATGTCACAAGAACTTCCAAAATCAAATGGAACTTTCAAATTTCATTTTTTTCTACTTGAAGAGCTAAGCAATATTTTTGTTTGTTTGTTTTTTTATATTTATGTCTTTATTTACTTACTTTTTTTGGATAGCGGCAGAGAAATTGAAGGGAAACATGAAGAAAGACGTCAACAGTATTGTTTCACTGTCAGGCTAGCGTGGGGGGCCTCTTCTTAGGCGCGAACTCTCTGGGCTGGAGAGAACGAGACCGGAGCCAGCCTGGGCTGCTTCTCACTCAGCAACTCAAGAGAGATGACCCAGGAACAGAGCTGGTGATGGCGAGGAGATTCAATTCTTTATTGATCAAAGAGCCAAGGCTTTTAAGAGTCGGACCCAGAAGTGGCAAGTCGGAAATGGAAATGGTTAGGAAAGGGTCAGGAAAAGGCAAAAGGGGGCTGGGAAGGTAGGAACTTCCTTAGCAACTGTTGTGAGGGTTTTAACTGGTAGGACTAATAATACCCTGCAGGCAGGGAGGGTCTTGAGGGTAGAAAGAAGCTAGATCAAAGGAATGGAATGGGTGGGGATCTTTCAGGCAAAACAATGATTATGTAGATAATAAGGGAGCAGGCCGTAGTATCAGGAATGCAGGGCGCTGTGTGAGGCAGGGAGTCTGATAAGATGAGGCAAACTTGGGGGGTTGTGTCCTTTCCTCACTCGACCTCTCAGAAGAGAGAGAGACAGACTGACAGGATGGATGTCCCCTCAAGTCAAAGCCTGCCAAGCTAAACCACATCCTGACAATTTCCCTTCATTTCACCTCTCATGAAGTTTTCTCCCTACAGATGGAGACTGGGGACTCGAACCTGGCTCTGTGCACACTATCATGCGTGCACTCAGCCCAGTGTGCCAACACCCGGCCCTTCAATATTTGATCTTAACACACAGTAAACTTCATGAAACCGTGCATTGATGGTACACAGAATAGAATCAATCTCACTCTTGCTATGCAGTAGCTCTTTAGGGAAGTATGATTAACTCTTCAAAAGAGTGTTCTTTTATTTATTTAGGTAAATATAGACAGGCAGAGAGTGAAAGAAACTACAGTACCAAAGCTTCCTTCTGTGCAACAAGAGTCTGGGCACAAGACTGAGTTATGCACATGGCAAGCAGCACACTACCCAAATGAGCATGTCAGTGGCCCTGGAAAGAGTATTCCCAAATACTCAAAATCAGTGGACTCATGATTGCTTCAGAATGAAGTAACATTGAACATGACGCCTATAGCCTTCATAAAGGGTTACTTCAGGCCAGGACAGGGCTTTATCAGTAAAATGGACACTTTGCCATGCAAAGCCCCGGTCTGTGCACCAGCATTAAACAGGAGGACCATTCTCAGTGCAGTGGAGACACTCGAGAATAATGGAACAGGGCTGGGATGTTTCTCTTTCTCTCTCTCACTCTGTCCCCATCTCTAGTGGAAATGAGAACAGAATAAAGTTTTCAGAGACTCATGAGAAGGAGAAGGTATGAAATACTAGAGCCAAAACAAAAAGTTACTTTTTCATTTCTATGGTCATTTAAATTCCTTATTTAGCCCAATAAGTTGAAGCATACTAGAAAAATGTTAAAGGATACATACGTACGTAGGGCATTCGATGGAGATGAACAAGTGCAAAACCAGCCTTGATTTGTCAGGACATCTCAAATCATTGACACACCAGTTTGAAGTGAAATCTTCAATTAAATGGAACAAATTCTATTATGGAGTTCGATAAACTGACCCTAAATTTCACAAGCAGGGAGGCAACTATAGGAACTGCTAGAAAGAGACGCTTTACGAGCTATAACTTTACTAGCTATTAAACTTCTACAAAGTCTTGATGATTAAAGCAAAATGGCAAGGCTGAAAAGATAGCATGATATTTACACAATGGACTCTCAGGTGTGAGGCCGTGAGGACCCAGGTTCTATTCTCAGCACCACCATAGGCCAGAGTTCAGCATTGCACCAGTCTATCCATCTACCTATCTACCTATCTATCTATCTATCTACCTACCTATCTACCTACCTATATACCTATTTATCTATCTATCTATGCCTCATTAAAATAAATGAATAAAATTTGTAATGGTAATGGGGGCCAGGCAGTGGTGCACCTGGTTAAGCGCACGTGTTACAGTGCACAAGGACCCAGGTTCAAGCCCCTGGTCCCCACCTGCAGGGAGAAGCTTCACGAGTGGTGAAGCAGGGCTGCGGGTGTCTCTGTCTCTCTCCCTCTCTATCAACCCCTTCCCTCTTGATTTCTGGCTGTCTCTATCCAATAAATAAATAAAGTTGATAAAAGCAATTTTTTTAAATGGTAAAGGAGGGGACCAGGCAGTTGCACACTTAGTTGAGCACACAGGTTACAATGTGCAGGGGCCTGGGTTCAAGCCCCCAGTCCCCACCTACAGGGGGAAAGCTTCATGAGTGGTGAAGCCAGGCTACGAGTCCCTCTCTGTCTCTCTTCCTCTTTATCTCCCCTTCCTTCTTGATTTCTGGCCGTCTCTATCCAGTAAATAAATAAAGATAATAAAATTTAAAATATAGTGATGCTACATAAATGGTAAAAATACCAGAGGAACAAAACAGCATCTAGAAATGTGCCCAACAAAATACAGAAATCAAACATGTGATCAGATCCCTGAGGCAAAGTCAGTGTTTTTAATAAATGGGTGGGGTCAGAATATAGTTTATCCAGTAGAGTTCATACTTTACAATCTCTGAGCAGTCAGGTCTGGACACCTAGCCCCCACCTAGGAGCACCATGTAAAAGAGAATCCACACTACCTATGGGGCACTGGAGTGTCTCACCTCCACACTCTTTCCTGTCTGTATATTTCACTCTGTAACTATAAAGAGAAGAAAGAAATAGAGAAAAAAAGGAAGGAAGGAAGGAAGGAAAGAAGGAAGGAAGGAAGGAAGAGAGAAAGAAGTAGGGAAAGGAGAGGAAAAGCAAAAAGAAAACAAAGAGTCCAGAAACAGATTGTGAAGATGTGAAAACCCAAAATTAATGATGTAATAACTGGATAACTATTTGGGGGGAAAGGATGAAAATTACAGTAATTCCTCAAGCCACAAACAAGCATAAGCTGCAAATGGGCTTGTGACCTTACTGCAAAAAAATAAAAGTACACAAATACTGGTGTGGGGGTGGGGGACAAGTAAATTCCTACTTAATCTAGCTATATGGAAAGACTTTTATGACGAAAAAAAAATGTCTGGATGTAAAAAAAGAATGGCTTGAGAAACTTGATTACATAAAAATAAAGTGTGTTTCGTGGCCAATATAAAACCCACCATAAGTAAGTCAAAAGATAATTGGTGAACTGGGAAGAAACAGTCACAAAGTGTTACACAGATAAGGAGCTTATAAGCTGTTATACAAAGAATGCTCTAAAATTGAGAAGGAAAAGACCAAAACTCTAAAGTAACAATAGACAAAACTATAAATAGACAAAAATTAGAATATAAAAATGACTGCTAAAACAAATGAAACTGTACTACTACTCAGAATAAATGAAATGGAATTATCAAGAAATGTCGTTTCTTATCAAATTGGTAAGCATGGAAAAGTCTGACGCATATTCTATTGAAGAGAACATAGAGAAACGGACACATTCATACACTGCAGGAAAGAATATAAACGAAAACTTCCCCTACAGAGGCCAATGTGGCAACACTTAACAAAATCACATGCACTTGCACTTGTAGGGATTTATCCCAGAGATACAGCTTCAATAACACCAAAGCACGTTTGCACGATAACGGTCATGGCAGCGCTATTCATAATTGCAAGATATTGAAAATTTGTAGTCCTTAACAGAGAAAACTGATTTGTGGGGAGTCGACGGTGGCGCAGCGGGTTAAGCGCACGTGACGCAAAGCGCAAGGACTGGCATAAGGATCCCGGTTCGAGCCCCCGGCTCCCCACCTGCAGGAGGGTTGCTTCACAGGCGGTGAAGCAGGTCTGCAGGTGTGTCTCTCCCCGTCTGTCTTCCCTTCTCTCTCCGTTTCTCTCTGTTCTATCTGACAGCGACGACATCAATAACAACAACAATCATGACTACAACAATAAAACAAGGGCAACAAAAGAGAAAATAAAAATAAATATTAAAAACATATATAAAAAAACAAGAAAACTGATTTGTTACTACAGCAGAGTACCATGAATATGAAAAAAGGAATAGCTGATGTAAATTTATTTCCAGGAGATAAAGCTGAGTAAAGTAAAATCGGTTTAAAGTAAAATGCACTGGGGTCGGGCGGTGGCGTGGGTTAAGTGCACCTGGCACAAAGCGCAGGGACCGGCATAAGGATCCCGGTTCGAGCCCCCGGCTCCCCACCTGCAGGGGAGTCGCTTCACAGGCGGTGAAGCAGGTCTGCAGGTGTCTGTCTTTCTCCCCCCCCCATCTTCCCTTCCTCTCTCCATTTCTCTCTGTCCTATCCAACAACGAACAACATCAACAATGGCAATAATAATAACTTCAACGAGGCTACAACAACAAGGGCAACAAAAGGGGGGAAAAATGGCCTCCAGGAGCGGTGGATTCATGGTGCAGGCACCGAGCCCAGCAATGACCCTGGAGGAAAAAAGAAAAATAAAGTAAAATGCACTAAAATGGGTGACGGGGGGGTGGGAGAATGTCCCCTTTAAAGAGAAAAAGAGCGGTAGCGTAATAAACGTTCACAAGCCGCCTTTACCAAAAGCTGCACCTGAGAGATGGAGACACAGGACGCGGCAGGTAGCGCGGAGGGCACGCGGCCTCTGAGCCGTGACATTCTGACCGTGACTCTGTATAGGACTTTGAATTTCAGAAACGTGTCACTTTCTACATATTGCTAACTAAAACTAAATCATTAAAGACAAGAGTGAAAAAAATTGAAAGTCCAAAACTGAAAGCTAGGGACCAGAAACACCTGGCTGAGCACACAGATCCCAATGCTGAAGGACTCAGGTTCAAGCCCCTGGTCCCCACCTCATGCAGAAAAGCCCCACAAGTGGTGAAGCAGTGTTGCAGGCGTCTCTCTGTCACCCTCTGTCTCCCTCTGTCTTCTGTTGTATGCTTTACATTGGGTTGTTCTAGCTCTCCCCCGCCAAGAAAATTGGATCAGTCCTGCTAATTTCACAGGCGCTTGGCCCCGCCCCAAGGCACCCCCAGAGGGTTCCAGGGTTGGAGAGTTGGAGAGTTGCAGAGTTCGAGAGTGCTTGGCCATTGCAGGGCAAAGAGGCAGCAGAGTTCTGTTTGGTGATTAGTTTGGTTTAGTTTATGAATCGCTGTTCCTGAATAAAGAAATACAGCTGCCCTGCCCAGCCATATGTCTCTGGTCGTCTCTGTTACCCGCCAGTGAAGCTAGCCCGGCCAGCTGGAGCCTCCGAATTTTAACAACAGTCTTCCACTCAATTTCTTTCTCTACCCAACAAATAGAGAAAACGTTTTTAAAAATACAACTGAAGGCAAACTAAGAGAGCACATGCAATTATACTTCAACCGGACATCACATTCATAGTAAACAAGGAAAGGAAAGGAGAAAAGCGAACCTGGGAACTACTGCAGAGCATCTGACTTCCAAGTTTATTTTCAGTGTTGTAGCCTCCCCCCTCCCGCTGTGACACCTGGCCGAGCCCAGACAGTGCTGACGTCAGCCTGGCGGCCTGCAGTGGTCTGCGCAGGCGCAGGGGGGACTGTGGGTGGGTCCAGCCGGCGCTGGTGTGCAAAGCATTGTGGGTAGGCTGAGCCGGAACACTCGTGGTCAGAAGCTCCATCCGCCACGTCTCTTTTCCTGGGAACTGAGCACGTGTGACTCTGCTGGCCGCTGTACTTCTAGACCTTCTACAGCCATGAGCAGCCTCTACCCGGTCTAGTAATTGTTTATCTTAGGGGACTAAACCTTTGATAACTGTACTCAGATCTAGCGTACTCTGAACCCTTGATGATAGCTGCTTATTTGCCTTTTACCTGGGTCACCCTGATACACCTTGTATTGTTTAAACCCGTTCCCAGCTCCGGCTGTAATTCCTTCTAGGCTCCGCAAACAGCAGCCCCCAACCACCAAAACCTCCTTTTAAGTGAATTAACAACACCCTTCTTTCTATTTTATTTGATAAAACAGAGAAATTGAGAGAGGAGAGAAAGCGATACCTGCACACCTGCTTCACCCCTCAAGAAGCACCCTCCCGAATCCCACCCCCACAGGTGGGGAACAGGGACTCAAACCTGAATCCTCCCACAGAGTAACCAACACATGGCCCCCATTTTTTTTAGAAAGAGAGAGCAGAGAGGGAGACTAAAAGAGCCCACAGCACCAAAGCTTTCTTCACTGTGGTGAGGGTCCAGCTTGAACCCAACCCTGTACATGGAAAGCAGGACACGATGCCATTCAGCTATTTCCCAGTCCTCAGAGCATCAGGCCAAGTCCCAAAGATATGTGAGCGTGCTTGAAGGGGTTAGTTATGTAAGGACACTAATGATTGTAAACCATTACAAGTTTAAAAAGAGAGAAAGGAGGAGAAGAAGAAGAAAAAGGAGGAGGAGGAAAGAAGACTTCACAGACCCTCACCACCAGAATATTCATCGTGCAACTAATCTTTGAAACCCTTTAAGGAGCCGAACACTGCAAGGCTCGGCACAGGTTCAGGGCTTGTTCCTCTGTGCCGTCAGGAGCTGAATCTGCAGCGCAAGGTCTTCAGGCTCTTCATTCAGCCAGTCACAGTGTCTGCAGCATTTGTTGGGAGACTCCAGTCCTGCTCCCTCGTCTGCTTAGCAGGGTGGCAGCGTCTGCCACAGGCCACTTGGAGATGACGGACATGTCTGAGAACCACAGGCCACCTGGAGATGACAGACGTGTCTGAGAACCACAGGTCACCTGGAGATGACGGACGTGTCTGAGAACCACAGGCCACCTGGAGATGACGGACGTGTCTGAGAACCACAGGCCACCTGGAGATGACGGACGTGTCTGAGAACCACAGGCCACCTGGAGATGACGGACGTGTCTGAGAACCACAGGCCACCTGGAGATGACGGACGTGTCTGAGAACCACAGGCCACCTGGAGATGACGGACGTGTCTGAGAACCACAGGCCACCTGGAGATGACGGACGGGTCTGAGAACCACAGGTCACCTGGAGATGACGGACGGGTCTGAGAACCACAGGCCACCTGGAGATGACGGACGGGTCTGAGAACCACAGGCCACCTGGAGATGACGGACGGGTCTGAGAACCACAGGCCACCTGGAGATGACGGACGGGTCTGAGAACCACAGGCCACCTGGAGATGACGGACGGGTCTGAGAACCACAGGCCACCTGGAGATGACGGACGTGTCTGAGAACCACAGGCCACCTGGAGATGATGGACGGGTCTGAGAACCACAGGCCACCTGGAGATGACGGATGGGTTTGAGAACCACAGCTGCTCTCCACTTCCAGTCTCCTCCTCATCTCCTTTCTGTGGAAAAAGAAAAAGACACAAAAAAATAAGACCATTTTTCTAAAACAGTTCATTATAGTCACAGATTACAGTACGACTTATAGAACAGAATGCATTTATAAAATAACAATGATTTAACTGTGTACCATTGATTAGCTGGGTGTCTTAGGAGTCTTGCAAAGAAATGATTAGTGACTAGAAATATCGTAAGCTAATCTGCAGCCTTCATAGGTTTGAAATATTTCAGTTACATTCTTTTTAAATTATGTCCTGAGGCCTAACAATAATGTATCTCTATCTCTCCCCCCCCCCCCCCCCCCCGTGGTCATCACCAAGGGTTTTCACTGCACTGAGTCAACTTTTCTTCTTCACAGATAGAGCGAGGAAGGATACCACAGCTCCAAAGTTTCCTCCAGTATGGTGGCTGGAGGGCTCAGTCCTAGGTGGACCCTGACAGAGCAGGCCCACTACCCAGGTGAGTGCTGGCCCAGTAATGCTGTTTTCACTTTGCATTTTTAACTTCGCTTGCCTTTATTCTGATGCTAATGTTGAAATTCAGAAAGAAAAGATTACATAAATGCGGGGAGTCGGGCAGCAGCGCAGCGAGTTAAGCGCACATGGCGCAAAGCGCAAGGATCGCGTAAAGATCCGGGTTCTAGCCCCCAGCCCCCCGCCTGCAGGGGAGTCGCTTCACAGGTGGTGAAACAAGTCTGCAGGTGTCTATCTTTCTCTCCCCCTCTCTGTCTTCCCTTCGTCTCTCCATTTCTCTCTGTCCTATCCAACAACGACAACAACAACAACAATAATAACTATAACAATAAAAAACAAGGGCAACAAATAGAAAATAAATAAATAAACATTTTTTAAAAATTCTCTCTCAACTGGAGGATTATTGAAAAAACCCTGAGCTGAAGTCACCGCATTTACATTTGAGCAGAAAAAAGCACTATATTCTTAATTAGAGCAGTTGTCTTTATTCCACATCAATTGTGTCTGATATGTATTTATTTTATGAACTAAAGCTTAGCTTGCATGAAAGTATTCCATAGTACTTGTGTAAAATTTAAACAGTTGCTTTAGCGATGAATGTTAACCGTGGTAAAGATGAGACTGAGCATCATGCCTTGAATTTGTAAGATTTGTCAACTATTAATAAAGCAGTTTTCTTACTGTTGTCACTGTGTCTTTGAAGCATTCCCTGTGGAATATTTTTAAACAGCTTAGATAGAACTTGTCATGGTATCATAGAACTGCCATTGAACTATTCTGTGCTTTGAATCAGCCATGTATCCTTTGCATGAAAAGGAAAAACAATCTGTCATAAAAATGCATGAAAGCTGACAAGACTTTCTCTAATAGCTATGCCCTGGGAATACATATTTATGAAGACTTTTAAGCAACTGGCTTGGAAAACACATACTGCATTCTCCGATTGTTTAAAATATGAACCACTGACCTTAACTATCACTACAACCGACTTTACACATAATCCCGTGCTTTTGTGACTATCAGGCAGCCTGTAATATTCTACACTAGAGAGTGAGCCGGTGTTTATATTACTGTTCAGTATTTTAATTTATGATTCGATATGGACATTATACAAAATAACTGTTTCAACTTGTCTTAATGTTTATATGATTTCCTTTCAGTATTTTAATTTATGAGTAGGCATAGACATTAGTTAAAGTAGCTGTATCAACTTGTTTTTAATGTTGATGAACATTTCCAAACACTGCCCACTGGTCTTTAATACTCTGTCATCATACAGTGAAATCCATTAGGTTACTTAAAGTCAATAGCTGAACAAAAAATGTAAGTGAAGACATCATTTTCCCACCCTCTCATCTAAAGAAATAGTTTTCTCTTTCAAATCTCATAATTAATCAATCTCAGTTTTTAGTGGAACTCTCTCCTGGGTTTGAAAGCATAAATAGGTTGAAGAGCGGTCTTGCCACAAGTAGTATATAAATGTTCTTAGGACACGTAGTTTTCTATGAGAACAAATTAAGATTATGTTTGGGTTTGCAGAAGCCCCCAGACTAATGGTATCCTTAATTTTAATTTATGGAGTTGTTTTATAATTCACAGTGTGAGCACACAGACTTCTTTCTAGTAAAATGTCCTGCTATATTTTACTCTTCATCAGAGACCATAAAATTTCAAGAGTGGTCTTCACAGGTCCACCGTGGCAAGTACTGCCATTTTCCTTGTCTGCTTCTCTGTACAGCGCGCATAAGTACTACAGAGGTTCCCGCTGAACCTCTTCACTGACTTTTGAGTATTATTTGTCCTTGAACAGGAGTTGTATTTCCTTCCATTTCTGCTAATGCCATTTTTCTCAAATGAGCACTAAATACAAAGACTTGGTTAGAAATTAAGACCAGCAGCAAATGCATCAGATGTATTAGAATTTATGACATAGATAAAGAACTGAGAATTTTATAGCTGATAATTGTTTTCATTTAAAGTAGCTAACATCTTAAAAGATGAAGTCCAGGGAGTAGCGCGGTTGTGTAGCGGGTTAAGCGCAGGTGGTGCAAAGCGCAAGGACCGGCATAAGGATCTCAGTTCGAGCCCCCAGCTCCCCACCTGCAGGAGAGTCGCTTCACAGGTGGTGAAGCAGGTCTGCAGGTGTCTTGTCTTTATCTCCCTCTCTCTGTCTTCCCCTCCTCTCTCCATTTCTCTCTGTCCTAGCCAACAACGATGGCATCAATAATAACCACAACAATAAAACAACAAGGGCAACAAAAGGGAATAAATAATGTATTTTTTTAAAAAGATGAAGTCCAAAAAAGTCAAAAAGAGCTTTCAGATCATGGGAAGCTATCAATAAATAGTTGGGTACAAAAACCTGATGTGATTAGTAAAAAGGAAACTAGATGCATTTCGTGGGCAGATAAGAAAGGATGAAAGCAATTGCACAACTGGGGAGCTGGGTGGTAGTGCAGCGGGACGCAAGGATCCCAGTTCAAGCCCCCGGCTCCCCACCTGAAGGGGAGGTCGTTTCACTATCGGTGAAGCGGGTCTGCAGGTGTCTGTACTTCTCTCCCCCTCTCAGTCTCCCACTCCTCTCTCAATGTCTCTCTGTCCCAGCCAACAATAACGGTAGCAATAACAACACCAATAATAGCAATAACAATGATAAACAACAAAGGCAACAAAAGGGAAACAGTAGCCTCCAGGAGCAGTGGATTTGTAGTGCAGGCACCAAGCCCCAGCAATGACCCTGGAGGCAGGAAAGAAAAGAAAAGAAGAGAAAAGAAAGAACCTGCACAATTGCATGGCAGTGTAGGCAGCTAAATAGTGTTTTACAACGGTCTCATGAGGCCGGAATGATTATGGAAAACTGCCCAGGAAACTCCCTCTATTGGTTGTGGACTGTGAAGCTCACCTGTTGCAGCTGCACTGTCATGACCAGCAATAGCTACTAGAGGCAAACAGGTCTTCCCTTATCAGGCTGAAACTCTGTGGGTCTGTCCCTGTAGTCACTCCATAGGCAGCAACTACACTGGCTGACTGCATATAAATGCTAGCCTTGAACCAAATCCATAAAGAAAATGTTTTACACGAAGAATTTATTCCCTAGTTTTGTTTTGTTCTGT
Organism: Erinaceus europaeus; assembly: GCF_950295315.1. Taxonomy (NCBI): domain Eukaryota; kingdom Metazoa; phylum Chordata; class Mammalia; order Eulipotyphla; family Erinaceidae; genus Erinaceus; species Erinaceus europaeus. The sequence continues at coordinate 43,285,948 of NC_080182.1, forward strand.
TTTGTTCTATTTTTTTTTTTAATGAGTCAGGCTGCCAAGTGGGAAGGAAGGACATGCCAGAAACAGAGCAGCCTCTATGACTAAGGATAAGTATAGAAGACCTCCTAGTCCTCAAAGTGAAAATCCCCTTCTATGACAAGAAACATCCTTATTCTAATGAATCATTCAGATGAGTAATTAGAATTAGATCATCTTCTCCTGGGACATTTACTTTCCAATGAAAAAGCTTTTAAAGCATCAAAAAAGAAAATAAAGTATAGAATCTGACCAGTAAGAAGGGGGATTAACCATTGCAAATGCCAGTCCTATTCTTGGCAATCCACAGAGGCCCAGACAGCAAAGTTCTCAACTTTGTATAGATAAAAAATTTCAACATGAGTGTTCCAGTTCCAGGGATCATGTGACTGCTTTTCTGTGGTTTCTGGCCTCATAAAGCCTCCACTTCAGCGTGTCTCTCTGAGGCAGAGTAGACAGTATCACACAGTACAAACTTTGTCAGATTTCAGCATGAAATTAGAATTGTATGCTCTAAGTGGGCTGCATAGATACATGCATGAATAGCTGGTGTTTACTGCATGCCCACTTAAAATGCAAGTGACAGAACCCAAATTATCAAAGTCTACACTCCAGGTGTTCTTATTATTCACTGAACCTTTTTTTTACTTCACTTATTCTCTTTTTGTGTTTCTAAATTTATTCTGCTGCAGAATCTTCCCTATGAAAACTCTACTTGTTTCTTAAATGATCTTGTTTTATATATTTAAAGAGCTGGTATCCAAAAAAAAAATTCTTGTTTCCCCATGTAATGAGGAAAACAGATCTTCCTTTTCATATCCAAAAAAAAAAAAGTCAATTACATAGAAACAAATGAACCGTCATATAAAATGACAACCTATTTATAAAGTTTCATTGATTGCAGTGTGGAAATGGAAGTGACCCAATTTTTCTCAAGAACATGTGATGAAAGGACCCCAAAGAGAGTAACTTAAGTTCTTTTATTAGTGTCCAGCTCCCTGTCATAAGACTGCTTAATTCAGGAAATTTCACTCTCCCCCTAAATGAAGGGAAAACCCTATTGCTGGCTATCAACTATAAAGTGTGATTCCAAGCAGAGCAGGGAGAGAAAATTCTTCTTTTCCAAGCTACATTCTCCCTCTGGAGTCCCTGACTGACACAACTTCTTCTGCTTCCTTCAGATGGTGTTGAATCTCCTTAATCATCAGTTTCCTTGTGTGTGTGTGTGTGTGTGTGTGTGTGTGTGTGTGTGTGTGTGTGTATGTGCGCTAAAATTTTAATTCTTTATCATGTTATTGATGGGTTAATGTTTTACAGTACAGTTGTTGACATATGAATACAGTTTCTCATATCCCTGTGATAGATGTCTGCAAAAAGCTTTCATCCCCAACTCGAGTCCCTTCCCACCATACATATCAAGACCCTAAAGCTCCCTTCACCTCCTTATAGAGTGAGAGGTAGAAGAAGTCAGTAAGCTGACATATGTGATGTAGCACAAAAAGTGAATGGTTAACAGCTAGCTACCTCTGTTATTTAAACATAGAACCTAGGAGGAGAAAGTTAGAATTGTTTGTCAGTTGTGCATGTTTGTTTTTGAAGGGGACAGGAGGCAGGGAAGAGTGAGTTGTGGTCACCTTGAGTACCTCCTAGAGCAGGGTTCCTTCACATGGAGAGAAATGGAGTATAGGTCGTCAAAGTGCAAGTGGAACTAGGTTGTAGTGAAGCCATTCAACCTGGTTCATAGAACTTTTCTGACAACAGCACCATGAGGGGAGAAAGTCACACTTGAGGGTCAGGTGGATGGATGATCGTGCATGGACAGCTATGTACCTTACATTCAGTATCTATCAGTGCGGCCTGGAGGCCTTTTTCAGACCTTGTTGAGTCCCACCCTGGGGTGGTGGAGCTCAAATATTCACATACTAGCAAGCACCCAAATGATGCTGATATAAGTAGTTGAAGACCCACACTGAGCAACCGTGGCTCAGAGAATTAAAGACAGAGCCATAGTCACTGGTAAACATATAGACTAGATTAAAAAATATGGAGGTGAGTGTGGGGACGGTTAAGTGATCCAGTTAAATAGTGATGGCTTACTTGGTTTGAAGCCCTGGCACCACATTAAAAGCTAAAAGATCTAATACATAGAAAGAATTTCATAACTGTCTGTCTCTCTCTTCTCTCTCTCATACAAAATAAAAAAGAACAAAAACAGTAGTTGTTGAGTACCTAATTGATGCCAGGAGTTTCACAGGAATTATTATCATGAGTTCAATGATTTTAGGAAGCATATTTTGTCAATTAATTTTTCAGATAGTAAATTGCAATTGACAAAGATAAGGCGGAACTTTCTTCAGACTGTAAAGGTAGCAACTCCTGGTACTGCTGATCCAAGTCTGTCCTGTCCCAGAGTTTACCTGTTTTTCTAATGTGTTTGGTTCTCAACTTCAATCTGTAAGGAAAGTCAGAAAGAATACACTGGGGTTTGTTAATAAGAAGGAACTACAGTTTATAATTAAATTTCTTTTTATCATATCACTTACCTGCCATTGTTTTTGTTGCTGGGGTTTCACTGCTCTATTCCAGCTTTTTCAGGGAGAAAGAAACAATGACAACATAACACAGAAGTGTCCCCCATGCCCTTCAAACCAGAATCACTTGCAGAGTAAAGCAGATGTGTTTCCCCCTGTGAACTATCTAGCTGTGTCATCAAGATTGTAATAACTTCTAAATTTATCTTTCCAAGCCAGCTCTCTCTTCTGAAATACAGGGCTCAGCTGTTTATTTCTAACTTCTTTCTTAGTTGTCTTAAGTGCAGTTGTTAATATTACCCTTGAAGGTGCTTCCCCTCAGTCCTCTGCTTCTCCGCTGATGGCAACTCTATTCCTGCATAAGATTAAGTTGAACGTCTCATGTATTCTCACCTACCCTGTCAACAAATCCTGTAGGGATTCGAACCCTGGTCCCTAAGCATGTGTGTGCTCTACTGAGTGTGTCACCATCAGTAAGCACTGACAGCTGGTGCTTGTTTGCGATTGTGTATCAGAATGATCATTTTACAAGCTGGGTCACTTCACATGCTTTTTGTTGAAACCCTCCAATAGTTCCTCATTTTACTCAAAATGAAAACCCAAGTCCTGCATGATACAATTCCATTCCTTTTCCCTTCTGCTTGATTCCTTCCTCACCTCCTACCTCCCTCTCTTCATCACAGCCACAAGGACCTCTCTGTGTCCCCATAGAGCTATCAGGTACCTCGTCATGTGGAAAACGCTGTACGACTGTCCCTTTCCTTGGAAACTTTTCTATTTAAGTGAATGGCTAACTCCCTCCTTCAAACTTCTTGCATTTCTATTTCTCAATGTGCCTATCTGAAATGCCAACTCCTCTGACTCCCAGAAATTCTGCCAGTTTCCTTAAGTCTACTTTTTCTTCTCTTTCTCTTTTTCTCAAATCTTCTAAAGCACTATATAGCTCGTCAGTTTATGATATTCCTTATTTGTTACGCTACTCATCCCCTTAGACCTCTGTATTTTGTTCACTGATGTATGAGAAGTGCAAAGAAATGTGTTCGGCACATAGTACATGCTCAGTATTTGTGGAATATTTATGGAATGAATGAGTTCAATACAAATGAGAATGTAGAAGAGATGCAAAGTTAGAATAACGATTTTAGAGGGAATTATTTCACAACTGGAGTCATTGGTGATGGAATGGATTCTGTTGTAAGTTCATCTGGGGTATAACTGAGAGTGTAAGCCCTGATGGAGCAGAATTTGGGGTGGGGGGTTAACTAAAAGGAAGGATAAATAAAAAAAATTCAAGATTCAAAGGAGAATTTTTCTTACCATTGTTCTCAGGAAAGAAACAGTAAAAAAAAAAAACCCTGGAAAATTATTGTCCATTTTGAAAGAACTTTCTATGGCTAGCGTGGGGGCAGGGCAGGCATTAGTGCACCTGGTTAAGTGCACACATTACAGCACACGAGGACTCGTACTCAAACTCCTGGTCCCCACCTGCAGGAGGAAAACTTCACAGGTGGTGAAAGTATGTCTACAGGTGTCTGTCTCTCTCCTGCTCTAGCTCCCCTTTCTCTCTCAATTTCTCTCTGTCTCTGTCCAGTAATAAGTAAACATGTTTTAAAGGAGAACCTTCTGTCTATCCCTTCTGCTTACCTTCCTTTCCTCCAGAAACCACCATAATTGACAGAGTTGGGGGCTTTCCCCAAAGGTCATCTGCTATATTTTTACCTTTAGGTTTCTGATTATTAACAACTTGTTCTGCTTTATGTCTTAATGCTTTTCAGCCACTAAGTTGCAAATGCTGCCATGATGCCAACCTGACTTCCCTAGAACTTCACTAATGTGTCCTAGAACCCCATCTCCCCAGAGCCCTGCCCCACTAGGAAAAGGTAAAAACAGTCTGGGGGTGTGCATTTATCTGTCAATGCCCATAGCCAGCAGAGAAGCAATTACAGAAGCTAGTACTCCCACCTTCTGCACCCCAAAAAGATCTTTGGTCCATACTTCCAGAGGGATAAAGAATAGGGAAACTTCCAATGGAGGGAATGGGATATGGAACTCTGGTGGTGGGACTTACATGAAATTGTACCCTTCTTACATCACAATCTTGTCAGTTATTAAATCACTAATAAAAATAATAGTGATTTTGTCAATTTACAACTTATTTTAAACCAGGGGCTAGCAAATGTTGTCAGTAACAATGACAGATATTTTAAGCATTATAAGACACATTCTCCAGAACTGACCTTTCTTCCTTTCTTTCTTTCTTTTTTTTTTTTCCTCCAGGGTTTTCACTAGGCCTTAGTGCTGTTGACTGGCTACAGAAGAAGGGCAAACGCTAGAAGAAAGAAGTGCCTACACTATGAATCCACTGCTCTTAGAGGCCATTTTCTCCCATTTTTGTTGCCCTTGTTACCATTACTGTTATTGCTTGTTGCTGTTGTTGGACAGGACAGAGAGAAATTGAGAGGGAAGGGGAAGACAGAGAGGAGGAGAGAAAGACAGGCATTTGCATACCTGCTTCACTGCTTGTGAAGACACCCCCCCACACACAGGTGGGGAGCCAAGGGCTCAAACTGGGATCCTTATGCTGGTCTTTGCACTTTGCGCCATGTGTGCTTAATCCACTGCGCTACTGCCCAGCCCCAATACATTTCCTTCCATGTATCTCCTTTATATGCAGATACCTAGACACTCTCTGTCCTTTAGAAGAGAAAATATAACTTCTAAGTTTGCATGATAAAGTATGCTTTGCTTTCTGAATGAGTACCTTACTTTGGTATCTGTTCAACGTCTTTTGCTTTCCTTTTTACCTCCAGAATTCTCTTTGGGAATGGTGCCTGTGTGGTTCCACCACTCTCACAGAAAGATGTTTTCATACATGAAAGGATGTTGATAGTAAACATTATAGTAAAAGATAAAATCAGACTTTCAGGAGTGAAGTCAGTGTAGTACATACATAGGTTGACTTATTTATCTTTGTTGAAAGATTTTTTTACTTTATTTATTTAATTTTATAGAAAAGAAAGAAAGGGAAGGGGGCTAGAGAGGGAGAGAGAGACAGAGAGATACCTGCAGACCTGCTTCACTGCCTGTGAAAATTTCCCCCTGCAGGTTTGAACCCAGGTCCTTGTGTGTGGTGATATGTGCACTTAATCAGGTGCACCACTGCCTGGCCCCTCGTGTCAATTTCTTAAAGATGCACACCTGTAATTTAAATAATTGTATAATTCAATGGAAACTCAATTTTTAAAATGAAACACAATTTTAACCTTGTACAAAGTTACAACATGCAGCACTGTCCAATGCAATAGTCACTGGGCATTGTGGATACTTACATTTTGGTTAATTAAAATACAAATCAATATTTAGTTCACTAGCCACATTTTTATTATGTTTCTTTTTTATTGGTGATTTAATAATGATCAACAAGATTGTGGAACAGAGGGGCACAATTCTACACAGTTCCCACTACTAGAGGTCTGTGTCCCATCCCCTCCACTGAAAGGTTCCCTAGTCTTTATCCCTCTGGGAACATGGATCAGAGATCTTCATGGGGAGCAGAAGATAGGAGGTCTGGTTTCTGTAATTGCTTCTCTGCTGAACATGAGTGTTGCCAAGTAGATCCATACTCCCAGCATGTTTCTGTCTCTCCCTAGTGGAATAGGGCTCTGAGGAGGTGAGGTTCTAGGGCACATTAGTGAGGTCATCTGCCCAGGAAAGTCAGATTGATGTCATGGTGACATCTTCAACTTTGTGACTAAAAAGCATTAATTTATAAAGCAGAACAAATTGTTTAATAATCAGGAACCTAAAGGTAAGAATAAAGGAGCTGAAATTTGGGATCTTCATATTGGAAGAAGCTAAAAGTCTATTTTAGGTATATTCCAAGGGGTCCATGACTTTATTAATCTTTGCCAGAGCCTGAATAGCTAACATGCAAGTGGGCTAAAAGTATTGTCTTGGAAGATGGTGTCAAAGTTAGGAATAGGACTGGAAAGCTGGACCAGGGCAGAGAGTGGCAGATATATATATATACATTGTATATACTGTTAACTGTAAACCCCATCAATCTGACTTAGGGCCCATGTCTATTCATATTTAGCACAGGAGCCCATGTAACCTCTGAGTCCCTGTCAGTCTGAGCTCACAGTCCATGGTCACAACTAGGAACATTCTAGGCTGCACTCATTTCAGGACCCGTCTTCTTTGAGTGGCAGAGTGTGTTGACCCAGCCTTCCTTCAAAGAGTGGGGCAGTTTCTACCACAGTTGTTCTACGTTGAGGGCAAGGTCCTGTAGAGGCCCACAAGAGGGTTTCTGATGTTGTTCCTGGTGGAGATGACCAGTGATGGTGGAGAGAGGGATCTGTTAGAGGTCTAGGCCCATCTATCTGTGTGGGAATCCCAGGATTCCCTGACTAGGGCCCTGGATGATGGGGTGGCCTGGTAGTGACCCAAAGGGCCAGTATTAAAGTGTGCTGGTCTCTTGCCCTTACCCAGCTTTTGTGGTCCTTACTTTATCTGACAGTGTTTAGCTTTAGAGTGACTGAGAGAAGTGAAACAGGAAGCGGGGGTCTGGGTGGTGGCACACCTGGCTGAGCGTATATGTTACAGTACCCAAAGACCCATGTTTGAGCCCTCAGTCCCTAGCTGCAGGGGAAAAGCTTTGCGAGTGGTGAAGCAGTGTTGCAGGTGTCTGTCTCTTTCCCTCTCTATCACCTCCTTCTCTCTCAATCTGGCTTTCTCTGTTCAATAAATAAATAAAGATAATGAAATTTTTTTAAAAGGAAGTAGGTGAGGAGGGTATCTAGGTCTAAGTAGAAACTATTTCATTAGGAACTTTATGGTGTCTTCTTAGGTCTTTCTACTTGCTTCATTTATTGACTCACTGCAGACTATTGTATACTTTTGCTTTAAGGTGTCTGTTTTCCCCTAACTTATAGACACATGTGCACATGTGCTTTATCTCATGGGCCCTGGTCTATATCTAGGTTCTGTGGCTTTGTTAGGAAGTGCACTACTCAAAATGGGACTAAGGAGTCCTATGAGTTGGGAAAGGTCTCACCAGAGTTAGGGAGCTGGAGGGTGGACATCCCAGGCCTGACTAGCCACAGTTTAAGTGTTCCTTAGCTACCTGTGACTGGTGACTATCACACTGAACAAAGCAAATATATTTATGCAACGGAACATCATTATCTCCTTGAGGCTAAGAGTGGAGAGTCAACATTGGGACAACATCTCCAGCAGGTGTGTCACCTCTATCTAATGTATTTAATCCTGGCCAGCTAACCTGTATTCCCATATTTCATTTTCTATTTTTATTACCTCCTTGCCCATTTTAACAGCACTAGCAAAAATCATCTAATAAATATCAATAAAATAGGATAAAACGATTTTTCAGTGGTATCAATAACACTTTCTCCTGATGTATTTTCTATTAGACCTTTACAGCCAAAGAGATTACATCTTTCTCTTTATTTATACTGTGTCATGTCTGGCAAAACAGCAAGCATAAGCCTGCCCACTTTCTGCAACTATAGCACAACAGATAGTTTTGTGAAATTTTAAATTTATTCCTGCTTATGGCTTGAGATAGTAAAAGGGAGAGAGGGGTGTGTGTGCATGTGTGTGTGCATATGTGTGTGAGTGTGTGCATGTGTGCGTGTGCGTGTGTGCACGTGTGTGTGTACATTTTTGCACACGTGTGTGTGTGCGTGCGCACACACACATGCACTTAAGCAGAGTTCAGATCCATGTGTATCTTTTGTCATTAATTGTAGTTGACAGGACTTGTCTGGGCAGTTAATGAAAGTCCTCCCAGTAAGTTGCTATTCTCTCGGGCATCTGCTCAAAAGGGAAATGTTATCATTAGTATTTAATGAAAATGCTCTTCCAACTTAGAGAAACTTATGCTAAGAACACAGTATTGCTCTGGCTATTATTCTGAGTATTAACTTCCAGAACACTCCTATTCTAATATTGATGTGAACTGAGAAAGCAAATAAAAAAGAAGTATACTTGCTGGAGAGAGGTTATTGTGAAGAGCAGTTATTAGCTGCTTTCTCTAGATGGGAAAAAAGCAAGCACACAAGATATTTTTAACATATTACTAAAAAATAATGAAAATAATTCTCTTTTATACAAATAGAATGTCTATCTCTGAAAATAGAATTTACCCGCATACCGGGGGTAAATTCTAGATGGAAAGGGATTCACACCCAAACCTAAGTAATTTGAGTCAGACTATCAATCCTTATATACGGTATGTTACCTTCAGGAAGACACTTCTCTGAGCCATGTTTTTAGATATCTCTAAACCTAGAACTTAGGTTTTCCTTCTCCCCCTCTCTAGGTGGAAAAATAAACTGAGTCATTTTCTCCAAGAAACAAATCCTGAGAGATTTACTAGCAATAATTTTGTGGGGGAAAATGCCCTTGAGAACACACCTGTTAGGAGTAAGAACAGCAGGGCTGGTCACAGAGAGAAACTGGGCTGCAATTAATTACTACAAAGTACCCAGCTAATCCCACAGGATCTCTGGGATTAAGACAGAGCCTCAGCATTTCCCTCAGAGACAAAGGGACCTCTTCTTTGAACTCCTACATTAAATAATCAGGTCGGAGGACTGTCCTTTGGTTAATGGTGACTCACAGAGCAAGATGTACCCTGCTAGGGCTTTCAGCACTTGGGTAAATCAGTGACTAGATCATGAAAGAGAGATCTGGATCACATTCACAATTAAGAGAAACATTTTGGACTCCAGCGGTGGTGTAGTGGGTTAAGCGCACATGGTGCAAAGCACAAGGACCTGTGTAAGGATCCCGGTTCAAGTCCCCGGCTTGAACCCACCTGCAGGGGAGTCGCTTCACAGGCAGTGAGGCAGGTCTGCAGGTGTCTGTCTTTCTCTCCCCGTCTCTGTCTTCCCCTCCTCTCTCCATTTCTCTCTGTCCTATCCAACAATGACGACATCAATAACCACAACAATGTTAAACAACAAGGGCAACAAAAGGGAAAATAAATAAATAAATAAATATTTTTTAAAAATTAAAAAACAAAAGAAACATTTCACTTCCTGATACGGAATGGGATCTTTTTCCTTCCACTGGTGAGCCGACCTTCACAATTCAAGTAAGACAACCAAAAGAGGTCCTTGATAAACCACCTTTCATAGGAAGGGTTCCCTAGAAATAGACCCTGAAATGAGGGTTCTTATTAAAGTGAATTGTTACAAGATACTCTTAAAACTAACTAGTAGAGAAATGAGACCAGGAAAGGAAGGAAGGAAGCCAGTAAAGGCAGGCACAATGTCCTACAGATGTCTAAAAGCCATAGAATTTGGCTCGTTTCTGCAAAGGAACTTTGGGATTTCGAGAAGCCCATCCTGAATGTTCTCACCAGTAGGCACAGGAACTGGTGTATGTGGTATGTTGTATGTCCCCCCGGTGTATGTACCCCCCGGTGTATGTCCCCACATGTATGTCCCCCCCGGTGTATGTCCCCCCATGTATGTCCCCCCTGGTGTATTTACCCCCCCCAGTGTATGTCCCCCCGGTGTATGTCCCCCGGAGAATGTACCCCCGGTGTATGACCCCCCCAGTGTATGTCCCCCCGGTGTATGTCCCCTCCCTGGTGTATGTCCGCCCCCGGTGTATGTCCCCCCCAATGTATGTCCCCCCGGTGTATGTCCCCCAGGTGTATTTACCCCCGGTGTATGTCCCCCCGGTGTATGTCCCGCCAGTGTAAGTCCCGCCGGCGTATGTCCACCCGGTGTATTTACCCCCCAGAATATGTCCCCACAGTGTATGTCCCCGCATTGTATGTCTGCCCTGTATATGTCCACCCCAGTGTATGTCCCTTGGGTGTATGTCCCCCCAGTGTATATCCCCCCCAGTGTATGTCCCCCTGGTGTATGTCCCCCCTCAGTGTATGTCCCCCAGGGTGTATGTCAACCCAGGGTATGTCCCCCCGGTGTATGTCCCCCCGTTGTATGTTCCCCCGGTGTATGTCCCCCACGGTGTATGTCTCCCTGGTGTATGTCCCCCCGGTATATGTCCCCCCGGGGTATGTCCACCCGTGTGTGTCCCTCCCGGTGTATGTCCCCCCTATGTATCCCCAGTGTATGTCCCCCCGGTGAATGTCCCCCCCCAGTGTATGTCCCCCCTGGTGTATGTCCCCCTGGTGTATGTCCACCGGAGCATGTCCCCCTGGTGCATGTCCCCCCAGTGTATGTCCCCCCGGTGTATTTACCCCCTGTGTATGTCCCCCACCGGTGTATGTACCCACCGGTGTATGTCCCCCTGGTGTATTTACCCCCGGTGTATGTCACTCCGGTGTATGTCCTCCCCGGTGTATGACCCCCCGGTGTAAGTCCCCCTAGTGTATCTCCCCCCGGTGTATTTGCCCTCGGTGTATGTCCCCACGGTGTATGTCACCCCAGTGTATGACCCCCCAATGTATCCCCGTGGTGTATTTACCCCTGGTGTATGTCCCACCGGTGTATGTCCCACTGGTGTATGTCCCCCTGGTGTATGTCCACCGTTGTATGTCCCCTCAGTGTATGTCCCTCCGGTGTATTTACACCCTGTGTATGTCCCCGCGGTGTATGTTCCCCCGGTGTATGTCCCCCCGGTGTATTTACCCTCGGTGTATGTCACCCCGGTGTATGTCCCCCCCAGTGTATTTACACCCAGTGTATGTCCCCTCCAGGTGTATGTCTCGCCCAGTGTATGTCCCCCCGGTGTATTTACCCCCTGTGTATGTCCCCCATGGGTGTATGTACCCCCCGGGGTATGTCCCCCTGGTGTATTTACCCCCGGTGTATGTCACTCCGGTGTATGTCCCCCCTGGTGTATGACCCCCCGGTGTAAGTACCCTGGTGTATCTCCCCCGGTGTATTTGCCGCCGGTGTATGTCCCCACAGTGTATGTCACCCCAGTGTATGTCCCCCCAGTGTATCCCCCCGGTGTATTTACCCCCGGTGTATGTCCCACCGGTGTATGTCCCCCCAGTGTATGTCCCACCGGTGTATGTCCCCCCGGTGTATGTCCACCGTTGTATGTCCCCTCGGTGTATGTCCTTCCGGTGTATTTACATCCTGTGTATGTCCCCGCGGTGTATGTTCCCCTGGTGTATGTCACCCCGGTGTATTAACCCCCGGTGTATGTCCCCCAAGTGTATGTCCCCCCAGTGTATTTACCCCCAGTGTATGTCCCCTCCAGGTGTAAGTCCCGCCCGGTGTATGTCCCCCCGGTGTATGTCCCCCCAGTGTATGTCCCCCCCAGTGTATGTCCCCCCCGGTGTATTTACCCCCGGTGTATGTCCCCCCGGTGTATGTCCCCCAGTGTATGTCCCCCCGGTGTATGTCCCCCGTGGTGTATATCCCCCGGTGTATGTCCCCCGGGTGTATGTCCCCCACAGTGTATGTCCCCCTGGTGTGTGTCCCCCCGGTGTATGTCCCCCCGGTGTAAGTGCCCCCGGTGTATGTCCCCTGGTGTATGTAACCCCGGTGTATGTCCCCTGGAGAATGTCCCACTGGTGTATGTCCCCCGGTGTATTTCCCCCCTGGTGTATGTTCCCTCGGTGTATGTTCCCACCAGTGTATGTCCCCCCCGGTGTATGTCCCCCTGGTGTATGTCCCCCCGGTGTATGTCCCCGCGGTGTATGTTCTCACAGTGTATGCCCCCCTGGTGTATGTCCCCCCAGTGTTGTCCCCCCAGTGTATGTCCCCCAGGTGTATTTACCCCCGGTGTATGTCCCCCTATTGTATGCCCCCCGGTGTATTTACCTACCGGTGTATGTCCACCCGGAGTATGTCCCCCGGTGTATGTCCCCGCTGTGTATATTCCCACAGTGTATGCCCCCTGATGTATGTCCCCCCAGTGATGTCCCCCCAGTGTATGTGCCCCCGGTGTATGTCCCCCCGGTGTAAGTGCCCCCGGTGTATGTCCCCCTGGTGTATATCCCCTGGTGTATGTAACCCCAGTGTATGTCCCCTAGTGAATGTCCCACTGGTGTATGTCCCCCGGTGTATTTACCCCCGGTGTATGTGCCCCCGGTGTATGTGCCCCCGGTGTATGTCCCGCCAGTGTAAGTCCCGCCGGCGTATGTCCACCCTGTGTATGTACCCCCCGGTGTATTTACCCCCCAGAATATGTCCCCCCAGTGTATGTCCCCCCAGTATATGTCCACCCCAGTGTATGTCCCTTGGATGTATGTCCCCTCAGTGTATATCCCCCCCAGTGTATGTCCCTTGGGTGTATGTCCCCCCTCAGTGTATGTCCCCCCAGGTGTATGTCCCACCGGTGTATGTCAACCCAGGGTATGTCAACCCAGTGTATGTCCCCCCATTGTATGTTCCCCCAGTGTATGTCCCCCACGGTGTATGTCTCCCTAGTGTATGTCCCCCCGGTTTATGTCCCCCCGGGGTATGTCCACCCAGTGTGTGTCCCTCCCGGTGTATGTCCCCCCCTATGTATACCCAGTATATGTCCCCCCGGTGAATGTCCCCCCGGTGTATGTCCCCCCGGTGTATGTCCCCCTGGTGTATGTCCACCGGAGCATGTTCCCCCAGTGCATGTCCCCCTGGTGTATGTCCCCCCGGTATATGTCCCCCGGTGTATGTCCCCCCGGTGTATTTACCCCCTGTGTATGTCCCCCACCGGTGTATGTACCCCCCGGTGTATGTCCCCCTGGTGTATTTATCCCCGGTGTATGACCCCCCCGGTGTAAGTCCCCCTAGTGTATCTCCCCCCGGTGTATTTGCCCCCGGTGTATGTCCCCACGGTGTATGTCACCCCAGTGTATGACCCCCCAATGTATCCCCGCGGTGTATTTAAACCCGGTGTATGTCCCACCGGTGTATGTCCCCCAGGTGTATGTCCCACTGGTGTATGTCCCACTGGTGTATGTCCACCGTTGTATGCCCCCTCGGTGTATGTTCCTCCGGTGTATTTACACCCTGTGTATGTCCCCGCAGTGTATGTTCCCCCGGAGTATGTCCCCCCGGTGTATTTACCACCGGTGTATGTCCCCCCGGTGTATGTCCCCCATAGTGTATTTACCCCCAGTGTATGTCCCCTCCAGGTGTATGTCCCGCCCAGTGTATGTCCCCCCGGTGTATTTACCCCCTGTGTATGTCCCCCACCGGTGTATGTACCCCCCGGTGTATGTCACTCCGGTGTATGTTCCCCCGGTGTATGTCACCCCGGTGTATTTACCCCCGGTATATGTCCCCCCAGTGTATGTCCTCCCGGTGTATTTACCCCCAGTGTATGTCCCATCCAGGTGTATGTCCCGCCCGGTGTATGTCCCCCCGGTGTATGTCCCCCCAGTGTATGTCCCCACCGGTGTATTTACCCCTGGTGTATGTCCCCCCGGTGTATGTCCCCCGGTGTATGTCCCCCCGGTGTATGTCCCCCATGGTGTATATCCCCCAGTGTATGTCCCCCGTATGTATGTCCCCCACAGTGTATGTCCCCCTGGTGTATTTACCCCCGGTGTATGTCACCCGGTGTATGTCCCCCCAATGTATGTCCCCCCCCGGTGTATGTCCCCCGGTGTATGTCCCCCCAGTGTATGTCCCCAAGTGTATGTCCCCCGGTGTATGTCCCCACTGTGTATGTTCCCACAGTGTATTCCCCCTGATGTATGTCCCGCCAGTGATGTCCCCCAGGTGTATGTCCCCCCGGTGTATTTACCCCCGGTGTATGTGCCACCCGGTGTATGTCCCGCCAGTGTAAGTCCCGCCGGCGTATGTCCACCCGGTGTATGTACCCCCCGGTGTATTTACCCCCCAGAATATGTCCCTCCAGTGTATGTCCCTGCATTGTATGTCCCCCCTGAATATGTCCACCCCAGTGTATGTCCCTTGGGTGTATGTCCCCCCAGTGTATATCCCCCCCAGTGTATGTCCCCCTGGTGTATGTCCCCCCTCAGTGTATGTCCCCCCGGGTGTATGTCCCCCCAGTGTATGTCAACCCAGGGTATGTCCCCCCGGTGTATGTCCCCCCGTTGTATGTTCCCCTGGTGTATGTCCCCCACGGTGTATGTCTCCCTGGTGTATGTCCCCCCGGTATATGTCCCCCTGGGGTATGTCCGCCCGGTGTGTGTCCCTCCCGGTGTATGTCCCCCCCCTATGTATCCCCGGTGTATGTCCCCCCAGTGTATGTCCCCCCGGAGTATGTCCCCCTGGTGTATGTCCACCGGAGCATGTCCCCCCAGTGCATGTCCCCCTGGTGTATGTCCCCCCGGTATATGCCCCCCGGTGTATGTCCCCCCAGTGTATTTACCCCCTGTGTATGTCCCCCACTGGTGTATGTACCCCCCGGTGTATGTTCCCCTGGTGTATTTACCCCCAGTGTATGTTACTCCAGTGTATGTCCTCCCCGGTGTATGACCCCCCGGTGTAAGTCCCCCTAGTGTATCTCCCCCTGGTGTATTTGCCCCCGGTGTATGTCCCCACTGTGTATGTCACCCCAGTGTATGTCCCCCCAATGTATCCCCGCGGTGTATTTAACCCTGAAGTATGTCCCACCGGTGTATGTCCCCCTGGTTATGTCCACCATTGTATGTCCCCTCGGTGTATGTCCCTCCGGTGTATTTACACCTTGTGTATGTCCCCACGGTGTATGTTCCCCCGGTGTATGTCCCCCCGGTGTATTTACCACCAGTGTATGTCCCCCCGGTGTATGTCCCCCCCAGTGTATTTACCCCCAGTGTATGTCCCCTCCAGGTGTGTGTCCCGCCCAGTGTATGTCCCCTCAGTGTATTTACCCACTGTGTATGTCCCCCACCGGTGTATGTACCCCCCAGGGTATGTCCCCCTGGTGTATTTACCCCCGGTGTATGTCACTCCGGTGTATGTCCCCCCCTGGTGTATGACCCCCTGGTGTAAGTCCCCCTGGTGTATCTCCCCCGGTGTATTTGCCCCCGGTGTATGTCCCCACGGTGTATGTCACCCCAGTGTATGTCCCCCCTGTGTATCCCCCGGTGTATGTCCCACCGGTGTATGAACCCCCGGTGTATGTCCACCGTTGTAAGTCCCCTCGGTGTATGTCCCTCCGGTGTATGTCACCCCGGTGTATTTACCCCCGGTGTATGTCCCCCAGTGTATGTCCCCCCAGTGTATTTACCCCCGGTGTATGTCCCCTACAGGTGTATGTCCCGCCCGGTGTATGTCCCCCCCGGTGTATGTCCCCCCAGTGTATGTCCCCCCCGGTGTATTTACCCCTGGTGTATGTCCCCCCGGTGTATGTCCCCCGGTGTATGTCCCCCCATTGTATGTCCCCCCCGGTGTATTTACCCCTGGTGTATGTCCCCCGGTGTATATCACCCGGTGTATGTCCCCCCAGTGTATGTCCCCCGGTGTATGTCCCCCCGGTGTATGTCCCCCGTGGTGTATATCCCCCGGTGTATGTCCCCCGTGTGTATGTCCCCCACAGTGTATGTCCCCCTGGTGTATGTCCCCCCGGTGTATGTCCCCCCGGTGTATGTCCCCCCGGTGTTAAGAGCCCCCGGTGTATGTCCCCCTGGTGTATGTCCCCTGGTGTATGTAACCCCGGTGTATGTCCCCTGGTGAATGTCCCACTGGTGTATTTCCCCCCTGGTTATGTTCCCTCGGTGTATGTTCCCACCAGTGTATGTCCCCCCCGGTGTATGTCCCCCTGGTGTATGTGCCCGTGGTGTATGTTCTCACAGTGTATGCCCCTCTGGTGTTTGTCCCCCCAGTGGTGTCCCCCCAGTGTATGTCCCCCAGGTGTATTTACCCCCGGTGTATGTCCCCCTATTGTATGCCCCCCAGTGTATTTACCTACCGGTGTATGTCCACCCGGAGTATGTCCCCCGGTGTATGTCCCCGCTGTGTATGTTCCCACAGTGTATGCCCCCTGATGTATGTCCACCCAGTGATGTCCCCCCAGTGTATGTCCCCCCAGTGTTGTCCCCCCGGTGTATGTCCCCTAGGTATATTTACCCTCGGTGTATGTCCCCCGGTGTATGTCCCCCCAGTTATGTCCCCCTGGTGTATGTCCCCAGGTGTATGTCCCCCCAGTGTATGTCCCCCGTGGTGTATGTCCCCCGGGTGTATGTCCCCCACAGTGTATGTCCCCCTGGTGTATGTTCCCCCGGTGTATGTCCCCCTGGTGTATGTCCCCTGGTGTATGTAAGCCCAGTGTATGTCCCCTGGTAATGTACCACTGGTGTATGTTCCCCGGTGTTTTCCCCCCCTTGTGTATGTCCCCCCGTTGTATGTCTCCACCGGTGTATGTCCCCCTGGTGTATGTCACCTCGGTGTATGTCAACCCAGGTGTATAACCCACGGTGTATGTCCCCTCATTGTATGTTCCCCCGGTGTATGTCACCCCCGGTGTATGTCCCCCTGGTGTATGTGCCCCAGGTGTATGTCCCCCCAGGGCATGTCCCCCTGGTGTGTGTCCCTCCTGGTGTATGTCCCCCCCAGTGTATGTACCCCCGGTGTATGTTCCCCCTAGTGTATGTCCCCCCCAGTGTATGACCCCCTGGTGTATGTCCCCACATGTGTATGTCCCCCCTGTGTCTTCCCCCTGGTGTATGTCCCCCGGTGTACGTCCCCGGTATATGTCCTACCAGTGTATTTATCCCCCGGTGTATGTCCCCCAGGTGTATTTACCCCCGGTGTATGTCCCCCTATTGTATGCCCCCTGGTGTATTTACCTACCAGTGTATGTCCACCTGGAGTATGTCCCCCGGTGTATGTCCCCGCGGTGTATGTTCCCACAGTGTATGCCCCCTGATGTATGTCCCCCCAGTGTTGTCCCCCCGGTGTATGTCCCCCAGGTGTATTTACCCCCGGTGTATGTCACCCGGTGTATGTCCCCCCGGTGTATGTCCCCCCTGGTGTATGTTCCCCGGTATATGTCCCTCCGGTGTATGTCCCCCTGGTGTATGTCCCCAGGTGTATATCTCCCCGGTGTATGTCCCCCGTGGTGTATTTCCCTTGGTGTATGTCCCCCTGGTGTATGTCCCCCCCAGTGTATGTCCCCTGGTGTATGTCCCCCCGGTGTATATCCCCCCGGTGTATGTTCCCTGGTGTATGTTACCCCGGTGTATGTCCCCTGGTGAATGTCCCCCCTGGTGTATGTCCCCCGGTGTATTTCCCCCCTGGATTATGTCCCCCCGGTGTATGTCCCCCAGGTGTATGTCCCCACGGTGTATGTCCCCCCATTGTATGTTCCCCAGTTGTATGTCTCCCCCAGTGTATGTCCCCTGGTGTATGTCCCCCCGGTGTATGTCCCCCCAGGGTATGTCCCCCTGGTGTGTGTCTCTCCTGGTGTATGTCCCCCCAGTGTATGTACCCCCGGTGTATTTCCCCACTGGTGTATGTCCCGCCGGTGTATTTCCCCCCGGTGTATGACCCCCCGGTTTATATACCCACCTGTGTATGTCCCCCCGGTGTATCTTCCCCCTGGTGTATGTTCCCCGGTGTATGTCCCACCCAGTGTATGTCCCCCTGGTGTATGTCCACCGGTCCATGTCCCCCCGGTGTATGTACCCACGGTGTATGTACCCCCGGTGTATGTCCCCCGGTGTATGTCCCCCCGGTGTAATTATCCCCCGTGTATGTCCCCCCCTGGTGTATGTACCCCCCGGTGTATGTCCCCCTGGTGTATTTACCCCTGGTGTATGTCACTCCGATGTATGTCCCCCCCGGTGTATTTCCCCCCGATGTAAGTCCCCCTGGTGTATCTCCCCCCGGTGTATTTGCCCCCGGTGTATGTCCCCACAGTGTATGTCACCCCAGTGTATGTCCCCTCAGTGTGTCCCCCCGGTGTATTTACCGCTGGTGTATGTCCCACCAGTGTATGTTCCCCCAGTGTATGTCCACCGTTGTATGTCTCCCCGGTGTATGTCCCCTCCGGTGTATGTCCCCTCAGTATATGTCCCCCCGTGTATGTCCCCCAGGTGTATTTACCCCTGGTGTATGTTTCCCTGGTGTATGTAACCCCCGGTGTATTTCCCCCTGGTGTATGTACCCCGGTGTATGTCCCCCCCATGTATGTCCCCCTCAGTGTATGTCCCCCCGGTGTATGTCCTCCCGGTGTATGTACCCCAGTGTATGTCACCCCGGTGTATATCCCCCTGGTGTATGTCCCCCGGTATATTTCCCGAGGTGTATGTCCCTCTGGTTTATGTCCCCCCAGTGTATTTACCCCCAGTGTATGTCCCCCGGTGTATGTCCCCCCAGTGTATGTCCTCTCAGTGCATGTCTCCCTGTTGTATGTCCCCCCGGTGTATGTCCACCCAGTGCATTTACCCCCGGTGTATTTATCCCCAGTGTAAGTCCCCCAGTGTATGTTCCCCCTGGTGTATGTCACCCCAGTGTATGTCCCCCCATTGTATCCCCCGGTGTATGTCCCCCCTGTGTATGTCCACCGTTGTATGTCCCCCCGGTGTATGTCCCCTCCGGTGTATGTCCCCTCAGTGTATGTCCCCCCGTGTATGTCCCCCAGGTGTATTTACTCCCGGTGTATGTCTCCCTGGTGTATGTAACCCTCGATGTATTTCCCCCCTGGTGTATGTACCCTGGTGTATGCCCTCCCGGTGTATGTCCTCCTGGTGTATGTCCCCCGGTGTATGTCCCCTGGTGTATGTCCCCCCGGTGTACGTACCCCTGTGTATGTCCCCCCCCGTATGTCCCCCTCAGTGTATGTACCCCCGGTGTATGTTCCCCCCGGTGTATTTACCCCCTGTGTATGTCCCCCTGGTGTATTTACCACCGCTGTATGTCCCACCCGGTGTTTGTCCCCCGGTGTATGTCCCCAGTGTATGTCCCCCCGTTGTATGTCCCCTCAATGTATTCCCCCCGGTGTATGTCCCCCGGTGTATGTCCCCCGGGTGTATGTCCTCCGGTGTATGTGCCCCCCATTTTATGTCCCCCAGGTGTATGTCCACCCAGTGTATTTATTCCTGGTGTATGTCTCCCCAGTGTATGTCCCCCAGTTGTATTTACCCCCGTGTATGGCCCCCTGGTGTATGTCCCCCTGGTGTTGTCCCCCCATGTATGCCCCCCAGGTGTATTTACCCCATTGTATGTCTTCCTGGTGTATGTAACTCCCGGTGTATTTCCCCCCCAGTGTATGTACCCTGGTGTATGTCCCCCCGGTGTCTGTCCCCCAGTGTATGTCCCCCCAGTGTATGTCCCCCCTGGTGTATGTCCCCCTGGTGTATTTACCCCTGGTGTATGTCCCCCCGGTGTATGTCCCCATGGTGTATTTACCCCCGGTATATGTCCCCCGGTGTATATCCCACCGGTGAATATCCCCCCCGGTGTATGTCCCCCCGGTGTATTTACCCATGGTGTATGTCCCCCCGGTGTATGTCCCCCTGTTGTATGTCCCCCGAGTGTATGTCCCCCGGTGTCTGTCCCCATGGTGTATGTCCCCCCGGTATATGTCCCCCTGTTGTATGTCCCCCCCGGTGTATGTCCCCTGGTGTATGTCCCCAGGGTTTATGTCCCCTTGGTGTATATTCCCCAGTTGTATGCCCACCCGGTGAATTTCCCCCAGTGTATGTCCCCCCCGGTGTATGTCCCCCAGTGTATGTCTCCCCGGTGTATGTCCCCCGGTGTATGTCTCCCCCGTGTATTTACCCTCGGTGTATTTACCACCGGTGTATGTCCCCCCGGTGTGTTTCCCCCCTGGTGTATGTCCCACCCGGTGTATGTACCCCCCGTGTATGTGCCCCCCGTTGTATGTCCCCCCGGTGTATGTCCACCCAGTGTATTTACTCATGGTGTATTTACCCCCGGTGTATGTACCCCCGGTGTATGTCCACCCGGTGAATGTCCCCCCGGTGTATGTCCCTCCTTGTATGTCCCCCCCGTGTATGTCCCCATGGTGTATTTACCCCGGTGTATGTCCCCCAGTGTATTTCCCCCCTAGTGCATGTCCCCCCGATGAATATCCTCCCCAGTATATGTCCCCCCGGTGTGTGTCCCCCCGTGTGTGTCCCCCCGGTGTGTGTCCCCCCGCTGTATTTACCCATGGTGTATGTCCCCCTGGTGTACGTCCCCCCGGTGTATGTCCTTACCCCCAGTGTGTGTCCCACCGGTGTATTTACCCCCGGTGTGTGTCCCCCTGGTGTATGTCCCCCTGTTGTATGTCCCCCCGGTGTATGTCCCCCAGTGTATGTCCCCACAGTTTATGTCCCCCTGGTGTATGTACCCCTGTTGTATGCCCCCCGGTGTATTTCACCCAGTGTATGTCCCCCCGGTGTATGTTCCCCCGGTGCATGTCCCTCCAGTATATTTACTGCCCGGTGTATGTCCCCACAGTGTATGTCCCCCCGGTGTATTTATCCCAGGTGTATGTCACCCCTTGTGTATGTCCCCCCGGTGTATGTCACCCTGGTGTATGTCCCACGGTCTATGTCCCCCGGTGTATGTCTCCGCTCGTCTATGTCCCCCCCGTGTATGTCCCTCCGGTGTATTTACCCCCGGTGTATGTCCCCCCGGTTTATGTCCCCCCCAATGTGTGTCCCCCAGTGTATGTCCACCCAGTGTATGTCCCATCGGTATATTCCCCCCCAGTGTATGTCCCCCATTGTATGTCCCCCCGGTGTATATACCCCCAGTGTATTTACCCCCGGTGTATGTCCCCCGGTATATGTCCCCCTGGTGTGTTTCCCCCGGTGTATGTCCCACCTGGTGTATGTACCCCCGGTGTATGTGCCCCCCGTTGTATGTCTCCCCGTTGTATGTCCACCCAGTGTATTTACTCCTGGTGTATGTGTCCCTGGTGTATGTCCCCAGGTGTATGTCCCCCCTGTGTATGTCCCCTGGTGTATTTCCCCCCAGTGTATTTACCCCCGGTGTATGTCCCCCCAGTGTGTGTCCCCATGGTGTATTTACCCTCAGTGCATGTCCCCCAGGTGCATGTCCCCTGGTGTATGTCCTCCCGGTGAATGTCCTCCCCAAGTGTATGTCCCCCTGTTGTATGTCCCCCTGGTGTATGTCCCCCCGGTGTATTTACCCCCGGTGTATGTCCCACCGGTGTATGTCCCCCAGTGTATGTCCCCCGGGTGTATGTCCCCAGGTGTATGTCCCCCCGGTGTACGTCCCCCCGGTGTATGTCCTTCCCCCAGGTCAGTTTCCCCCCGGTGTATTTACCCCCGGTGTATGTGCCCCTGTTGTATGTCCCCTCTAGTGTATGTTCCCCAATATATATCCCCCCGGTGTATGACCCCTCGGTGTATTCCCCCCCGGTGTATGTCCCGCGGTGTATGTCCCCCGGTGTATTTACCCCTGGTGTATTTACCACCGGTGTGTTTCCCCCCAGTGTATGTCTCACCCGGTGTATGTACCCCCGGTGTATGTGCCCCCTGTTGTATGTCCACCCTGTGTATTTACTCCTGGTGTATGTCTCCCTGGTGTATGTCCCCCCGGTGTAAGTCCACCCGGTGAATGTTCCCCCCGGTGAATGTCCCCCCGGTGTATGTCCTCTCGGTGTATTTACCCCCCAGTGTATGTCCCCCTTTGTATGTCTCCCCAGTGTATTTCCCCCCGGTGTATGTCCCCCCAGTGTATGTCCCCCCTGTGTATTTACCCCCGGTGTATTAACCCTCGGTGTATGTTCCCCCGGTGAATTGACTCCCGGTGTATTTACTCCTGTTTATGTCTCCCTGTGTATGTCCCCCCGGTGTTTGTTTCCCCCGGTGTATGTCCCCACGGTGTATGTCCCCCCTTGTGTATGTCCCCCCGGTGTATGTCCCCCCAGTGTATGTCACTCCGGTGTATGCCTCATGGTCTATGTCCCCCGGTGTATGTCCCCGCTGGTCTATGTCCCCCCGGTTTATGTCCCCCCGGTGTATTTACCCCCGGTGTATGTCCCCCAGGTTTATGTCCCACCCGGTGTATGTCTCCCAGTATATGTCCCCCCGGTGTATGTCCCCTCAGTGTATTCCCCCCCGGTGTATGTCCCCCGGTGCATGTCCCTCCGGTGTATTTACCCCCGGTGTATTTACTCCTGGTGTATGTCCTCCTTTGTATGTCCCCCCCAGTGTATTTCCCCCCGGTGTATGTCCCCCCAGTGTATGTCCCGCTGCTGTATTTACCCCCTGTGTATGTCCCCCGGTGTATGTCCCTCCGGTGAATTTCCCCCTGGTGTATGTCCCCCCCCCGGTGTCTTTACCCCTGGTGTATTTGCCCCGCGTTGTATGTCCACCCGGTGCATGTCCACGCAGTGTATTTACCCCCGGTGTATTTTCCCTGGTGTATGTCCCCCGGTGTATCTCCCCCTGGTGTATTTACTCCTGGTGTATGTCTCCCCGGTGAATGTCCCATGGTGTATGTCCCTTCCGGAGTATGTCCTACCATTGTATGTCCCCCCGGTGTATGTTCCCCCAGTGTATGTCCCCCAGTGTATATGCCCCGGTGTATTTCCCCCTGGTGTATTTCCCTTGGTGTATTTACCCCTGGTATATTTTCCCCCAGTGTATGTCCCCCTGGTGCATTTACCCCCGGTGTATTTACCTCCGGTTTATGTCCCCCGGTGTATGTCCCCTCGGTGTATGTTCCCCCTGTGTATGTCTCCCCGGTGTTTTTAGCCCTGGTGTATTTACCCGCAGTGTATATCCCTCCGATGTATGTCCTCCGGTGTATGTCCCCCGGGTGTATGTCCCCTGGTGAGTGTCCCCCTGATATATGTCCCCCTGCTGTATGTCCCCCCAAGTATGCCACCCTGTTGTATATCCCCCCGGTGTATGTCCCCCGGTGTATTTACCCCCGGTGTTTTTACCCCCAGTGTATGACCCCTGGTGTATTTACCCCCCGGTGTATTTACCCCCAGTGTATATCCCCCAGGTGTATGTTCCCTGGTGTATGTCCCCCCGGTGTATGTCCCCCCAGTGTATGTGTCCTTGGTGTATGTCCCCCCGGTGTATTTACCCCTGGTGTATTTACTTCCGGTGTAAGTCCCCCGGTGTATGTCCCGCTGGTGTATGTCCCCCCCGGTGTATGTTCCCCCTGTGTATGTCCCCCCGGTGTATGTCCCCCTGGTTCATGTCGCACCGGTGTATTTACTGCCCGGTGTATGTCCCCCCCAAATATGTACCCCCGGTGTATTGACACCTGGTGTATGTCCCCCCGCATATGTCCCCCTGTATATTGACACATGGTGTATGTCCCCCTAGTGTATGTCCCCCTGGTGTATGTCCCCTGGGTATATGTCCCCGGGTGTATGACCCCCGGTGTACATCTCCCCAGTGTATGTCCTTCCCCCCGATATATGTCCCCCTGGTGTATTTATGTGTATTTACCCACAGTGTATGTCCCCCCAGTGTATGTCCCCCGCTGTAAGTCTCCACGGTGTAGGTCCCCCTGGTGTATGTACCCCCTTTGAATGCCCCCCCATGTATGTCCTCCTGTGTATGTCCCCATAGTGTATGTCCCCCCGGTGTATTTATCCCCAGTGTATGTCCCCCCTTGTGTATGTCCCTCCGGTGTATGTCCCCCCGGTGTACGTCACCTTGGTGTATGTCTCACGGTCTATGTCCCCCGGTGTATGTCCCCGCTGGTCTATGTCCCCCTGGTGTATGTCCCCCCGGTGTATTTACCCCGGTGTATGTCACCCCGGTTTATGTCCCCCCGGTATATGTCCCCCAGTGTATGTCCCCCCGGTGTATTTTCCCTCAGTGTATTCCCCCCCGGTTTATGTCCCCCGTTGTATGTCCCCATGGTGTATTTACTGCCGGTGTATGTCCCCCTTTGTATGTCTCCCCAGTGTATTTCCCCCTGGTGTATGTCCCCCAGTGTATGTCCCCCCGGTGTATGTCCCCCCTGTGTATGTCCCCCTGGTGTATGTCCCCCCAGTGTATGTCCCCCTGGTGTATGTCCCCCGGATGTATGTCCCCGGGTGCATGTCCCCCTGGTGTATTTACCCCCCGGTGTCCCCACAGTGTATGTCCCTGTGGTGTATGTCCCCCCGGTGTATTTCCCCCATTGTATGTACCCCCGTTGTATGCCCCCCTGTGTATGTCCCCGGTGTATGTTCCCCCGGTGTATGTCCCCCCGGTGCATGTCCCCCCGGTGTATTTACCCCCTGGTGTATGTCCCCACAGTGTATGTCGCCCCGGTCTATTTATCCCCAGTGTATGTCCCCCCTTGTGTATGTCCCCCCGGTGTATGTCCCCTCAGTGTATGTCTCATGGTCTATGTCCTCCGGTGTATGTCCCCCCGGTTTATGTCCCCCCGGTGTATGTCCCCCAGTGTATGTCCCCCCGTTGTATGTCCCCTCAGTGTATTCCTCCTGGGTGTATGTCCCCCGGTGTATGTCCCTCCTGTGTATTTACCACCGGTGTATTTACCCCCGGTGTATGTCTCCCTTTGTATGTCCCCCCAGTATATTTCCCCCCGGTGTATGTCCCCCAGGTGTATGTCCCCCGGTGTATTTACCCCCTGTGTATTTACCCCTGGTGTATGTTCCCCCTGTGTATTTACCACCAGTGTATGTCCCCCGGTGTATGTCCCCCCGGTGTATTTCCCCCTGGTGTATGTCCCCCCCGGTGTATGTACCCCCGGTGTAGGTGCCCCGCGTTGTATGTCCCCCCGGTGTATGTCCACCCAGTGTATTTACCCCTGTTGTATTTACCCCCGGTGTATGTCCCCCCCGTGTATATCCCCTGGTATATCTCCCCCTGGTGTATTTACTCCTGGTGTATGTCTCCCCAGTGTATGTCCCCCCCCGGAGTATGTCCCACCGTTGTATGTCCCCCCGGTGTATGTCCCCCAGTGTATGTCCCCCCGGTGTATGTCCCCCTGGTGTATATCCCCCCAGTGTATTTACCCCGGGTGTATTTTCCCTGGTGTATGTCCCGCCGGTGCATTTAACACCTGTGTATGTCCCCCCGGTGTATGTCCCCCTGGTGTATATCCCCCCGTTGTATGTCCCCCTGGTTCATGTCGCACCGGTGTATTAACTGCCTGGTGTATGTCCCCCTGCTATGTCCCCCTGGTGTATGTCCCCCCGGTGTATGTCTCCCCGTGTACGTCACCTTGGTGTATGTCTCACGGTCTATGTCCCCCGGTGTATGTCCCCGCTGGTCTATGTCCCCCCGGTGTATGTCCCCCCGGTGTATTTACCCCGGTGTATGTCACCCCGGTTTATGTCCCCCCGGTATATGTCCCCCAGTGTATGTCCCCCTGTGTATTTCCCCTCAGTGTATTCCCCCCCGGTTTATGTCCCCCATTGTATGTCCCCATGGTGTATTTACCGCCGGTGTATGTCCCCCTTTGTATGTCTCCCCAGTGTATTTCCCCCTGGTGTATGTCCCCCAGTGTATGTCCCCCCGGTGTATGTCCCCCCTGTGTATGTCCCCCCGGTGTATTTACCCCTGTGTATGTCCCCCCCGTGTATATCCCCCGGTGTATCTCCCCCTGGTGTATTTACTCCTGGTGTATGTCTCCCCGGTGTATGTCTCCTCCGGTGTATGTCCCACCGTTGTATGTCCCCCCGGTATATGTCCCCCCGGTGTATGTCCCCCAGTGTATGTCTCCCCGGTGTATGTCCCCCTGGTGTATATCCCCCCAGTGTATTTACCCCCGGTGTATTTTCCCTGGTGTATGTCCCGCCGTTGCATTTACCCCCAGTGTATTTACCCCCGGTGTATGTCCCCCTCGTGTATGTCCCCCAGGTGTCTCTCCCCCCGGTGTATTTACCCCCAGTGTTTTTTCCCTCAGTGTATGACCCCCGGTGTATTTAACCCCGGTGTTTTTACCCCCGGTGTATATCCTCCAGGTGTATGTTCCCTGGTGTATGTCCCCCCAGTGTATGTGCCCTTGGTGTATGTCCCCCCAGTGTATTTACCCCTGGTGTATTTACCCCCGGTGTAAGTCCCCCGGTGTATGTCCCCGTGGTGTATATCCCCCCGGTGTATGTCCCCCTGGTTCATGTCGCACCGGTGTATTTACTGCCCGGTGTATGTCCCCCCAATGTATGTTTCCCCGGTGTATTTACACGCGGTGTATGTCCCCCTAGCATATGTCCCCCTGGTGTATGTCCCCCAGGTATATGTCCCCAGGTGTATGTCCCCCTGGTGTACATCCCCCGGAGTATGTCCTTCCCTGTTGTATGCTTTACATTGGGTTCTAGTTCTCCCCCGCCAAGAGAATTAGATCAGTCCAGTGAATTTCGCGGGCCCGCTTGGCCCCGCCCCTAGGAAACCCGCCAGAGTTCCAAGGTTCCTGAGTTCCAGAGTAAGAGAGAGTGCTTGCGCCGCCGCAAAGAGACAGCAGAGTTCTGTTTGGTGATTAGTTTGTCTTAGTTTATGAATCGTTGTTCCTGAATAAAGAAATACAGCTTCCCTGCCCAGCCGTTGTCTCTGCGTCTCTGTTACCCGCCCGTGAAGCTAGCCCGCCCGGCCAGCTGGAGCCTACGAATTTTAACAACAAATGGCACCCACGTGGACCTGACCTGCACATCTCTCAGATAAGTAAAGACAATTTGGCTACCTATGCACTATGGCCTTCTCTTCTGCTTGTGAAGAGATCTCCAAAGGCCTCTGCTCTTTCTTCATGAGACTGTTTTGCTGTTTCTGGAACATTTATCTCTGGACCACTCTGTGGTTTCCACTCGCTCGGGCGAACTGAGAACAGCCAGCGGGAAGAGCCAGCGGGCAGGAGGCGAGGCGCGGAGCTGCTGTTTCCACCTAGTTAAACAGCCAGCCAGCCGGCTGCGCCCTGACAACCCCACGCACTGCGCCCGCAGCCCCACAGCCCTGCAGCCCCACAGCCCGCAGGAGGCTGACGCCAACATGCTGGAGCCCGATGGCAACACGCTGGTGCCCGATGCCAACACGCAAGAGCCCGAGGCCAGCCCACAGGAGCCAGCTCTCCACCGCGTGGCGCAGGGCACTGGACACATGATCCCTCCACACTGCTTGGCCACTGCGAGCAGGGCAGCAGACATGGCAGGGCCATGGGGCAGGGCCGCGGCGGCCTATTATGGCCGCCACCCCTGGGCACCTAGGCCCACACCTTCTACAAAACTGGCCTGCCTGCCCTCTTGCTATGAATTCTGGAACCATCCCGGGCCTCCCGGACCCCCGGGCTCCCTGTCGAAACTGGGCACACGAGATCTCCAGCTGCCGGTCCAGTCTGAAGGCAGACAAGCTGGAGTACGCAGAGATTTGTGCAGAGATCGCAACCTGCAATTCCTAGAAGTGAAGCTGCACGAGAAGCCACCTCCGGATGGTGAACCCCCCCCAACAACTAAGACAGTACATATCTAAATTCGTGTTTAAAATGACATGTCCTCGTAACAAAGGTTTCTCTCCTTGTGTATTAATGACCATGTTTATGTGTATGTTTAAAGTTTGGTAAACAATAGCTTTAAGGCTAAATTCTTACTAGTCAAAGTTAAATGAAAAAGGTTTTCAACGTAATTCTCATAAAGATAAAATTAACTTACATTTAAAGTCTGAGGTAAAAATTAGTTAACAAGCAATATATCTTAACTAAGTTGGTCTAAACAAAAGGTTAAATAGACTTGTTGATATGTAAAACTCTCCATTACCTTCTCTATTAGAAATGGTAGATCACACAATGGCTATGCTAATTATTCTCATGCCTGAGGTTTCCTTTCCTGCCCACAACTAGGGTGTGTCTCCATCTTGAATGGGTGTAACAAAAGGTTAAAAGACGTTGTTGATATGTAAAAGCCTCAAATTCCTTCTCTATTAGAAACGTTGGATCGTGCAGTAGATATGCTAATAACAAGTTTTGTTTCATAGTAAGTAAATTGCAGCCAGCTGCCTTTGGGACTCTAGGCCGTTCCCCGCCCCCATGCAAATGCCCGTCGAAGAAAGTACGCCCCCCAGAGCCAAGAAAGTACGCCCCCCAGAGGCAAGAAATGTTTTTTTTAAGCTGATAAAGTTTAGCCCACAGAGGCAGATATGGCCCCCTCAGGCCTTCCCTTGGCAACACGCTGGTTCTTGTTATTTGCTTGCATGTTTCTCCATGTTTGTGCCAGTTTCTTTTTTAAAAATGCCTGTATGATATATGTTTCTGTTCACCCCACACCCTTGATACTATAGTCATTTAGTTAAAAAGAAAAGGGGGAATTGTTGTATGCTTTACATTGGGTTCTAGTTCTCCCCTGCTAAGAGAATTAGATCAGTCCAGTTAATTTCGTGGGCCCACTTGGCCCCGCCCCTAGGAAACCCGCCAGAGTTCCAGAGTTCCTGAGTTCCAGAGTAAGAGCGAGTGCTTGCGCCGCCGCAAAGAGACAGCAGACTTCTGTTTGGTGATTAGTTTGTCTTAGTTTATGAATCGTTTCTGAATAAAGAAATACAGCTTCACTGCCAAGCTGTTGTCTCCACGTCTCTGTTAACCGCCCGTGAAGCTAGCCTGCCCGGCCAGCTGGAGCCCACGAATTTTAACAACACTTCCCCCTGATGTATGTCCCCGCAGTGTATGTCCCCCCGGTGTATGTCCCCACAGTGTAGGTCCCCCTGGTGTATGTACACCCGTTGTATGTCCCCCCGGTGTATGTCCCCCAGGAGCATGTCCCCCCGTGTATTTACTCCCCGGTGTATGTCCCCACAGTGTATGTCCCCCCGGTGTATTTATCCCAGGTGTATGTCCCACCTTGTGTATGTCCCCCCAGTGTATGGCCCCCCGGTGTATGTCACCGCGGTGTATGTCTCACGGTCTCTGTCCCCCGATGTATGTCCCCGCTGGTCTATGTCCCCCCGGTGTATGTCCCCCCGGTGTATTTACCCCCGGTGTATGTCACCCCGGTTTATGTCCCCCCGGTATATGTCCCCCCGGTGTATGTCCCCCCCGGTATATCTCCCCCCGGTGTATGCCCCCCCCAGTGTACGTCCACCCGGTGTATTTACCCCTGGTGTATTTACCCAGGTGTATGTCCCCCCAGAGTATGTCCCCCCGGTGTATTTACCCCCGGTGTACGTCCCACCTGTTGTATGTCCCCCTGGTGTTTGTCCCCCCGGTGTATTCCCCGTAAGTGTATGTCCCCTGGTGTATGTCCCCCAGTTGTATGTACCCCAGGTGTATGCCCCCGGTGTATGTCCCCCTGTTGTATGTACCCCAGGTGTATGTCCCCTGGTGTATGTCCCTCCGGTGTATCTCCCCCCAGTGTATTTACCCCCGTTTTTTCCCCCGGTGTATGTCCCCCCGGTGTATTTACCCCCGGTGTATTTACCCCCGGTGTATGTCCCCCCAGTGTATGTGCCCTTGGTGTATGTCCCCATGGTGTATTTACCCCTGGTGTATTTACCCCCGGTGTATGTCCCCCAGGTGTACGTACCCCCAATGTATGTCC
Source organism: Erinaceus europaeus (assembly GCF_950295315.1). NCBI lineage: Eukaryota > Metazoa > Chordata > Mammalia > Eulipotyphla > Erinaceidae > Erinaceus > Erinaceus europaeus. Next base: position 43,315,797 of record NC_080182.1, read on the forward strand.
CTAGGTTTATATCCCCCCGGTGTATGTCCCCCCGGTGTATGTCCTACCAGTGTATGTCCCCCCTGTGTAATTACCCCCGGTATATTTACCCTCAGTGTATGTCCCCCTGATGTATTTACCCCCGGTGTATTTACCTCTGTGTATGTCTCCCGGTGTATGTCCCCCCGGTGTATGTGCCCCCGGTGTATGTCCACCCGGTGTATGTCCCCCCGGTTATTTACCCCCGGTGTATTTACCCCAGGTGTATGTCCTCCGGTGTATGTCCCCCAGGTGTATGTCCCCCCGGTGAATGTCCCCCCTGGTGTATGTCCCCCCGGTGTATGTCCCCCTGGTGTATGTACCCCCGGTGTATGTCCCCCGGTGTATGTCCCCCAGGAGCATGTCCCCCCGTGTATTTACTCCCCGGTGTATGTCCCCACAGTGTATGTCCCCCCAGTGTATTTATCCCAGGTGTATGTCCCACCTTGTGTATGTCCCCCCAGTGTATGTCCCCCCGGTGTATGTCACCGCGGTGTATGTCTCACGGTCTCTGTCCCCTGATGTATGTCCCCACTGGTCTATGTCCCCCCGGTGTATGTCCCCCCTGTGTATTTACCCCCGGTGTATGTCACCCCGGTTTATGTCCCCCCGGTATATGTTCCCCCGGTGCATGTCCCCCCCGGTATATCTCCCCCCGGTGTATGCCCCCCCCAGTGTACGTCCACCCGGTGTATTTACCCCTGGTGTATTTACCCAGGTGTATGTCCCCCCAGAGTATGTCCCCCCGGTGTATTTACCCCCGGTGTACGTCCCACCTGTTGTATGTCCCCCTGGTGTTTGTCCCCCCGGTGTATTCCCTGTAAGTGTATGTCCCCTGGTGTATGTCCCCCTATTGTATGTACCCCAGGTGTATGCCCCCGGTGTATGTCCCCCTGTTGTATGTACCCCAGGTGTATGTCCCCTGGTGTATGTCCCTCCGGTGTATCTCCCCCCAGTGTATTTACCCCCGTTTTTTCCCCCGGTGTATGTCCCCCCGGTGTATTTACCCCCGGTGTATGTCCCCCCGGTGTATGTCCCCCCAGTGTATGTGCCCTTGGTGTATGTCCCCATGGTGTATTTACCCCTGGTGTATTTACCCCCGGTGTATGTCCCCCAGGTGTACGTACCCCCAATGTATGTCCCTAGGTGTATATCCCCCCGGTGTATGTCCCCCCGGTGTATGTCCTACCAGTGTATGTCCCCCCTGTGTAATTACCCCCGGTATATTTACCCTCAGTGTATGTCCCCCCGATGTATTTACCCCCGGTGTATTTACCTCTGTGTATGTCTCCCGGTGTATGTCCCCCCGGTGTATGTGCCCCCGGTGTATGTCCACCCGGTGTATGTCCCCCCGGTTATTTACCCCCGGTGTATTTACCCCAGGTTTATGTCCTCCGGTGTATGTCCCCCAGGTGTATGTCCCCCCGGTGAATGTCCCCCTTGGTGTATGTCCCCCCGGTGTATGTCCCCCTGGTGTATGTACCCCCGGTGTATGTCCCCCGGTGTATGTCCCCCTGGTGTATGTCCCCCCGGTGTTTGTCCCCCTGGTGTATGTCCCCCCATTGTATTTACCCCCAGTGTATGTGCACCCCGATGTATGTCCCCCTGGTGTATATGTCCACCCAGTGTATTTACCCCTGGGTGTGTTTACCCTTGTTTTATGTCCCCCCCGGTGTATGTCCCCCAGTGTATCTCCCCCTGGTGTATTTACACCTGGTGTATGTCTACCCGGTGTATGTCCCCCGGTGTATGTCCCCCACAGTGTATGTGCCCTGGTGCATTTCCCTCTGGTGTATGTCCCCCCGGTGTATTTTCCCCCGGTGTATGTCCCCCTGGTGTATGTGCCCGCCGGTGTATGTTCCCTGGTGTATGTCCCTCGGTGTATTTACCCCTGGTGTATGTCTCACCGGTGTATGTCCCCCCGGTGTATGTCCCCCCGGTGTATGGCCCCCAGTGTATCTCCCCCCAGTGTATGTCCCCCCCCGGTGTACGTCCACTCAGTGTATTTACCCCTGGTGTATTTACCCCAGTGTATGTCCCCCCGGTGTATATCCCCTGGTGTATTTACCCACGGTGTATGTCCCACCTGTTCTATGTTCTCCCTGTGTATTTCCCCGCTGGTGTATGTCCCCCGGTGTATGTCCCCCTGTTGTATGTACCCCAGGTGTATGCCCCCGGTGTATGTCCCCCTGTTGTATATACCCCAGGTGTATGCCCCCTGGGATATGTCTCCCGGTGTATGTCCGCCCGGTATATGTCCCCCAGTGTATATCCCCCTGGTGTATGTCCTCCTGGTGTATGTTCCCCCGGTGTAGGTGTATTGACCCCCGGTGTATGTCCCACCATTGTATGTCGCCCCGGTGTATATCCCCACGGTGTATGTCCCCCGGTGTATGTCCCCCCAGTGTATGTCCCCCCAGTATATGTCCCCCGGTGTATGTCCCCCCGGTGTATATCCCCCCAGTGTTGTCCCCCCGGTGTATGTCTTCCCGGTGTATTTACCCCCGGTGTAATACCCCTGGTGTATGTCCTCCCGGTGTATGTCCCCCCCGGTGTATGTCGCCCCTGTGTATGTTCCCCCTGGTGTATGTCCCACCCGGTGTATTTACCCCCGATGTATGTCCCCCGGTGTATGTCCCCCTAGTGTATGTTCCCCTGGTGTATATCCCCCTAGTGTATTTACCCTCGGTTTATGTCCCCAAGGTGTATGTCCCCCCGGTGTATTTACCCCCGGTGTAATACCCCTGGTGTATGTCCTCCCGGTGTATGTCCCCCCCGGTGTATGTTGCCCCTGTGTATGTCCCCCCCAGGTGTATGTCCCCCCGGTGTTTGTCCCCCAGTGTATGTCCCCCCAGTGTATGTCCCCCGGTGTATGTCCCCCCAGTGTATTATCCCCGGTGTATGTCCCCTCCGGTGTATGTCCCCCCAGTGTATGTCCCCCCGGTGTATTTACCCCGGGTGAATGTCCCCTGGTGTATGTTCCCCTGGTGTATGTTCCCCTGGTGTATGTCCCCCAGTGTATGTCCTCCCTGGTGTATGTCCCCCCGGTCTATGTCCCCCCCGGTCTATGTCCCTCGGCGTATGACTCCCCGGTGTATTTACCCCCAGTGTTTGTCCCCCCGGTGTATTTACCCCCCAGTGTATGTCCCCCTGGTGTATTTACCCCCCAGTGTATGTCCCTCCGGTGTATGTCCCCCGGTGTATTTACCCCCGGTGTATGTTCCCCCGGTGTGTGTCCCTCCAGTGTATATGCCCCCCCATCCATTGACTGATGCGTGCTGGTATATGTCCCCCTGGTGTATGTCCCCCCGGTGTATGTACCCCCCTCAGCCATTGACTGATGTTTGCTGGTATATGTCCTCCGGTGTATATGCCCCCCCAGCCATTGACGGATGCGTGCTGGTATATGTCCCCCTGGTATATGTCCCATGGTGTATGCACCCCCCTCAGCCATTGACTGTTTCTTGTTGCTGAAAGGACCGAAAACCCCACGCAGCCCAAGTCCCCAAGTTTTGGCAGAATGTACTGTATCCCTGTAGGGCAACAAAGGCACAGATGCTGAGTTAACTGTGAATAAAAATGCCCAGTAATATTGCCTGTTAAGGGGTCAGAGAGGCTATGAATGAAGAATTCATGACCCCTAATTTGAGCTCATCATCTTTAGTAAGCCTGCATTGCTCAGGTGGGAGCTGAACCTAGTTGTTCTACCTCCTCGTCATTCATTGTCTATGCCCCAAATTTGCCAATCACTCCTTTTTAACATCATCACACATTCTCCTATGAGCAAGTGCTCGCAAAAGAACACACACATCTATGCTTCTTTCTGGGTAAGCAATAATTACTAGACTGCTACAATTTTAATGTAGATTAATGAACAAGCATCATAGTCATGACTAGAGCTAATCTTGAATACCTCTAACAATTTTTTCTTAGAATACATGACTTTCACATGAATCCAAGTAGGTTTTCAAAATAGAACAATTTTTAAAACCCATGTATTATGTCCTTAGAGAATTTTTCCTGTCACGTGTACCTATTTTCATAATTAGTGAATATTTAGTTCACCCTTTACATGTATATTAGTGATCTCAATGCAATAACTTTTTTTTACCTTTTTTTTTTTGCCTCCAGGGTTATTGCTGGGGGTTGGCACCTGCACTGTGAATCCACTGCTCATGGAGGCCATTTTTCCCTTTTGTTGCCCTTCCTTGTTTATTGGTGTTGTTGTTACTATTAATGTTGTCATTATTGTTGGATAGGACAGAGAGAAATGGAGAGAGGAGGGGAAGACAGAGAGGGGGAGAGAAAGACACCTGCAGACCTGCTTCACCACCTGTGAATTGACTCCCCTGTGCAGAGCCGGGGGCTCAAAATGGGATCCTTACACCGGTCTGCCGGTCTGTGCGCTTAACCCACTGCACTACAGCCCAGGCCCTCAATGCAATAACTTTATGAATTGTGCTGAAGAGTGATCTTAGCAAGCTTTTATAATGATGTCCAGTACAATTATTTATGATGTCATATTCCTAGTAATAATTAGGAACAGCCATGTTCCATGTCTCTTCCCCCTTATAATAGTTTTAATTTGTTTCATCAGGTGATATCATTAGCATTTAAGGCTTATGTTAATGGGGGTCATTTCAGGCTAGTATCCTTCTTTGTTGTGCAAAAATTGAGACAGCCCCATTCAAGGAGAAACACTGATAAGGAATTGATGTTAGCCAACAACTCCCTTTCTCCTAGGGGACAACGGGAGGGTACAATCATTGCTTTCTAATCACAAACAAAATGGAAGGAAGCCAAGATCATCATACAAGTGCTGGTGTCGTTGTGCAGGTGGGGAGACTGGGCTACTAGGCTGGCGCACAGTCTTCATGAGACCTGCTGACAATGGGCTTGTTCCTCCATTTCCTTCTTGATATCTCCTATGACTTTATTGATCCTGTCTACAGGTGTAATACTAAATGCAGTTCTATACAAAGACAAGGCTCTCTATCACCCACATGCCCATGTTCAAGAAATAACCTGGCTGTCATATCAAGTGGCAATTCTGATGCCACACTAAAAGTGAAATTTGCAACTGATTATTCCATTAATGTTTGTTCTAACTTACAAAAATGTAGCATCTATGCATAAGCATGCAAGTAAGTGTCTAGATGATATCTCAGTGTTTTAAAAACATGGTTTATAAAAGATGTAGATGATTTAAAGTCTATTTTGTTTTAAGGACTATTTTGTGAGGTCATCTACTTATAAACTACCAGTTATTAGTGAGTTAGTTTTTGTTGTCCATAATAAAAAGTATGGAAAACATAAATGTATCTATGTTTCGAAAGGTATATACAGTTTAATTAATGTGTGGATTTTTAAATAAAGAATAGAATGTGAATTCCAATGTATAAAGGACTTACCTATATACCATTATTTCCCATGGTAAGTAATCAAATAGGCCCAATTTACTTGACTACATTGTTGAACTATTTAGTTTGTTTCTAAATATCTTATGATTAAAATTATAAATTACTATGAAATATGAAAACGTCTACTCCCTAAAACTACTGCTACAGACTCAGAAAATTTGGTCTTTTCCACAACTCAAATTTCTTGTCTGTATACATATACAGTGTCTTATCACCCGAGTCCTACCTGATTTTGATTGGGAATTCACTGTTTCTTATTCTGTTGAGCACATACTGAAGCTAGACAAAGGATCTCAAAGTAAAGAACAGGAAACAGCTATTGATTTCTTTTATCCACTCTAGTCTCTTTGTATCTTTGGTACTGTACTATGATGGATTCAGTGGACAGGACAGCAAATGGTTTATGTTTGTTCAATGTGATGAGCTTTAACAAAAAAAGAATTGGAGAAATATGCCAGTGAGGAGAAGAATCCTTAAAACCAGGCTTGGCTCAATGTGATAAGCAGCAAGGTCTATGGTCCTTACATCAGGACACTGCAAACCTTCCTAGGTCTTACTTAGTAAACTGTCTTCATCTCCTTCCTATACACAGACAACATGCACACATGCATACGCACACACAAGCACATATACACTCCTGCTTGTACAGACACAGTTTAACAAAGTAAAAACTGATGTTTTATTTATTTTTTGTCAAGCCTTTTTTTTTTTTTTTTTGCCTCCAGTGTTATTGCTGGGGCTCGGTACCTGCCTCCACTGCTCCTGGAGGCTGTTTTTTTTCCCCTTTTGTTGTCCTTCTGTTTATCATTGTTGTTGTAATTATTATTGTTATTGCTGTCATTGTTGGATAAGACAGAGAGAAATAGAGAGAGGAGAGAAAGACAGAGAGGAAGAGAGAGAGACATCTGCAGACCTGCTTCAGCACCTGTGAAGCAACCACTCTGCAGGTGGGGAGCCAGGGGCTCGAACCAGAATCCTTATGCTGGTCCTTACGCTTTGTGCCATGTGCGCTTAACCCGCTGGGCTACCGCCCACCCCCTCAAGCCATCTTTTTAAATTTGTGATTAACAATGGTTTACAAGATTGTAAAATTACAAGATAAGGTTATACACAATACCCGTTACTGAAGTTCTGTGCTCCCCACCCAAAAATAACCACTGCAACCAACAATAACAGTCCTTACAAAATCTTAGAGACAGTTGGCTTACTTTGTTTTGTATTTTGCAAGTTCATGTGCTTCAGCTCTCCAGACTCAACATGTGAGTAAAATCATCCGGTAGATGTCTTTCACCACTTTATATATTTCACCAAACATAATCACCATTCCATTTTTTCCCACACACAATATCTTTCTTTCTTTCTTTCTTTTTTTGATTGCAGAGTAGTTTTTCACGGAGGCCAGATCCCATAATGTCTTTTCCAGTCATCTATCACTGAGCACTTAGGTTATTTCCATATTCTGGCTATTGTGGACAATGCAGCTATGAACATCAGGGTGTATATGTCTCTTCAAATTGGTGTTTTCATAGTCTTTGGATAACTGAGTAAGAGTGACTGGTATTGCTGGGCCACAAGGTAATCCATTTTCGTTTGTTTAAAGATTCTCCATATAGGGTCTACTCATGCTTTTCCTATAACCCACCTTTCCTTTCTCAAGAGTCAATATGTTTATTGAAAAGTCCTCTTTCCTTCCTTCCTTTCTTCCTTCCTTCCTCCCTGTCTTCCCTCCTTCCCTTCTTCCCTCCCTCCTCCTATCCTTCCTTCCTTCCCTCCCTCCCTCCCTTCCTCCCTTCCTTCCTTCCTTCTATGTCATTATTTCTTAAAGTGCAGACCACAGAAAAAGTCTATCCAGACTATCTAGGTTAAAATGTAAATCCTAAATCAATTTCAGTTGTCCGAGGGAGGTGCCCAGGAGTCTATGTGCCGTCACAAGTTTTATGACAATTTAAGTTTGAAAATCATTTCTAAAATTAGTTACATAGATATTAAATACTAAATTAAATAAACTGAGGGACTTTCCTTCCTTCCACTAATTATTTGGTGTTCATAAAACATACATAAATAGTCTGAATCAGTACACTGGCTTTCCTGGCCTCTGGTACCTCCAGCACCTTCCCTGTTCCTTCAGGGCCTTTGCCATTCTTCTTCTTAGCAGTAAATTATTTACAACATAATTAAGCAGTCATTGTCTGAATGTTTCCAGTGCTTCGTCCTATCCTACCCCGCTCCACTTGTCTGTTTTCTCTGGACAATCTCTTTCTGATTTTCTATTTTAATATTTCTCATTACAAGTATAGTTTTTCCATTAAATCTACTTTTTAAAAAGTAACATTTACATACAAAAATTTAATCTATCTTAAGTGGACATTTGGGCTGTTTCCATTTTGGAACTGTTATGAACAAAGCTGTTACCATAATTGTGGACATTCATTCCTTGGACATGCATTTTCATTTTCTCTTGGAATGACTGCATCATATGATGCATTTGTTGTTTTTTTTTTTAACTTTAGCATCACTTTTTTCAAGAGAATATTAATTTACAGAATTTTTGTTACACAAGTGTATTTCCTCATTTCCCCCAAGATAGGTGTCAATATATCTAACTTTATTAGCAGCTGCCAGTTTTTCAAAGTGGTCGCATTCCCAAAAGCAGTGTGGGAGCTCCAGCTGTTTGACTTCTGCAGGAATACCTGCCCTTGCCAGCCGTTTGACTCTTACTCATTTGAACAGGTGGGTAGTGGTTTCTTGCTGTGACTTCTACTTGCATTGCTCTGATGACTTATGACATGGAACACCTTTGTGATTTCACTTTCCCTTCTATAATTTGCTTTCTGAAGTTACTGTTAAATATTTCTGCCCATTTAAAAAAGGGTTTTTTTATATAAGATAACACACACACTCAATTTTTAATATTAAACTCGAACATCTAATTCTGAAGGTAGGCATAACAAAAAGTGACAAGGGGGAAATATATATATGTCATATGTATGCATGAATCTAGCCCCATATAAGCCACAATGTACAGAACAGCCGTATCAATACAGTGTTGCTTTGCTTTGGTTTAACAGTGAGTAGACTTATAGTGTGGAATCTATCAACCTGGGTTCACACACTGATCCCACAATTTGCTAAATATGTGCAATTCTGAGCGAGGTAAGCCAGTCAATCTCTTCCTCAGTCTCTTCTGCTAAAACAGGGCAGTACTTGTCTCATGGATCACTATGGCATTCAAATAAGGTCATTTAAAGTACTTTGAACAGTCCAACTACAGAAAGAGCAATCGGTAAATATTTGTTGTTATCAGGATAAAAAATCTGAGTTTTGTTCATTAAAGTGCTCACCCAACCACATTCTTTCCAGATTCCTTAACCATACAATTTCATCTCTCACCTTTGGTTTCAACTCTATTTGTACAACTATTTCCTAGATAGTCAATATTTTAAAGCTTGTTGTTGTCCCTTGCTTTCAGATGAATTGTAAAAAGCAATGGTAGAAGAAGAGATGGTATATTGGCAGAAATTACTTGACAGAGTTTAAATTTCAATATCCATTCACAGTGACTGTTCTGTGCAAGTCGAGTCTTTCTCATACTATTTCAGCAATGTCCTGAGATAGCTTACAGCTCAAGGGAGGGAGGAGAAGCCAGACTAGACTCAGCTGGAGAGTGGGATATGACAATCAGCTTGTTTGATTTCAGAGCAGAGAATGGGTTGCCTCCAAGACAAACAGAGGAAGTGTAACTTTAACAACTTTTGGCTTTGAACTTCAGGAAACCCTAAAAATTCCTGTAAGAACATATTAGATGCCCGAAAAAGAAATAAAGTATTAATAATAATAGAATTAAATACCAAAAACACATGACTACCTCAATAGAACCAGAAAAAGTTCAATATTCTTTCACAATAAAAACTCTAAAATTAAGAAGAGTACTTCCTCTACCTGACAGAAGAAATCTATTTAAAAACCCACACCTAACAACACATTCAACCTGGAAGATAAAATGTTCCCTTCTAAGATAGGAACAAAGCAAAGTAATTCTTTTTACCAAGCTTATTCAGTCTTGCAATTTCTACTTGTTTGTTTATTTATTTATTTATTCCAGTTGGTTGTCTTTGTTTTTTAATTGTTGTAGTTATTGTTGTTGTTGTTCTTGATGTCATTGTTGGATAGGACAGAGAGAAATCGAAAGAGGAGGGGAAGACAGAGGGGGGAGAGAAAGACCTGCTTCATCGCCTGTGAAGTGACTCCCCTGCAGATGGGGAGCCGGGGTGGGGGGTGGGGGGGTGGGGAGGGGCTTGAACCAGGGGGTGGGGAGGGGCTTGAACCAGTCCTTGTACTTTGCGCCACCTGCGCTTAACCTGCTGCTGTAATTTCTATAGTTAATACAATAAAAATTTTGTTATGGGCATTTGATTTGGAGGGAGAAGAAAGTGTAGACAACACAGTACTTTATGAAAAGGTGAGCAGTGCCTTGCAGTAGGGAAAAATGCCAGTGTGGTGGTTGGTGAGCTATGCTGGTACATTTTGGGGTAGGTGTGAGACTTCATCCCTATGAATAAAGAACAATAAACTACCTTTTTAAAACTTTACTCAATAAAATAAAATACTTAGAGTACTGTTTCTTTTTTTCTCAAATATTTTGTTTATTTTAATAAGAGACACCAGAGCACTGCTCAGCTCTGGTTTATGTGATGCTGGTAATTGCACCTGTGACTTAAAAGCATCAGGCATGAAGGTCACTTGCATAAAGATTATGCTGTCTCCTCAGCCTTCAAATAAAATGTTTATAAAAACTATAATAATAATAATAATAATGGCAAAGGAATACATAAAATTTTACCAGTATAAAATAATGACTTAGCAAATTACAAGACCAACATACAAAAAACTAACTGTATTTCTATATGCTAGCAATGAAATAAGAAAAGAATTCCTTTATATTTCATGTTCATTGATTGACAGGCTCAGTATTGTCTAAATGACTATTCTCATATTGATCTATAAATGTAATCCCTATCAAAATCCTACCAGAGAGACTTGAAAAGCAAATCTCCCTCTTAATTGGCCTCCTACAAATTGAAGTTCCAACCACAGCTTGTTGCCTTCTCTTCCCATCCTCTGAATCTGTCTCACATCATAATAGACCTCATGTGTGTATAGACATCAGTACAAATGATCAAAGTGTATGTGAGGCACATAGCTAGCATAGCAGTGCAGAGTAGTGTCTAAGCAGAGCACCGGGGGTGAATTGCTTTATCTGTGGCAGACAGCACTTTCCAAAGATCCCTACAGCAATATCTACAGTCACATAAAACCTTCTAGAAACTTGTTGCTTGCCAATCAAGAGGCAGAATCCAATTCCCGTCACCTTGAACCTGGGTAAATGTATGATGACTCGCACAAATGCAAGGTGCAGAAATGACAGTCTGATGTAAGAGGCTAAATCGAAAAGTCTACATAGTTTTTGTCTGATTTTCTTAGGATGTTGCTTTTAGAACCCAGTCACCACGCTGTTAGGAAGTTAAGAAGTCCATGGAAAGTGGTGTGACTACCCCATCATCTCGGGCCCTAGTCAGGGAATTCTTGGATTTCCACCAATTATGATGGGCCTAGACCTCTAATGGATCCCTCTCTCCACCATCACTGGTCACATCCAATAGGAACATTATCATAAGCCCTCTTGTGGGCCTTCCCAGGACCTTGCCCTCATCATAAAGCAGCCATGGTGGGGATTGCCCCAGTCTTGAAGGGAGGCTGGGTCATGCTGCCCTGCCACTCAGGGAACACTGGTCCTGAAGTGCATGTAGCACTTGTTCCCAGCTGTGGCCAGGAACCGTGAGCTCAGACCAGTAAGGACTCAGAAGTCGCACGGGCTCTTGAGCTAAATGTGTGTGTGTGTGTGTGTGTGTGTGTGTGTGTGGTGTGTGTGTGTGTGTGTGTGTTTGGTGTGTGTGTGTGTGTGTGTGTGTGTGTGTGTGTGTGTGTGCCCTGGGTCAGTTGGATGAGGTGCACAGTTAATTTTATTCATAGATTTTTTTTTCTAGAGTGGGAGCTACTCTCTGGCATAATCCAGCTTTCTAGCCTTTTCCTCTACTCTGATACCAGCTTCCCAGACAATATTTTTGTCTAACTCCATGTTAGCTATCAAACTCAAGCAAAACTAAGATAGATGTCGGACCCTTGGAACATGCCTAGATTGGACTTTCTAGCTTCTTTCCAAAGATCCCTATTCTCGTCCTCTCTATTCCTACTTTTTCTTTCCTGTTCATGAATCATTTTGTCCTGCTTTTTATCTTGTCACTTTTCAGCCAACAAGTTGCAGACACTATCATGATTCAGTTCTGACTTCCTTGGGCAAATGACCTCACCAATGTGTCTTGAAGGTACCTCACATCTTCAGAGTCCTACCCCACAAGGCAAAGATAGAAGCAGGTCGGGGGTATGGATTGACCTGCCAACACCCATATCCTTCAGACATGCAATTACAGAAGCCAGAACTCCCACCTTCTGTACCCCAAAGACAATTATGATCCTTACTCCCATTGGGGGAGAAGTGATAAAGGAAGAGGATCAGAAGGCTCTGAACTCCATGAGCAGCTGGAGAGGAAGAATAAAAAAGGGAGGGACATTTAGATGTAATAATAGGTGTGTGCATGACTTGGAAAGGAAGAGGAAAATAAGACCTATTTTAAAAAAAAGGTGAGATATTTATAAATATAGACAGATAGTTGTAGTAATAATAGTTAACGCCTAGCTGTGGCTTTGGGAGAATTGCTGTAGCTTATACTGGAGGGGTTGGGTACCCAGAATTCAGGTAGTAGGAACATTGCAGAGTTGTTCCCCTGTTACCTTGTGACTTTATAAATCAATATTAATTCACTAATAAAAATAATTAGCAAAAGAGAAAGTACTGGTGTGAGGCAACTGAGGTCTCCACTCTGGACAGGATCCTACTGAAATCTGCCACAAGCCAACAGACTTGTCATTTATGTAGCTGTGCCGACTTTGTTCTCAGAATTCTTTATTTAATAGTGGTTTACAAGACTATAAAATGGCAGGGGTATAGTTTCACACCACAGCCACAAAAATTCTGCATCACTATCCCCCACTCAATGATAATTGGGAGACAGTTTGTGAATGTGTCATCTTGAAGGAAAGTCTTCTGTCTATTCCAAGTGACACTAGGCCCTGACCAGATTTCAGATTCATTAGCAAAATAAATGACTGCATTTATTTAAATTACTAGCTTTTGTACTAGTTCCATATATAGCAGTAAATTCCAGGAATAATATCTAAAGGTAAAGAGGTGTGAAACAGCCTGGTGCTCTAAAATATGACATAAATAAAGGCATGTTTACATATAACTTAAGTATTAGAAATAAAACATAAAAATATGAAAAATGTGGATGTTGAAATTGGGATGGGAAAGGAAATAAGTTTATTAAAGAAACCAATAATAGTGTAAATGCAATAGAGTTAAATTGTGTATTCAGTCATGCTTAAATTATTAATCACTGCCAAAATGTTCTCAATGTAAATGTATCTACATAAAAAGCTTTTCTTCCAGAATAAAAGGTAAAAGTCCAATTATATGCTATTTCTGTGCATTTTAGATCAAGTTCAGGTTGACAATTCCTACGAGAAACCTACTGCAATTTCTTATTTGTTTTGTTCCACTGCCAGGGGTTTTCACCGGGGCTTCCCTCTTGCGCCATTCCACCACGCCTGGTAGACTTTTTACCCCCACCACAGTTATCCCCGGAGCTTGACACCTGCAAGACCCCACCAACCCCAGTGACCTTTTTTAATTTAATTTAATTTTCCTTCTCTCTAAGCAGAAGGTGAAAGACAGAAAGAGGGAGAGACAGAGAGAGAGGGATGCCACAGCACTGATCCACTTTTCCAGAAGCTTCTTCCTTGAAGACACTTCCATGTGGTGGTGAGGGACTCAGTCTGGGCCTTTGCACACGGTGATCTGCATGATTTACAGGGGACATTGCCTATCGGCCCCCTCGCAGACCCTATGCTTTTCTGTTCTCTTCTTCTGTTTGCTTTTCTTAGATAGTGGGTAAGAAGACGAGAAGGAGAGAGGCAGAGAAAGAGAAACTGCGACATTGCTTCACTGTGAAGATTCCCCTTGCTTAGTGCCCCTCTGTGGTGACCAGGAGCCTGCATCTGGGTTCTGGTGCATGGCAAGGTGTTCAGTCTACCCAGCGAGCTAGATCCTGCCCCACCCCACCCCCAATTCCAGTTTTATTATCAAGAAGGAGGAGCAATAGAATTTTAAAGACAAACTAATAACCCAAATTCTTATACAGGGAATAAGTCCCCATATTTTTAGAGATAAAGAATATAGTTCTGAACTACCATCATGTTTATTTTTACACTTATACACACACTTCTTTTAAAATGTATTTAATTAGTGATTTAGTAGTGGTCCGTAGGTCATAAGATTATGGGGGTTCATAAGTTAGAGCATATGTTCACATGTGTCTATAAATTAGGGCAAAATATATACCTGAAAGCAAAAATACACACTAGTCTGTAGTGAGTCAGTATCAAGTTCACAATGAAATAGTGTCTACTTAGACTTAGATACCCTCCTCACCTACTTCCTATTACAGTTCTCTCACTCCAAAGCTAACCTCATCAAAGCAAGGACTGCAAAAGCTGAATAAGGGCAAGAGACTGGCATACTTTAAGGATGACTTTTTAGTCACTATCAGGCCATTCCACCAGCTGGGGCCCTAATCGGGGAGTCCTGAATTTCTCAAACAGACATGATGGGCCTAGACCTCAAATAAATCCCTCTCTTCATTGTTAACAGTCATCTCTATCAGGAACAACACAACAGACCCCTTTGTGGGCCCCCATAGGACCTTGCCCTCAACTTGGATCAACAATGGTAGAGAATGTTCCATCCTCTGAAGGGAGGCTGGACAACATACTCTATGCTACACCTGAGGAAGATGGGTCCTGATATTGGGGCAGCTTGGAATGTTCCTACTCATGAACACAGAATGTGAGCTCAGATCTAGAAGGATGCAGAGGTCACACAGGCTCCTAAGCTGAATATGGGCCCCAGATCACATCAAATCGATGGGTTTTACAATCAACAATATTTATACACCTTTCCCATATGTGGGAGCTACTCTCTTCCATGATCCAGCTTTCTGGTCCTTCTTCCAGCCATGACATCATCTCCCCAGATAATAATTAGGATCCACCTGCATATCATATTTCAGGCTCAGGCAAAAACAAAACAACAACAACAAACAAATAAAAAAACACTAGTATAGCCACAGGTCCTTTGGAATATAACTAAAATATGCCTACTAGCTATCTACAAAACAGAGACCCTCCCCCCTTCATCTGCACTATTTCAGCCTTTAGGTTCATGATTGTTCAACAATTTGTTTGGCTTTGTATGTTAACTCTCTTTTTAGCCACCAGGTTCCAGATGCCAGCAGGATGTGACCAGACTTCCCTGGACAGACAACCCCACCAATATGTCCTGGAGCTCTGCTTCCCCAGAGACCCACCCTACTAGGGAAAGAGAGAGACAGGCTGGGAGTATGGATCCACCTGTCAACGCCCATGTTCAGCAGGGAAGCAATTACAGAAGCCAGACCTTCCACCTTCTGCATCCCACAATGACCTTGGGTCCATACTCCCAGAGGGATAAAGAATAGGAAAGCTATTGGGGAGGGGATGGGATAAGGAGTTCTGGTGGTGGGAATTGTGTGGAGTGGTGGGAATTGTGTGGAGTGTATGTACACCTCTTATCCTGTGGTTTAGTCAATGTTTCCTTTTTATAAATAAAAAAACTTAAAAAATACATTATGGGGGTATATTCTGCACACACCCACCATCACAGCTCTGTGCCTTCCATCCCAGTAGAGATACCACGGCACCATACACTCACATTTCTGTATAAGTACCACACACTAACTGATCGCACCACTGGAGCTCCAACGCTCACATTTCTAAGATAATTTAGAAAGTTTCTGTAAGAGGTAGTTTTTAAAATTTTTAATTATATTTTATTTATTGGATAGAAACAGCCATGTGAGTCTCCCGAAACAATTAATTTTATTCTCTTGCCTCTAGTCTAGTATTTAGTTGAAAAATCTAAAATCTTCACACAACTCAGACATTTATACATATAGGAGTTTGGAATCAAGAGAGTGGGATGGGGCTCGGAGTTGATGCTTTCCTTCCCCTCTCAGTTAAGCAGTTCCTGACTGTTCCTGAACACTGCTTTCGGTTCCTGAAACTGTGCTTTAAGAGATCATGACAGGGAGTCGGGATGTAGCACAGAGGGTTAAGCGCAGGTGGCGCAAAGCACAAGGACCGGCATAAGGATCCCGGTTCGAACCCCGGCTCCCCACCTGCAGGGGAGTCGCTTCACAGGCGGTGAAGCAGGTCTGCAGGTGTCTGTCTTTCTCTCCCCCTCTCTGTCTTCCCCTCCTCTCTCCATTTCTCTCTGTCCTATCCAACAACAACAATAATAACTACAACGATAAAAAATAAAACAACAAGGGCAACAAAAGGGAATAAATAAAATAAATAAAATAAAATAAAAAAAAGAGATCATGACAGCTAGAGCACATTTTGAAAAGGGTGACAGACATGATAAAGGAACACAATCCCGTGTTGCTTTAGGGACAAATGAAGAAGGGGGATGTTTGTTTCCGAGAGAAGACAACTGATGGGATGTGTTACTCTTTTGAGGTGATGAACTTTCTTACAGAAAAGCTGCTAGCATTCCTCTGTAGTCCTAGAAAAGGAGAGGGTGGTAAGTTGGGAGTGAAGAAAGCAAAAACTATCCAGCAAAGAACTCAGCCACCAGGCACACGGAGTCCCACCATTGGAGATATGCAAACAGATAATGCTGAAAGCATCTTAAATCAAAGAGTGGTTGGATCCTGCAAGAGCCTGTCCAGTCTTCGGAGAGCTCTGACTTCCTTCCCTGTAGCATCTCCAGCCCCGGGTGTCACCACGTGTGTCCCGATGGGGCCTCATCTTTTCATTCTTTTCCTGACTGCTGCTAAGTGACGGTATTTCCTGAAGCTTCCATGGAATCCCAGAGTTGATCTGCTATCCACCACTGACAATTCTAATTTCCCTGTGCCAGTGGCTCCCTGGGCAAGAGCTGCACCAGCGTTCCAAGCCACCACGCTATTGCTCCCAGTTTTACCAGATCACCATGTCAATTCCCAACTTCCTCCTGTTTTGTGTGTCACACTATATTATTGTCAAGCCAGCATCCCGCAGTGCCAGACAGACTTTTATGGGCAAATAGATGTTAGTTTTTGGTCATGGACTTTCTTCCCCTTGCATTTAAGTAAACATCTGCAGAGGCTGAATTAGAGTAGTCAGGGAGCTATCCAGAGTGACATGCCAGTGTTTCAGGACACAATCTGAATAGGGCCAGCCTAGTGGATTCATGGATGATGCCACCTTTTCACCTAACCGTCATTTCAGATTAATTACAGAGGGCCCCTAAGTTATTAATCTACAGGGTGCTCACTGTGAGTCCTTGTCAACAGAAAACAGCAAAAGTGAACAGAAAAAACATATGCTCTCCTCCCATCACAAAAATTGTGCCCTCCATCAAATGTGTTAAAATAAATTGAATTAAGGGGCCGTGTGATGGCACCCTGGTTGAGTTCACGTTACAATGAGCATGGACCTGAGTTCAAGCCCCCAGTCCCCACCTGTAGGGGAAAACTTTGCAAGTTGTGAACAGGGCTGCAGGTGTCTCTGTCTCCTCTCTCTATACCTCCCCAATCCCTCTGGATTTCTTTCTCTATCCAATAAATAAATATAGTTTTTTTAAAGTTAAAAAGAATAATTGGATCATACATTATAGATTATATGACGTGAAATCTGTCATGATGATATGCTGAAGGTCATTGTCCATGTCTAAGAAAAAAAGGGTACACTATGATAACTGTGGAGGGAAATAAAAGGAGTAAGATAAAGGCAGCAGGCAGTGCCTTTTCTTTCATTTTGATAGTACAAAGGGGGACTCGAGAGTCTCTGCATGACCATTATGCTATCTACCCCTATTGAAGATGCTTCTTTATAGAGACTACAAAGGGAGAAAAGGTTCAAGAAGTTTTGAAAATATTTATTCATGCTCCTGTAGAAGTTTAAGAAATAATAAAATGCTTGTATGTTCTTCAAGATGGTTGTTGATATTAATGGTATGGAACAATTATATATTATTTTTCCTATCTCCCAAAGTTTCATAATTTGGCAGAATAGTAATTGTTATTTAACAGGTATATTCATTTGACCAATATTTATAAAAATGGAATGGTAACAATAGCGCAGCTAGCTTTCTTAAGTCTGAATGATGAGAGAGATAGCAATAGAGATAGTGATAGAAATAGCGATGGAGAGGATGAGGAGAAGGGTAGCGAGAGTGAGGATGGAGAAAGAGGAAGAATGAGTCATGGAACCAAGGCGGAAGCCCCAGTGTCTTTTATAAATGAATCTCAGAAGTAGAGCATTGCTGTTCTCAGCATCATACTAACCCTGGAGTGGTGAGTGAATGTTAGGGGGGTCACTGGGACCTCTTAAAGACTCAGGACCATACTGGGGGGGGGTCACTGGGACCTCTTAAAGACTCAGGACCATATTGGGGGAGGGTCACTGGGACCTCTTAAAGACTCAGGACCATACTGGGGGGGTCACTGGGACCTCTTAAAGACTCAGGACCATACTGGGGGGGTCACTGGGCCTCTTAAAGACTCAGGACCATATTGGGGGAGGGTCACTGGGACCTCTTAAAGACTCAGGACCATACTGGGGGGGGGTCACTGGGACCTCTTAAAGACTCAGGACCATACTGGGGGGGGGTCACTGGGACCTCTTAAAGACTCAGGACCATATTGGGGGAGGGTCACTGGGACCTCTTAAAGACTCAGGACCATACTGGGGGGGGGGTCACTGGGACCTCTTAAAGACTCAGGACCATACTGGGGGAGGGTCACTGGGACCTCTTAAAGACTCAGGACCATACTGGGGGAGGGTCACTGGGACCTCTTAAAGACTCAGGACCATACTAGGGGGGTCACTGGGCCCTCTTAAAGACTCAGGACCATACTGGGGGGGGTCACTGGGCCCTCTTAAAGACTCAGGACCATACTGGGGGGGGTCACTGGGCCCTCTTAAAGACTCAGGACCATACTGGGGGGGTCACTGGGCCCTCTTAAAGACTCAGGACCATACTGGGGGGGTCACTGGGCCCTCTTAAAGACTCAGGACCATACTGGGGGGGTCACTGGGCCCTCTTAAAGACTCAGGACCATACTGGGGGGTCACTGGGACCTCTTAAAGACTCAGGACCATACTGGGGGGGTCACTGGGACCTCTTAAAGACTCAGGACCATACTGGGGGGGTCACTGGGACCTCTTAAAGACTCAGGACCATACTGGGGGGGTCACTGGGACCTCTTAAAGACTCAGGACCATACTGGGGGGTCACTGGGACCTCTTAAAGACTCAGGACCATACTGGGGGGGGGCTGGGCAAAATGAAAGTCGTTAGATTTCTGAATTTCCATTTTTCATTTCTCTCTCTCTCTCTCCTTTTGTCCAGGCTTCATTATTCTAGCCAATTCTTTTTTATTTTCAGATAGTAAGGGAGACACAGAGAGACAGAAAAACAGCAGCAGAGTTTCCTACAGTGCAGTGGGTGCTAAACTCAAAGCAGAATCATGCGTCTGACAGGACAGGCACACTGCCTGCCCGAGTAGACTAGCTCACAGGTACCTGTATTTGCCTTTGGACCTGAGTGCTGCCCTCTGGTACTGAGTACCGTGCAGCACACCTGAGTGCTGCCCTCTGGTACTGAGTACCCTGCAGCACACCTGAGTGCTGCCCTCTGGTAGTGAGTACCGTGCAGCACACCTGAGTGCTGCCCTCTGGTACTGAGTACCCTGCAGCACACCTGAGTGCTGCCCTCTGGTAGTGAGTACCGTGCAGCACACCTGAGTGCTACCCTCTGGTACTGAGTACCCTGCAGCACACCTGAGTGCTGCCTTCTGGTACTGAGTACCCTGCAGCACACCTGAGTGCTGCCCTCTGGTACTGAGTACCCTGCAGCACACCTGAGTGCTGCCCTCTGTTACTGAGTACCGTGCAGCACACCTGACTGCTGCCTTCTGATACTTAGTACTGTGCAGCACACCTGAGTGCTGCCCTCTGATACTTAGTACTGTGCAGCACACCTGAGTGCTGCCCTCTGGTACTGAGTACTGTGCAGCACAGGAAGCAGCTCCTGGCTAAGAGAGGAAGTCAGGGTCATTGCCTTCAACGCTCTTTAGTTACCACTGAGATTTGTTCATTTACACGGCAACATTCACCCTGTGTCCAGCACGCGCTGTGTTAGTGCAGCACTGGGGATGGAGTCCTGCTGTCTTGTCTCCATTTCCTGCTGTCTCATCTCCATTCTGAGGAATCGCCGACTGTCCCCCTTCACTGTTGTTTAGGAGACATTCAGAGTGACCACAGGAACCTTCCGCTCCCCTTCCAGCCAAGCTGAAAAGCAAGGCCTGCCTTCCATTCCTCTCTCTGAGGGTCCCAATCTTTGGTCGACTTAGAGGAATACATTTCCTCTAGGGAGGCATACTTGAGATGTTTGACAGCTCCTGGTCAGTGGGAACCCAAGAAGAACAGAAGCTGTCTATAAACAAGCAGCAGCTGCACTAGTGATGCATCGGGCTGAGATTGAGCCTTGTCATTCCCAGAGAGCCCTTTCAATCTTCTTTCCAGTCAGGCTGGAAAACTATTTGTAACTCTACTTACTTACCGAATAATGAACATTATAAGGAGGGCCCAACAGAAAACACTCCAACTACCAGTTCTAGGAGAGCACAGCCTATACTGTAGCCCAGAAACAAGTGTAAGAAAGGATAAGTGATGGATTGATGAACTAGAGCAGGAAACACAAAGAAAGAGAGTTATTTGTTCTGGAGACCAAGTTTGCGTCTCAAGGGACAGAGGGAATCAAGTAAATTCTCTGTTTGTGACGCTGTACTCATACAGAAGTGTCACAGACTTCAGAGCCAAACTGCTGATTCCGAATTCTCATCCTGCTGGAGATTCAGTAGCTGTGTGGCTGTAGGCAAGTGATTCAAACACTGCAGTGTCTCCGTCTGTAGAGTGAGGCAAATGAAACCAAAGTTATTGGGTGTTTATGAAGTGGAGTGTGTAAAGTGCCAGAACACAGCCTGTCACAAAATTAAGAACACAACTAATGCTAATTAATAATATTACTGAAGAAATCACAACAGTGTCTATTATTTTACCATCATTGTCAGTTAACCCTAACAGAATCTTTATTCTCAATGTGTATATTTGTGGAGCATGGGGAGAAATGTAGGAGGAAGGGGAAGACTAAAATATAAAAGTTAAAACTATACTGCAACATTAACTTTGATGATCATGAGAAAAATGAAGGGAGATGAGAAGTGCCGCCTGCAGTGGGGAAGCTTCATGCAATGAGCAGAGACCGCGCTTCTCTTTCCTTCTCTCTTCTTCCCTCTCAATCTGTCTTTATTAAAAAGAAAAGAGAAGGGGCAATAGAGAGAAGTTGATGGTTTGGACTAGGGTATTCTCTCACTCTCCCTTCCCACTTGATTTCCGGCTGTCTCTATCCAACAAATAAAAATGATTAAAAGAATAATAAAAAAGAGTAGTTTATTTGGTAAAGTCATATAGAAAACGGGGATTCTATCATCTATCCTCCCCAGACAGTTGGAAAGCACATAGCCCACTAAGACAATATTTGATTACTATTCTAAATATTAAAAAGCGAGCCCTGCGCATTTTGTTATTTGTCCGGGTTTATCGCAACACCGCAACGACGCGGACCCCAGGCCGCGCTAACCTCGGGGCGGCCGACACATCACGGCTCAGTGGCCCCTACACCGACCTGACCAGCCCGGTTCTTCTCCCGGAGCCGCAGGGAGGCCGCGAGGATGCGAGGACGCTGCCCACTGCCCTGCCCCGCACGCGGCCGGTGCCCCCGCCTCGGAGGAGCCTCAGCTCCCGGGCTGCCGTCGGGGGGCGCCATGCAGGGGGGTCCCGGGACTCGGACCCCAGGCCGCCCTGCACGCGGGTCCCGGGATTCGGACCCCAGGCCGCCCTGCACGCGGGTCCCGGGACTCGGACCCCAGGCCACTCTGCACGCGGGTCCCCGGACTCGGACCCCAGGCCACTCTGCACGCGGGTCCCCGGACTCGGACCCCAGGCCACTCTGCACGCGGGTCCCGGGACTCGGACCCCAGGCCACTCTGCACGCGGGTCCCGGGACTCGGACCCCAGGCCACTCTGCACGCGGGTCCCGGGACTCGGACCCCAGGCCACTCTGCACGCGGGTCCCGGGACTCGGACCTCAGGCCACTCTGCACGCGGGTCCCCGGGACTCGGACCCCAGGCCACTCTGCACGCGGGTCCCCGGGACTCGGACCCCAGGCCACTCTGCACGCGGGTCCCCGGGACTCGGACCCCAGGCCACTCTGCACGCGGGTCCCCGGACTCGGACCCCAGGCCACTCTGCACGCGGGTCCCCGGACTCGGACCCCAGGCCACTCTGCACGCGGGTCCCCGGACTCGGACCCCAGGCCACTCTGCACGCGGGTCCCCGGACTCGGACCCCAGGCCACTCTGCACGCGGGTCCCGGGACTCGGACCTCAGGCCACTCTGCACGCGGGTCCCCGGGACTCGGACCCCAGGCCACTCTGCACGCGGGTCCCCGGGACTCGGACCCCAGGCCACTCTGCACGCGGGTCCCCGGGACTCGGACCCCAGGCCACTCTGCACGCGGGTCCCCGGACTCGGACCCCAGGCCACTCTGCACGCGGGTCCCCGGACTCGGACCCCAGGCCACTCTGCACGCGGGTCCCGGGACTCGGACCCCAGGCCGCTCTGCACGCGGGTCCCGGGACTCGGACCCCAGGCCACTCTGCACGCGGGTCCCCGGGACTCGGACCCCAGGCCACTCTGCACGCGGGTCCCCAGACTCGGACCCCAGGCCACTCTGCACGCGGGTCCCGGGACTCGGACCCCAGGCCACTCTGCACGCGGGTCCCGGGACTCGGACCCCAGGCCGCCCTGCACACGGGTCCCGGGACTCGGACCCCAGGCCGCCCTGCACGCGGGTCCCCGGACTCGGACCCCAGGCCACTCTGCACCCGGGTCCCGGGACTCGGACCCCAGGCCACTCTGCACGCGGGTCCCGGGACTCGGACCCCAGGCCACTCTGCACGCGGGTCCCGGGACTCGGACCCCAGGCCGCCGCCGCCCGCGCGCCGCCTGCAGCCCCTGTTCGGGGCGACCCCGCACTCCCACTGCGGCCCCGGAACTCCAGCAACTTCACCCTCCGCCCGTGCGCGTCCCCGCGCCGCCCCTCGCGCCCGCGCGCCCGCAGGAGGAGGGGCCTAGCGGGGTGGGGAGGCACGCGCACTGGCAGGCGGACTGGTGAGCACGCGCACTGGAGCTCTCGCGGGCGGCCTCGTGAGCACGCGCACTGGCGCTCTCGCGGGCGGCCTCGTGGGCACGCGCACTGGCTCTCGCGGGCGACCTCGTGGGCACGCGCAGTGGCTCTCGCGGGCGGACTGGTGGGCACGCGCACTGGCGCTCTCGTGGGCACGCGCACTGGCTCTCGCGGGCGGACTGGTGGGCACGCGCACTGGCGCTCTCGTGGGCACGCGCACTGGCTCTCGCGGGCGGACTGGTGAGCACGCGCACTGGCGCTCTCGTGGGCACGCGCACTGGCTCTCGCGGGCGGACTGGTGAGCACGCGCACTGGCGCTCTCGCGGGCGGCCTCGTGGGCACGCGCAGTGGCGGGCGCGCGCGTTGGCGGCCGGGCGGCGGCGGCTCACGGAGGCAGTGGCTTCACTTTCCGAGACTCCGGGCGGCCGCACGCAGCAGCCGCGGGCGGCGAAGGTCGGGAGCCGGGGCCGGATCGGCTGTAGGGGTGGCGGCGTCGGCGCTGAGGGTGAGTCGGGCGTGAGGGGCGGCCGCGGGCGCCGTGGGGACAGGCGTGGCCGGGCAGCCGGGTGCGTGGCGCGCGGGTCCGGCCGGCTGCTGACTAGACGGTCGGCGGGGACCCTCGGGCGGGGGCCGCTCGGCCTTGCTCTCCGCACCTCGCGCCGGCCCTGGGGCTGGGACCTGCGCTGACGGCCCCCACCCCCACCCCGTGTCCCTCCGTCAGTCCGTCCGTCCGGGCCTCACCAGACCGCCGCCCCGGGTCCCCGCCCCGCCCCGCCCCCACCGGGCTTCTCCCCTCCCCTCTCCTCCCTGACCCCGACCCCTGACCCCTGACCCCGCCCCTCTCCTCCCCCCTATCCCCTGCCGCTCCCCCTGACCCTTCCCCCGCACCCCTCCCCTCTTTGACCCCCGACCCCAGACCCCCGCCTCTCCCCGCCGGCCGCTCTCCGAGGTCCGCGACCCCAGGACACGGCATCAGGCTGCCAGTGGCGGCGACTCCACGGAGGCTGGGCGGCCCGTCCAGGGGTCCCCCATTGCTCAGGGTGGAGGGAGACTTGGGGTCCCCCATTGCTCAGGGTGGAGGGAGACTTGGGGTCCCCATTGCTCAGGGTGGAGGGAGACTTGGGGTCCCCCATTGCTCAGGGTGGAGGGAGACTTGGGGTCCCCATTGCTCAGGGTGGAGGGAGACTTGGGGTCCCCCATTGCTCAGGGTGGAGGGAGACTTGGGGTCCCCCATTACTCAGGGTGGAGGGAGACTTGGGGTCCCCATTGCTCAGGGTGGAGGGAGACTTGGGGTCCCCCATTGCTCAGGGTGGAGGGAGACTTGGGGTCCCCATTGCTCAGGGTGGAGGGAGACTTGGGGTCCCCCATTGCTCAGGGTGGCGGGAGACTTGGGGTCCCCATTGCTCAGGGTGGAGGGAGACTTGGGGTCCCCCATTGCTCAGGGTGGAGGGAGACTTGGGGTCCCCCATTACTCAGGGTGGAGGGAGACTTGGGGTCCCCATTGCTCAGGGTGGAGGGAGACTTGGGGTCCCCATTGCTCAGGGTGGAGGGAGACTTGGGGTCCCCCATTACTCAGGGTGGAGGGAGACTTGGGGTCCCCATTGCTCAGGGTGGAGGGAGACTTGGGGTCCCCCATTACTCAGGGTGGAGGGAGACTTGGGGTCCCCATTGCTCAGGGTGGAGGGAGACTTGGGGTCCCCCATTGCTCAGGGTGGAGGGAGACTTGGGGTCCCCCATTGCTCAGGGTGGAGGGAGACTTGGGGTCCCCATTGCTCAGGGTGGAGGGAGACTTGGGGTCCCCCATTGCTCAGGGTGGAGGGAGACTTGGGGTCCCCATTGCTCAGGGTGGAGGGAGACTTGGGGTCCCCCATTGCTCAGGGTGGAGGGAGACTTGGGGTCCCCATTGCTCAGGGTGGAGGGAGACTTGGGGTCCCCCATTGCTCAGGGTGGAGGGAGACTTGGGGTCCCCCATTACTCAGGGTGGAGGGAGACTTGGGGTCCCCATTGCTCAGGGTGGAGGGAGACTTGGGGTCCCCCATTGCTCAGGGTGGAGGGAGACTTGGGGTCCCCATTGCTCAGGGTGGAGGGAGACTTGGGGTCCCCCATTGCTCAGGGTGGAGGGAGACTTGGGGTCCCCCATTGCTCAGGGTGGAGGGAGACTTGGGGTCCCCCATTGCTCAGGGTGGAGGGAGACTTGGGGTCCCCATTGCTCAGGGTGGAGGGAGACTTGGGGTCCCCCATTGCTCAGGGTGGAGGGAGACTTGGGGTCCCCATTGCTCAGGGTGGAGGGAGACTTGGGGTCCCCCATTGCTCAGGGTGGAGGGAGACTTGGGGTCCCCATTGCTCAGGGTGGAGGGAGACTTGGGGTCCCCCATTGCTCAGGGTGGAGGGAGACTTGGGGTCCCCCATTACTCAGGGTGGAGGGAGACTTGGGGTCCCCATTGCTCAGGGTGGAGGGAGACTTGGGGTCCCCCATTGCTCAGGGTGGAGGGAGACTTGGGGTCCCCCATTGCTCAGGGTGGAGGGAGACTTGGGGTCCCCATTGCTCAGGGTGGAGGGAGACTTGGGGTCCCCATTGCTCAGGGTGGAGGGAGACTTGGGGTCCCCCATTGCTCAGGGTGGAGGGAGACTTGGGGTCCCCCATTGCTCAGGGTGGAGGGAGACTTGGGGTCCCCATTGCTCAGGGTGGAGGGAGACTTGGGGTCCCCATTGCTCAGGGTGGAGGGAGACTTGGGGTCCCCCATTGCTCAGGGTGGAGGGAGACTTGGGGTCCCCCATTGCTCAGGGTGGAGGGAGACTTGGGGTCCCCATTGCTCAGGGTGGAGGGAGACTTGGGGTCCCCCATTGCTCAGGGTGGAGGGAGACTTGGGGTCCCCATTGCTCAGGGTGGAGGGAGACTTGGGGTCCCCCATTGCTCAGGGTGGAGGGAGACTTGGGGTCCCCCATTACTCAGGGTGGAGGGAGACTTGGGGTCCCCATTGCTCAGGGTGGAGGGAGACTTGGGGTCCCCATTGCTCAGGGTGGAGGGAGACTTGGGGTCCCCCATTACTCAGGGTGGAGGGAGACTTGGGGTCCCCATTGCTCAGGGTGGAGGGAGACTTGGGGTCCCCCATTACTCAGGGTGGAGGGAGACTTGGGGTCCCCATTGCTCAGGGTGGAGGGAGACTTGGGGTCCCCCATTGCTCAGGGTGGAGGGAGACTTGGGGTCCCCCATTGCTCAGGGTGGAGGGAGACTTGGGGTCCCCATTGCTCAGGGTGGAGGGAGACTTGGGGTCCCCCATTGCTCAGGGTGGAGGGAGACTTGGGGTCCCCATTGCTCAGGGTGGAGGGAGACTTGGGGTCCCCCATTGCTCAGGGTGGAGGGAGACTTGGGGTCCCCATTGCTCAGGGTGGAGGGAGACTTGGGGTCCCCCATTGCTCAGGGTGGAGGGAGACTTGGGGTCCCCCATTACTCAGGGTGGAGGGAGACTTGGGGTCCCCATTGCTCAGGGTGGAGGGAGACTTGGGGTCCCCCATTGCTCAGGGTGGAGGGAGACTTGGGGTCCCCATTGCTCAGGGTGGAGGGAGACTTGGGGTCCCCCATTGCTCAGGGTGGAGGGAGACTTGGGGTCCCCCATTGCTCAGGGTGGAGGGAGACTTGGGGTCCCCCATTGCTCAGGGTGGAGGGAGACTTGGGGTCCCCATTGCTCAGGGTGGAGGGAGACTTGGGGTCCCCCATTACTCAGGGTGGAGGGAGACTTGGGGTCCCCATTGCTCAGGGTGGAGGGAGACTTGGGGTCCCCCATTACTCAGGGTGGAGGGAGACTTGGGGTCCCCATTGCTCAGGGTGGAGGGAGACTTGGGGTCCCCCATTGCTCAGGGTGGAGGGAGACTTGGGGTCCCCCATTGCTCAGGGTGGAGGGAGACTTGGGGTCCCCATTGCTCAGGGTGGAGGGAGACTTGGGGTCCCCCATTACTCAGGGTGGAGGGAGACTTGGGGTCCCCATTGCTCAGGGTGGAGGGAGACTTGGGGTCCCCCATTGCTCAGGGTGGAGGGAGACTTGGGGTCCCCCATTACTCAGGGTGGAGGGAGACTTGGGGTCCCCATTACTCAGGGTGGAGGGAGACTTGGGGTCCCCCATTACTCAGGGTGGAGGGAGACTTGGGGTCCCCATTACTCAGGGTGGAGGGAGACTTGGGGTCCCCATTGCTCAGGGTGGAGGGAGACTTGGGGTCCCCATTGCTCAGGGTGGAGGGAGACTTGGGGTCCCCATTGCTCAGGGTGGAGGGAGACTTGGGGTCCCCATTGCTCAGGGTGGAGGGAGACTTGGGGTCCCCATTGCTCAGGGTGGAGGGAGACTTGGGGTCCCCATTGCTCAGGGTGGAGGGAGTCCTTGTCTCTAAGTGTTTTTCTTCATTTTATCTTTAATTTTTTAATAGAGACATAGGAGAGACACCCACCACCCACCCATCCATGACGAGAGCACTGCTCAGCTGTAGTTTATGGTGGTGCTGGAGATTAAACCTGAATGTTTTATAGTGTTTTATCACTGGCTGGCTTCAGGTGAACTTAACATTTGTAGGTTAGGATTCGGATGAAATAATACTTTAGGCCGAATCTGGGAGTTCATTTTTTCTTGTGAAATTGTAGAAATGACATCTCTACTTGGTTATTGTAATAGTTATTTAAAACTAGTGAGGCTAATTTCTGATATTCTGGAGCAGTCTCAAGTTTTAGTTTCAGATTGAGTTAGATTACCTCATTGATTAGTTATTAATTATATATCCAGCATCATTAAACAGTTTGTAATTATGCATAACTAACAGTACTAAGACACAACTTTGTGATTCATGTAAATACAACTGTGGTGGAGTTTATGAATAGCAAAGGGAAGCTGCAGCCTCAGTGGACAAGAATGTACTTGTGTGGGCTTCCACGTATGGCAGTAGGCGGAATCGCTTCTTGTTGAAGATGTGGTCACGGAGGTGACTCCGTGGCAGAACACAGGGCTTGTGTGCACAAGGCCCTGGTCCCTATCCCCAGCACTGCGCATCGGACTGTGTTCTGCATTCTCTCCCGCTCGCTCCTTCATGAGATGATCAGCCGCACCTTCAAGAAGATGATTAAAATGCATTCTCACTCAATTCAGTTTCTGTAGATGTTGCTGACTATATTTTACTACATTTAAATACACTACTGATATATTCTCTGGGAATTGTTCTGTTTCTTGTTCCTATTCACATTTGTGTTAAGATATTCTTTTATACAGACTTAATGATATCTCACATTTCTGATATATTGTTGTAACACGTTGCTGGAGAGACTGGTAGACTTCATTTACAGGTTAGATAGAAAGTCCTGTTTCCCCAGGATCGTGTCTTTTTTTTTCTTTTTCTTTTTGGTACAAGGGAAGCAGTTTGAGAAGGTGACAGTGTGTGAGTGTGTGTGTGGTGTCTGAGTCAGTGACAGTGTGCGCGCGCGCGTGTGTGTGTGTGGTGTCTGAGTGACAGTGAGCGAGTGTCTGTGTGTGGTGTCTGAGTGACTGATAGTGTGAGTGTGTGTGTGGTGTCTGATTGATAGTGTGCGATTGTGTGTGTGGTGTCTGAGTGACTGACTGCGAGTGAGTGAGTGACAGTGTGCGCGTGTGTGTGTGTGTGGTGTCTGAGTGACAGTGAGCGAGTGTGTTTGTGTGGTCTGAGTGACTGACAGTGTGTGAGTGTGTGTGTGGTGTCTGATTGATAGTGTGCGAGTGTGTGTGTGGTGTCTGACTGATTGAAGGCTTTCAGTCTTCTTCTAGCATTTGCCCTTCTTCCGTAGCCAGTCAACAGCGTCAGGTGGAGCCTGATGTAAAGTTTCGAGACCTCCTTTGAAACTGGAGAGGTGGCAGTCGTTGACTATGTGGGTCATAGTCTGTCTGTAGCTGCAGGGGCAGTTCGGGTCGTCTCTGGCTCCCCAGCGATGGAACATAGCGGCGCACCGGCCATGGCCTGTTCGATAGCGATTGAGGAGGGCCCGATCATAACGTGCTAGGTCAAAGCCGGGTGGACACTTGCAGGGGTCTGTGATGAGGTGTTTGTTCTTTACCTCAGCTGACTGCCAGCTCTGTTTCCAAGAGACTGGAACAGAGAAGTTCAGTGTAGGCGTAGGGGACCAGATTGGGTGACGAGACGTCAAGAGTTGGACAGGGTGGGCGAAGATATCCGCGTATATTGGCAGGTCCGGTCGAGCATAGACGTGGGAAATGAACTTAGATGATGCCGCATCCTGACGAATATCTGGCGGGGCGATGTTGCTAAGAGCTGGCAGCCATGGAACCGGGGTGGAACGGATGGTTCCAGAAATGATCCTCATGGAGGAATATAATTTGGAATCGACCAAGTGGACATGGGGGCTACGGAACCATCCTGGGGCACAGTATAAGGCTTTCAGTATTTTCTGTTGACTCATCATGTCTCTGTCTCCAGATTCCTCCATTCTTTCTCCCTCCTCCCCCCACTTTGTTGTTGTTGCTTCATTAATTCAAATGAGGAGAGACAGAGATAGATAAAGCGAGGGAGGGAAGAGACCACAACCTTGAAGCCTTGGCCATTGAGATGGGGGTTAGACTCAAGACTGAGTCAAGCATGCGATAAAGCAAGTGCGCTATCCAGGGAGCTGTCTTGCGTACTGGTTCTTCTTCTCTCTCTCAGTGTTTTATTTATCTCCCCCCTCCCCCAGCTTGTTGTGGTGCCTGGAATTGAGCCTAGGACTTCAGAGGCTCAGCCTTGAGGGTCTTTTTGCATCACCATTATGCTGTTTTCTTGGTTCTCTTACAGTACTCATGGGTTTACCATACAAATTTCAACCCATCAAAGACCTGTATTATGAAATCACTTTGACGCTGAACAGGTTATAAGTTCAATCTTGAATCTTTGGTGGTGATGACTAGTCATCAGTGTTTGCTAAGTATATATTCATAGTAACTAAACATAAAGACTTTGAGGTGTCATACATGTTTTCCATGACTGAAGTTCCCTTACTTGCCACAATACCTGTAGCCCCAAGCTGTTGATAAATCTGTCATTAAGTGAGCACTAGCTGTGTAGTATCTCTTAATCTTTGATTTTTTTGATGGTATATCCTGTGTTGTTATGTTACTTATTAAATACAGTTAATTAAAAACTTTTTTGGAGACAAAAGCCCAAGGAGGCAGCTTAGGTGATAGTGACATGTGAGCACAAGGCCCTTTAGAGTGTGAGTGAGCCTGGGTTTTTGTCAATTTTGCTTTAGATTTGTCTGCACTTGAAGCGAGTTGGGTTGTAGGGAAAGTGCATCTTAATAAAACTTGGGAATTATGGTAGAATGATAGGTGGTGGCTGTTCCTTTTCTTGCTAGATTGTTTTGTTTAGATTGTCACAGCTACCTGTGTTTTAAGATACTGAGGAAACAGTTTATGGTAAGAGCTGCGTAGGGAGCATGACCTCAGAACAAAGGGAATTGGACACCTTGAGGGATCCTGCATCCACACTGTGGGGAAGAAAGCCCATCTCTATCTCTTGTGAAAATTGCTGTGTCAGTGCTCACGTTGCTGTATGGCCCAGTTTTTATTTAGATGAAAATATGCAGAGTTTTATTTTGAATCTTCTGTGTTCTGTTACTACAATGGTTGCTGAAAATGATGGACTAGTTTAGAACATTTCTTGGGGCCCGGTTGATGGCACACCTGGTTGAGCGCATATGTTACAATGCACAAGGACCCTGGTTCGAGTCCCCGGTTCCCAGTTTGAGTCCCTGGTCCCCACCTACAGGGGGAAAGCTTTGTGACTGGTGAAACAGTGATGCAGGTGTCTCTCTGTCTCTCTCTGTCTGTCTGCCTATCTCCCCCTCCCCTCTCGATTGCTGCTGTCTCTATCCAATAAATAAAGATTAAAAAAATTTTTAAAAAAGAATATTTTCTATACCTTAGCCCAGCCCTGAATATATATAAATTGTCTGTGAATGCAAAGATGTCCCCAGTTTTCTTTCCCTGGGCCTTGCTTTCCACTTTCTGCTGTCATAGCACTTGGCAAGGTTACATCCTGAGCACTTCCTCGTGTCTATGGGGCCAGACAAGCAAGCTCTCACAGTGCCTGCTGGAGGGTGGGCAAGCCCGCGAGTCCCCTTCCTTCCTTGGTGACAGCTTCACTGAGATGTAATTGGCTTACTGTGACTTACAGACATTTTATGATAATAGTTTGAAGATATTTAGACCCCATCACATCAGTTACCTTTATCTAGTTTAAGAAGATTTTCATCCTCCAAAAGGACGCTCCAACAGGTTAGCTCACAGTCCTTTCCCACTCTTACCTTACTCCAGATTTGCCTGTTCTGGACTTTGCTTATACATGAAGTCATATAAGGTGTATTCCTTCAGAATGGATATATTTCACCTACTGAAGTATTTTCAGAGTTCATCCATGTGAATGCAGATACTGTACTTCATTTTTGCACATGGTTGAATAATATTCCATTGTGTGGACAAAGCACATTTTCTTTATCTGTTTTCCATTCAGCGAATATTTGAATTGCTTCCTCGTTTTCCAAAATTGCAGTGATGGATCATTATGAACTTTATTTTTGTATATTAAGTTTTATGTTTTCATTTCTCATTTGGGTAATTTTTTAATATCTTTATCAACCAGGTGCACCACCACCCGGCCCCCCATTTCTCTTCGCAACACATTCTGAATGGATGCAGTTTTGGAAATCTTCAAAGCTATTATATAAATGACTAATGTACTTATTTTATATTGAGTTTTTATTTGTTCTATTTTGAGACTCACTCCTGATTTTTGAAATACCTCACTGTACTTCTCCCACAGCTGAGTCACTGATGTTTGACTCTTTGATCCAGGATTCGCAATGTCCACGGAGGCACAGAGAGTCGATGACAGTCCAAGCACTAGTGGAGGAAGCTCTGATGGCGACCAGCGTGAAAGTTTGCAGCAGGAGCCAGAAAGAGAACAAGCGCAGCCTAAGAAGAAAGAAGGGAAAATATCGAGTAAGACAGCTGCTAAATTGTCAACGAGTGCTAAGAGGTACTGTAGTTATTCAGTCTTTTAATTTTCAGTGTTCCTTTATCACCTTACTTTCTCTTTGTTACATTTACTATTTTT
This sequence comes from Erinaceus europaeus, assembly GCF_950295315.1. Classification (NCBI taxonomy): domain Eukaryota; kingdom Metazoa; phylum Chordata; class Mammalia; order Eulipotyphla; family Erinaceidae; genus Erinaceus; species Erinaceus europaeus. The sequence continues at coordinate 43,347,861 of NC_080182.1, forward strand.
TCTGGGATATGGATCATAGCATCAGAGACTTTTCTTTCTTTGTTATTTCTGTTACATGTTTTTAATTATAGACAATATAAATTTCGTATTTAAAAATCACTAAGCAGATTGGCAGATTCATAAAATACCTACCTGCATTGTGCTTGTGTGTTTGTGTTGCTGGATGAGCTTACAAAGAAAATGCATGTGAAAGTGGTGGTTTGATTTATGTTTGTTTATTTGATTATATTCTATTCAGTAACACAGAATATAGTAGGAATCTATTGAAATAGTTTTTGAATCCTAGTATATTTTGTAAAGTGAGAAACGTTGAATCTAGCGGCAAATGCATACTGGTTTTATTTGGCCGCGAGTCAGTTTTGATAAGCTATTCTTGTTCCATCAAGAATAGGCATATAGAGCCGGAAGGTAGAGACTGGAATGGTGAGCGCTGCTGTATCACTTCCTTATGATGACTGGCGTGACACTGGACTCAACAGAAGGAAGTTACTTTAATTCTGTTCTACCATAGAATGTCTCTTACAGGTATATGTAGTGGTCTTTCCTATTCCTGTTGTGCTATTATTATTAAACTTTGGAAATATTTTCATTTTATTTTACTTTTCTCTGTTGGAGACAGAAATTGAGAGGACAGAGAAAGAAAGACATTCACACTCATAGCACTGATTCACCACTTGTGAAGCTTTCCCCCAGCAGGGAAGACTTGGGGCTCGAACCCAAATCCTTGTACAGTGTAACGGGTACTCACACTGCCCAACCTCTTTGTTATTATTTTGTTTTAACACTTTTTAAATGTCAGGTTGAATGTGTAAATGAAGCTAGTCTATAAATTCTTGGTGTAGTGCAATGCCTAAATGTTGAAGGATAGCTCTATAATTTATTGGGTAGTGTCAATGAGAAGAAATTTCTTTCTACAGATTGAAAATCATTATTGTCTAGTAAATCAAACCACTAGATTGGGAAGAACCTTTCTTCCCTTCTTTCCTTCCTTCCATCTGGCAGAGAGACAGAGAGAAAATGAAGAGACCATAGCACTGAAACTTCCTTCAATGAAGTGGGGGCCAGGTTGAAACACAGTCCATGAGGATTCGACTTCCGGAGGCGGAGCTACGAGCAGCAGATCGCTTTCTCTCCTCTCCTCTCCTCTCCCGGATCAACTAGGAATACCAAAGGAGACCACCCGGACCGAAACAAGACAGGACTAGAATGACCACAGAAACCCAGTAAATCACCCGTGAGTACAAACACGCGTGGCTGGTGACAGAGAGGAGAGAGGGGCCTAAGGAGAGATTAAGTGACTGCTAACAGTTCAACAGTTTGTCAGTGGAGACACCACCTCCAGTCTGCTCCACCAACAAGGGGACAGCTGAAGGGAGGGAAGGACTCCCCAGAGACTCACCAAGTGCAACTCTGAGTCTCCATTGCTACTACCCTCAGAATCTGGAGCAGCAACAGGGAGGGACACCAGGGTACAGAGATCTAACCCGGAAACTCAGGAGAAGACCTATACCTCGGTGGCATAGCTAAGGGGCTGTGAAAGTCTCTTTGCATAACCACTGGATTATCTCTGCCACACCCTGCTTTATCTCTTGGTCAGGAGTCATTGATTAAGCCAAGAAGCCTATTGATAGTTTAAAAGCCCTCAGGCTACCATAGCCTACAGGGGAAAAAAAAAAGGCTTTTACACCACTGAACTCCAACTCAGGGATTGAAAAAACTGTTAACTTATATAAAATGGTTAAAACAACAAGAAAAAATAATGGAGACTCGAACCAGAACAAGAGTCCAGCTAAAAGTCCTCCAGAGGGCGAAGCACAAAACAACGAGTTCAACATCCAAACATTAGCTAAGGAAATAATAACAGGAGTGAGTAAAGAATTTGAAAAAATTGTAATCAGAACTGCAGGAACAACAAATGAGAATATGGAAGAAAATTCTAATAATCTCATGGTTATTAGAGAGCTGAAAGCTGAAATTGCTGAGCTAAGGCAACTAGCTAAACAAGCTAAAACAGTATCAGAGCAGGGCAACAAAATAGATGAACTCCAGAAAGCAGTAGAGGGCAGAGAGAATAGAATCAATGAGGCTGAAGACAGAATTAGCAAGATTGAGGATGAATTAGAGACAACTAAAAAAGAAGTAAGAGATCTCAAAAAGAGATTAAGAGATGCTGAAAACAACAACAGAGTCCTATGGGATGACTTCAAAAGAAACAATATACGCATTATTGGCTTACCAGAGGAAGAAAGAGAAGGGGAGGAAGAAAGCGTTCTCCAGGCCATAATAGCTGAAAATTTCTCTAGTCGAGACAACACCAAAGACATAAAGATTCAAGAAGCCCAGAGGGTCCCAAACAGAATTAACCCAGACCTAAAGACACCAAGACATGTCATACTTAGATTGGAAAGGAATAAGGATAAAGAAAGGATCCTCAAGGCTGCAAGAGAAAAACAAAGAGTCACCTACAAAGGAAAACCCATAAGATTAGCAGCAGACTTCTCCATACAAACACTACAGGCCAGAAGAGAATGGCAAGATATCTATCGAGTGCTCAATGAGAAAGGCTTTCAGCCAAGAATACTATATCCTGCTAGATTGTCATTCAGACTAGATGGAAGCATCAAAACCTTCTCAGACAAGCAACAGTTGAAGGAAGCAACCATCACCAAGCCTGCCTTGAAAGAAGTTCTGAAAGCTTTCCTATAAACAATCAGACCACCACAAATAGGACATATATCAAAACACTCTAAAACTCTACAAGAATGGCGTTAAAATATCTTCAATCTTTGATATCAATAAATGTGAATGGCCTGAATTCACCTATTAAAAGACACAGAGTAGGAAGATGGATCAGAAAACACAACCCAACAATATGTTGTCTACAGGAAACTCACCTAACGCAACAAGACAAACACAGACTTAAAGTGAAAGGATGGAAAACTATCATTCAAGCCAATGGCCCACAAAAAAGGGCAGGAACAGCTATTCTCATATCTGACATGATAGACTTTAATATACATAAGATTAAAAAAGATAGGAATGGACACTACTTAATGCTCAGAGGATCAGTCAATCAAGAGGACTTAACAATTATTAATATCTATGCACCCAATGAGAAACCATCTAAATACATCGAACTTCTACTGAAAGAGCTACAGCAATATATTAACAGTAACACAATCATAGTAGGGGACTTCAACACCCCACTCTCTCAACTTGACAGATCATCCAGGAAGAAAATCAGTAAAGACATAAGGGAGCTAAATGAAGAGATAGATAAACTAGAACTATTGGACATTTTCAGAGTCATTCATCCCAAGAAACTGGAATACACATTTTACTCAAATCCACATGGATCATTCTCAAGGATAGACCATATGTTAGGCCACAAAGAGAGCATCAGCCTATTCAAGAGCACTGAAATCATCCCAAGCATCTTCTCAGACCACAGTGGAATTAAACTAACACTTAACAATCAACAAAAGATTAGTAACAGTCCCAAAATGTGGAAGCTCAACAGTACACTTCTTAACAACTTCTGGGTCAAAGAGGAAATCAAGGAAGAAATCAAAATGTTTCGAGAGTTCAATGAAAATGAAGACACAAGCTATCAAAATATTTGGGACACAGCTAAAGCAGTCCTAAGAGGGAAGTTCATAGCTATACAAGCACACATTAGGAAACAAGAAAAGGCACAAATAAACAGCCTGATTGCACATCTTAAAGACCTAGAAGAAGAACAAAAAAGGAACCCTAAAGCAACCAGAAGGACAGAAATTACTAAAGTTAGGGCAGAAATAAATAACATTGAGAATAGGAAAACCATACAAAAGATCAATGAAAGTAAATATTGGTTCTTCGAAAGAGTAAACAAAATCGACAAACCTTTAGCCAGACTCACAAAACAAAAAAGGGAGAAGACCCAAATAAATCGGATAGTAAATGAAAGAGGAGATATCACAACAGACACTGCAGAAATTCAACATATCATGCGAGGCTTCTATGAACAACTATATGCCACCAAGTTAGAGAACCTGGAAGAAATGAATGATTTCCTAGATACCTACCAACTTCCAAAACTAAGTAAAGAGGAAGTGGAGAACATGAACAGGCCCATCACAGTTAATGAAATTGAAACAGTTATCAAAAATCTTCCCAAAAATAAAAGTCCTGGACCAGATGGTTTTACACATGAATTCTACAAAATCTTCAATGAAGAACTAATACCTCTACTTTTAAAAGTCTTCCAGAAGATGGAAGACACTGGAATACTCCCTTCCAGCTTCTATGAAGCCAACATCACCCTGATACCAAAAGCAGACAGGGACACAACCAAAAAATAAAACTACAGACCATTATCTCTGATGAACATAGATGCGAAAATATTGAACAAAATTCTAGCCAACCGGATACAGCAGTATATCAAAAAGATTGTTCATCATGACCAAGTGGGGTTTATCCCAGGCATGCAAGGTTGGTTTAATATACGTAAATCAATCAATGTGATCCACCACATCAACAAAAGCAAGACCAAAAACCACATGGTCATATCAATAGATGCAGAGAAAGCCTTTGACAAAATACAACATCCCTTTATGATCAAAACGCTACAAAAAATAGGAATAGATGGAAAATTCCTGAAGATAGTGGAGTCTATATATAGCAAACCTACAGCCAACATCATACTCAATGGTGAAAAACTGGAAGCATTTCCCCTCAGATCAGGTACTAGACAGGGCTGCCCACTATCACCATTACTATTCAACATAGTGTTGGAAGTTCTTGCCATAGCAATCAGGCAGGAGCAAGGAATTAAAGGAATACAGATTGGAAGAGAAGAAGTCAAACTCTCCTTATTTGCAGATGACATGATAGTATACATGGAAAAACCTAAGGAATCTAGCAAGAAGCTTTTGGAAATCATCAGGCAATACAGTAATGTGTCAGGCTATAAAATTAACATTCAAAAGTCAGTGGCATTCCTCTATGCAAACACTAAGTTAGAAGAAATTGAAATCCAGAAATCAGTTCCTTTTTCTATAGCAACAAAAACAATAAAATATCTAGGAATAAACCTAACCAAAGAAGTGAAAGACTTGTATACTGAAAATTATGAGTCACTACTCAAAGAAATTGAAAAAGACACAAAGAAGTGGAAAGATATTCCATGCTCATGGGTTGGAAGAATTAAAATCATCAAAATGAATATATTACCCAGAGCCATCTACAAATTTAATGCTATCCCCATCAAGATCCCAAGCACATTTTTTAGGAGAATAGAAAAAATGCTACAAATGTTTATCTGGAACCAGAAAAGACCTAGAATTGCCAAAATAATCTTGAGAAAAAAGAACAGAACCGGAGGCATCACACTGCCAGATCTCAAACTATATTATAGGGCCATTGTCATCAAAAATGCGTGGTACTGGAACATGAACAGACACACTGACCAGTGGAATAGAATTGAGAGCCCAGAAATGAGGCCCCACACCTATGGACATCTAATCTTTGACAAAGGGGCCCAGACTATTATATGGGGGAAGCAGAGTCTCTTCAACAAATGGTGTTGGAAACAATGGGTTGAAACATGCAGAAGAATGAAGCTGAATCACTGTATTTCACCAAATACAAAAGTAAATTCCAAGTGGATCAAGGACTTGGATGTTAGACCAGAAACTATCAGATACTTAGAGGAAAATATTGGAAGAACTTTTTTACGCATAAATTTTAAAGACATTTTCAATGAAACGAATCCAATTACAAAGAAGACTAAGGCAAGTATAAACCTATGGGACTACATCAAATTAAAAAGCTTCTTCACAGCAAAAGAAACCACTACCCAAATCAAGAGACCCCTCACAGAATGGGAGAAGATCTTTACATGCCATACATCAGATAAGAGTTTAATAACCAACATATATAAAGAGCTTACCAGACTCAACAACAAGACAACAAATAACCCCATCCAAAAATGGGGGGAGGAATTGGACAGAATATTCACCACAGAAGAGATCCAAAAGGCCGAGAAACACATGAAAAAATGCTCCAAGTCTCTGATTGTCAGAGAAATGCAAATCAAGACAACAATGAGATATCACTTCACTCCTGTGAGAATGTCACACATCAGAAAAGGTAACAGCAGCAAATGCTGGAGAGGGTGTGGGGTCAAAGGAACCCTCCTGCACTGCTGGTGGGAATGTCAATTGGTCCAACCTCTGTGGAGAACAGTCTGGAGAACTCTCAGAAGGCTAGAAATGGACCTACCCTATGACCCTGCAATTTCCCTCTTGGGGATATATCCTAAGGAACCCAACACATCCATCCAAATAGATCTGTGTACACATATGTTCTTGGCAGCACAATTTGTAATAGCCAAAACCTGGAAGCAACCCAGGTGTCCAACAACAGATGAGTGGCTGAGCAAGTTGTGGTATATATACACAATGGAATACTACTCAGCTGTAAAAAATGGTGACTTCACCGTTTTCAGCCGATCTTGGATGGACCTTGAAAAAATCATGTTGAGTGAAATAAGTCAGAAACAGAAGGATGAATATGGGATGATCTCACTCTCAGGCCGAAGTTGAAAAACAAGATTAGAAAAGAAAACACAAGTCAAACCTGAAATGGAATTGGAGTATTACACCAAAGTAAAAGACTCTGGGGTGGGTGGGTGGGTGGGGAGAATACAGGTCCATGAAAAATGATGAATGAAATAGTGGGGGTTGTATTGCTAAATGGGAATCTGGGGAATGTTATGCATGTAAAAAAAAAAAAGAAGTAGAAACGCAAAGCAGAAATTGACTGAGTTTGGAGTATGGCACCAAAGTAAGAAAGCAGAAGTATACTAGAGTTTGCAGTGAGTACCTCCCTAATACTTCCTCTCCACTTTTCCAAGCTTTGGGTCCATGATTGCTCAACAATCTGTTTGGCTTTGTATGTTAACTCTCTTTTCAGTCACCAGGTTCCAGGTGTCATCAGGATGCCGGCCAGACTTCCCTGGATTGAAGATACCACCAATGTGTCCTGGAGCTCAGCTTCCCCAGAGACCCATCCTACTAGGGAAAGAGAGAGACAGACTGGGAGTATGGACCGACCAGTCAACGCCCATGTTCAGCGAGGAAGCAATTACAGAAGCCAGACCTTCTACCTTCTGCAACCCTCAATGACCCTGGGTCCATGCTCCCAGAGGGATAGAGAATGGGAAAGCTATCGGGGGAGGGGGTGGGATATGGAGATTGGGCGGTGGGAATTGTGTGGAGTTGTACCCCTCCTACCCTATGGTTTTGTTAATTAATCCTTTCTTTAATAAAAATAAAAATAAAGATTAAAAAAAAAAAAAAAAAGAAGCACAGTCCATGCAACACGGCAAAACAGCATACTATCCAAAGTGAACTTGGGATAACTTCTTAAACTTTCTGGTGGCGTGTGACTCTCTAGGGAGAGATGTTAAGAGTTATGGTTGGTGTAGGCAGTTTCCTTCTCCAAGAAGGGCATTGGTGACTCCTGACCTCTGTTCAAGGAATTGTGTGAAAGTCAGATAGTTTAAGCCTTTAAACCTCTATGCTTTAAATCTCTTGTTGGTATGTGGAGAAAAGGCTCAGTTTGTTTTTGTTGTCACACTGTAAATCCAGAAGACCTAAGTTGATAGACTCCCACTCCTCTACAGCACAGAATGACATGCTGCTGGGAAATCAGACTAGCAGTCGCATGGCTGAGGGAAACAGGAAAGCAGAAACAAATACTTACATGAAGAAAGTTTGGGAGTGAAGTGGGGAAAAAGCAGTCAGGTACAATTTGTTGTTCCTTGGCAGTAAGGAAACTGTCAGTAATTCACTCCGCAGCTTTTGATGGTGAGGGTTCTCACAGGGCTGCTGTAGTTGGTCAGAAAAGGGAGAGTGGACCAGCCATATTTGTGGGGCCTAGCGTTTGGAGACTGCTTGTATTTGGCTTGAGCCTAATTCTCCTAGTTAGCCAAGACTATTTACTGCTATTTAGTGAAGACTCCTGTCCTCCTTTGTGAGAACTTGTCCATAGTTGTATCATCATGAAATACTTTCAATACTTTAAAATCATCTTTCCTTAGAGATGCATCAATATTAAGAACTAAATTCTGCTTATGAGAGTAAACTGTATGATCTGTTGAAGTGAGAATTGCTTCCTTTTTCAACTGCATGTCACATCTATTTATTTCATTACAGTGTGTACACGTAGATTAGATACTCATTTATTATGATTATGATTATTTGCTGTTACTGGAGTTTCACCACTCCAGGCTTTTTCAGATGGAAAGTCAGAGGGAGAGAGACAGAGACAGACAGAAGACAGACACAGAGAGAAAGGCACCACAGTATTGAAGCTTCCTTCAGTGGAGTGGGGCTTGAACATGGGTGATCCTAGTAAATGACCTTGCTGGCCCTTGTTTTATTATTTTTAATTTACTTATTCTTTTACTTATTATTGGTTTTGGGAGTACAACTTCCCCCCTGTTTGTGGTACCTTATAGAATCTACCAGCAAAGTTTTAGTGTCACCCTTTTTTTAAAATATTTATTTATTTTTTTTGCCCTTGTTTTTTTTTTTTTATTGTTGTTGTGGTATTGTTGTTGCTATTGATGTCATCATTGTTAGCTAGGACAGAGAGGAGGGGAAGACAGAAGGGGGAGAGAAAGACAGACACCTGCAGACCTGCTTCATCACCTGTAAAGCAACTCCCCTGCAGGTGGGGAGCTGGAACCAGGATCCTTAAGCTGGTCCTTGTAGTGTCACCCTTCTTCTAAAAGGACTTCCTCTTGGAAAGGGTTCAGGGGACTGTGGTGGATGGATATGTGGTGATGCATGGTGTGGTGACTGCATTTTTTCTGCCTGTCTTGGCTCAGACCAGCACAAGGCCACTGGTCCTGGCAGCCTTTCTCTCTCTCTCTCTCTGTCTCTTTCTCTCTCTTTCTTTCTTCCTTCTTTCCTTCCTTCCTCCCTCCTTCCCTCCCTCCCTCCCTCTAGATAAAGAGAAGAGTGAACGAGTAAAAGAGACAACACAGCATTGCTTCACCATTTGCAGAGCCGCCATATGTTCTGCACAGGACTCCTCCTGTGTGTGCAGGCGGCTCGTCGCTTCTGTGCAGGTGCTCCTCTGTCTGAGCTGTGTCCGGCCTGTAGCATTACTCTGTGTGCTAAGACCTATGCGGTCTCAGAAACCAGTGTTCTTCTGTTCCTTCCCTTCATCTACCCTTTTCTGTTTGCCTCTAGTAACTACTGATTTTTCAGTCTGCTGTGTTTTGCTAGTTTACTTAGTTGTTTACATTTCAAAGTAAATTATGAGTGAAATCAAAATGATCATCTTGCACTTTGTGACTTATTTCCCCTAGCATATACACTATGTATTCAAACTTAGTTCCTCCTTTCCTCCAAGTGGTGGGTAAAACCTAGTTTTAGGATCATTCATTTGTGTGTGAAGCTCCAGACATGGCCTGATTGGCATTTTCCCTCTTTTGTCAGGGGGTGGGGGAGGTATGGTTCACAGAACAGTTGTTGGTGCACGGGAAAAAGCTCTCATTTCACCATGACAGCTAGGTATCTGCAGAACACTGGGCATTAAATACAGATTGGTCTTACCTGACCTGGGTGAGAATCAGAAACACCTTCGGAGCTGCTTTGTGGCTGGATGGATCTGTCCTTTTTAGCATCTGTGTTCTTAGGAATCTCAGATTGGGGTTCACGACCTCCTCCTGGTGGTCTCTGCTGATAGTGTCTGAAGTGACCTAGTCCATAGTCCACTACTACGTGTTTTAAATGTAAAGATGTTGCTTCGCTGCTAAGTTTTCACGTAAAGAATAAGGCTACTTCTGTCTCCACCCTCCTTCAGTGTAGATGACAGTAAAGTAAAGTTAATTTTTTCCCCCTTCTCTGTCAGTGACTAAGTTTTGAAAATGTGGGGGTGGATGGAGTGGCAATCAGAAGGCTAGGGACCTACCTGGTTTAATCCACCAGTGTAGTCACAGTGTCTGCTGCTTGCTTTAGAACCCTCAGTTTATTGCAGGGATTGGATAGTCTAGGAATATTGGGATCCCTGTAGACTAGTATATTCATAAGACTCAAGTTAGTGATTGATCAGAAAACTCCAATGTATCCTTTACTAGTGATAATTGATTTTTATTCAGGTAAGAAGTCTTTTCTTCAGATAGTGCCATTTTCTGAGAGCTAAGCGGTGTTAGAGCAGAGCTTGAATTCAAAGGTCGGGTATGGGCTTGATTCTAGGCTCTGCCATTTAGTCTGTCTGTGATCAGAGATGCATAACTAAGCGTGTCCAAGTCTCAGCTTCCTCTTACATAGCATGCAGATGATAATGGTACTATCTTCATGGAGCTGCTACAAGGACTAACAGTGATAAAACTTTTATTTGGCATTCAGTCCCTTCAAGTCCATCTGCTCTGAGTCTTGGAGAAATGAGTCGCAGGGAGCAGCCAGTGGTGCACCAGACAGAGAGCACATCACCCTGTGCAGGCCCAGGTCAGGTTTCCCACCCCATATGCAGGACTGAGGCTTCACCAGCTTTGAAGCAATGCTTCGGATCTCTCTCTTTTCTCTCCCTATCAGACTCCCTGTCTCCTATCAGTTAGTTTCTCTCTGTCTCTGTCAACAAGTAACATGGAAAAATTATGGAAAAAATAACATGGGGAACATAGGGCAGCCAGGAGCAGTAGATTCCTTGTGTAGGTATTGAGCCCCAGTGATAACACTGGTGGCGAGAATGGGGGGGGGGAGGGCGAGAGAGGGAGAGAGAGAAATGACTTAGTTGTTAACCTCTGAGGATTTAGTGCTATTATTAAACTAGAAATAATTATATATTATTGTAACTTGAGTAGTACTCTGCACATCGTGTTCAATTGTATGAAATTTCTATAGTTGCAGAATTAATAATTCTATGTGGAAAATGTTTTCTTGAAAAAAATCTGTTTTCAGATATTATAAAAAAGTGATGTATGATACAGAAAGCATATAAGTGGGTTTTATTTAAACAGTGGTATAGATTTATGTCATTTTTGGAATTAAGAGGATTATACTTTTGATGCATTTTTACTCTAGGCAAAATTTTGCTTCTTAAAAAATTGGCATGTTCTTATCATGGACCGTTCCCTTGAAAATGTCTAACTCTCCCTTGTTATATTTGTAAGTATATTGTTGAACTGTGTCTTCAGTGACAAATCTTGATGATTTAAAAAAAATTAACTAGTTAATTCAATAAAATATATATTTTAAGCTTTTGATTGAATTGCCTGTACTGCTTCTCTCATGTTGACACATCAGTAAATGTGAATTTGAAATCACATTTATTCCAAATTAACGATGTTTAGAGTAGACATGTGACATGTGACTTATTGGGCACTTTCTGTAATACTGATCCAGGAAAAATATTTGGTTTTAGACACTGATTTATTTATTTATTTTTTTTTTAACGCTGAAAAGTTGATTCTGGGGCCAGGGAGACCGCATAGAATGAATGCTTTGTTATCTTTTCTATCCGATATAATCTTTGGTACTATACTCTTCAGTGAATTAAAACTCTTAACAATCATACAGTGGATTGACTTCTAGATAAATAATAAATAATTCTGTCTTAAGTTCTGATAAGAGGTCTTGTTTGACTCAGCAGGGTAATTGATTGTCTTTAATCTTACCTGTATACATTCATTCGATTTAGTTTCCTTATCTCTGGGAACACATGATAAAGCAGTAATATTTAGAGAAGTCCGTGACATTTATTTACTTCACTTTTAATAGCCTAAGATCATCTTGTGAAAGTTCACTCTAAGTGTGAATTATTGATAACTTTTTCATTTTGCACACCCTAAGGGACATGCCTGAAATAGCCCTTTACTTCCTTACATGTCAGGACTGAGAGACTTAATACATACCATGATCACAATTTTGAGAGCGAACTGAGTTGCTGTCAAACAATGTCCTGAAAACAGCAGGACATCTTGCAGCCGTTTAAATAGCAATTCTTAGTGTAATCTTTTCTGTCAAGAGAAATGCAGCCTTTCTAAGGTAATAGTGACTCAAAAACATATGATAATATATTGACTCACTGCTTAGAGTTGTCAGGTTTATCAATAAATTCCTTTTTTGTATTGAATAATTAGATTTAGAATTACATACATAAAGAGGAGTCCAAATTCCATTATAGAATTGTATCGCATAGAATTATTTATCAGTATTTTAAACCAAAAGGAACACTGTAAGCATAAAGCAGTATGAATTACTTGAAAGTGTCCGAGGTGTTCTTTTATGTTAAAAGTGATTTTCTTTGACAGTTGAAGCATGCTCTTTTGACTTCCTGTTCTTTTTTAAATGCAAACTTTTTCCCTTTTATTTTTTTATTGGGAAGTTGATGTTTTACAGTATAGTTGTACATGGGTACAATTTCTCATCTCACCAAGATGTCTGCAGATCACTCTCACTCACAAATTAGACCCATCATAGTATCCCAGGACACGAAAGCCCTTCCAACCTCCTTTCTGCCCTCCTTCTCCAGAGTCCTTTGCTCTGGTGCAGTACACTACCAATTCAGGTTTTGCCTGGTGTTTGCGCTTTCTGTTCTTGTTTCTTCATTTATCCCCATGAGTGAGATCACCCCAAACTCGCCTTTCTCTTTCTGGCTTATCTCACCTAATGTGATTATTTAAAGCTGTCCTCAAAATTTGGTTAAAAAGGTGACTTCCTTGTTCTTAAAAGCTGGTAGAATGCACACTTCACCATGCACAGGGCCCCAGGTTCTAGCCACCATCTCTGCCTGTGTCTGCTCCAGGGACTTAGCTCCGTGGCCTCCACTTAGCACACCTCCCTGCCCCCTTCTGAATTTCAGTCTGCTGCCATTAACTACAATCCATGGAAGTTTCACTCCTTAACATCTGTTACATAGGACAGAAAATTGAGGCAGAAAGAAAGGGAGAAAACACAGAGATGAGCAGTCTCCTTGCTCAAGAGCTTTTAATTAATAGCAGAAGTCAAGTGCATGTCTGTGTGGCTTTGAATTTATCAGTCTCACTCTCCTTGATATTGCCGCCCCTGTACTTTGAATCAAATGATGTGGAGAGATGAAAATTAAATTAGCACTTTTCAGTTCCTTTAGGAATTGGGTGCCAGTCCTCTTGAAGGAGTCTTATTTAATCTGGCAGTTCTGTTTGTTATCTTGAGAAAGAATACAGCTTGAGAGACTGGGAGATGGCATAAAATAAAGTGCAGGACGTACATGAACGAAGCCCAAATTCAATCCCTGGAGTCACCCATCTATAAACACGCTTCCTGCTTCAAAGCCAAAGGAGAAGAAATAGTTTGCGTGAGCTAGCCAAGGAATTGATTGCCAAGTCTACTCTGAATGAAATAGTTTATGACTGGGGAGGCAGCATAATGGTCATGGAAAGAGACTTTCATGCCTTGACTCTTTATGCAACGTTCAATCCTTAGCACCACCATATACCAGAGCTGAATAAAAACAGAACAAAAACAAAATAGTGTAGCACTGTATTAGCCTGTGCCTGTGTATCCTTGGACCTAGGTGAAATTAGAAATCATGGTTAAAAATACACAGAAAGGCAAAAGCAGGGGTTTTGAAAAAGAAGAAACTACAAAGTATGTAAGAATGTAGTGAAATTATGTCTCTCAGGGGTTGCTGGTGACTCATCTGATAGAGTGGGCTCATTATTATGAGCAAGGATCTGGGTTCAAGTCCCCCTTCCCCACCTGCAGAGGGAAGCTTCGGGAGTGGTGGGACAGTGCTGCTAACGTCTGTCCTTATGTCTCCCCCTCTTCCTCCCTGTCTCTCACCTTCTTAGTAAATGGCTTCTGGGAGTAGTAGACATGGGACTCAGGGATAACTGATGGCAGAAAAAAATGAAAAAATTAAAAAAAAAGAAAGGAAAATGTTTGCGTGAAGTTTGTGTAGTTACATTAAAATAGTTCTTCACACATGGGCTAGCTCTAGCAGGATGAAGAGTGTAAAACTGGGAAGTCTCACCTTCTCTAATTTAGAGTCTTTAGGGAAGGACAACTTTAGTTGTCAGTGACATCTGATTAGCTTTCCCTTCATTCTTCAACCAGGGTACTTGGATGCATTTTGTCTTTCCATTCTATACAGGGATATTTAGTACACATCACTAGTTAGGATGATTAGTATACAGTGGTAAAGGCTTCCAACTTAAACTAAGTCATAGTGTTGTTTCTTTTATAGTGTATAATGTCTTGATAGTGGGCAGCCTTTTTCCTTTTGTAGTTGTACCCTCAAAAATCCTGTTGCACATTGCTACTTTGTTACTATATATAGTGTTTTATACCAATGGGAAAATTTAATGTGAAAATATATCATTTTAGTGAAATATTAGTGGAGATATATGAATGTAATTAATTCTTTTCCTATTTCTTCATTTTAAAGAATTCAGAAGGAACTTGCAGAAATTACCTTGGATCCTCCTCCCAACTGTAGGTAAGTGCTTACAGATTTTTATTTACTTGTATCTTTTTTGCAGAAGGCATTGTTTCCCTGTTGCTATGGTCTGCCTGCTCAGTGAAAACATGCTTATGGTTCGGCATCAAATGACGGTGAAGATGGTCGTGGCAAGTGTGTCAGTAGTGGCAGAGTGGAGTTGCTGAAACTAGAGTAATACAGTAACAAGGTGATTCGATTTTTGCATAACAATCATTTTTTGAGTGGAAGAGATGTCGATGCCTTGGATGATTTTTTTCATGATAGAGTAACAGTGTGAATAAGGAATTTGCTGTTTGATGATCATTCAGTTGTTATCTTGTTAAATTGATTTTTAAAACCACTACAACATTAAATAGTGTTTCTTCATGGTCTACGTTCTTTATGAGAGTCGCTGGTTGTGATTATGAATGGGCACTCTGAGGAAGTAACACGAAGGCTCAAAGATTTGTCTCCTTTCTGCCGCGTGCCTTCAGTTTCCTGCTCAGTTTACTTACAGGACGTAGAGGTGCTTGCCTAGAAATGATTAGCGATGTGTCAGTATAAAGAGGGAAAGGAGAAAAATAACTTCCTATCTTATATCTTTGATTTGGTGTATTGGTTGGAACATGACTGTTTGGCTGTTTTGAAGTTTCTTTCAGTTTTTTTTTTTTTCCCCCTGCTTCACCACCTGTGAAGCGACTCTCCTGCAGGTAGGGACCCGGGGGCTCGAACCGGCATCCTTACTCCGGTCCTTGCGCTTTGCACCATGTGTGCTTAACCCACTGCGCTACCACCTGGCTCCCATTTTCTTTCAGTTTTAATATGAGGCCAATGTTGGAATCGGGCCAACATGGAGTTCTTATAGTTTAAATTGGTTGTTTTATGCAAGGTGGGAAGGCAGATTAAAGGAAAACGATTCTACTATTGATCGTAGGAAGGATTTAGTGTTATAGTTTCTGACTTTACGTGAGAGCGAAGATAATGATTATAATATCAATGAAAGTGAAAATTTTGAAGGTGGCTGTATTGATAGAGTTGGCTTGCTGATAACTATTTTGTGTTGGAAAAATTCTAATAAGGCTTCCTGTGTTTGTGGTGAACCTGATATGGTTCTTAGTATGAAGGTTAAAAACAGTATATAAGCTTGAATTCATGCTAAAAACTTTTTTAATAGGAAAGTATTTCTTTTTAAAATAAAACTGTTTGAAAATAAGACTTACGAGGGCCTGGAGACAGCTCCCCTGGTAGAAGGCGCAGTGCACCATGAGCAAGGGTCAGGGTTCAAGCTGGCCGCCACAAAGTGCCACCGCTCAAAGGGGAGCTTCACAAGTCGGGGAGCGCTGCTGTGGTGTTTCTCCTCTTCCTGTCACCCTCTGTCTGAAAACAAACAAATCAGCAAACTGGGCACAGCTGGTAGAGTTCACGCATCACAGTGCACAGGCATGGGGTTCGAGCCTCTGGGCCCACCTGCAGGGGAGGCGTTAAGAGTGGGGAAGCAGTGCTGCAGGTATCTTTCTTCCTCACAGCTTTCCTGTCTCTATCCAGTACATACATGCGTAAATAAATATATCTGAAAAAATAAACAGGGATGTGAGGGCCATCTGCCTGCGATGTCTGTCACCCACTTGATCGCCAGGGTTGATTCAGCTGATCTGGCTGGCTGGGCGGGTGTCCCCTCCCTCCCTCCATCACCACCCCATGTGCGCCCCTCCCGGAGCTGCGCCCTCAGTCAAGCAGGAAGACAGACGGTCTTCGGTGGAGGGTATAGGAGTAGCCGCGCTCCCCTGTTAGAACCTCCAGACAAGCTCTCAAGGTCCATATGTAGGAGAACGTGGGGCAGTCAGGCTTCCAAGACTCCAGACACTGCCACTGCTTTGTGGCAGTCTGCCTTTGTCTAAAATAAATAAATAAATAGTGCCGTCTTTGTTTTAATGGTGCAAATCACTATAGTACTTTTGTAACATTCTTAATAAATAAATTGGTAATTATGTGAGCTTGATTCATACAGTACTTACAGTTTAACAATAGATTATTGGAAAAATAAGCTAATTCCTTTTTTTAAAAATATTTATTTATTCCCTTTTGTTGCCCTTGTTGTTTTATTGTTGTAGTTATTATTATTGTTGTTGTCATTGTTGGATAGGACAGAGAGAAATGGAGAGAGGAGGGGAAGACAGAGAGGGGAAGAGAAAGATAGACACCTGCAGACCTGCTTCACCTCCTGTGAAGCGACTCCCCTGCAGGTGGGGAGCCGGGGTTCGAACCGGGATCCTTATGCCGGTCCTTGTGCTTTGCGCCACCTGCGCTTAACCCGCTGCGCTACAGCCTGACTCCCTGCTAATTCCTTTTTTTTAGTGAGCATATTTTTGGTTCATACTGGATGAATGAAATCACACATGTAGTGGTTAGAATACTTGTAACTTTGCCATCAGTCATATTATTTTCTAATACATTAATCTACCTTAGTTTTGGCTTGTCACAGATAATCTAACTTTGATTAAAGTTATATACTACAAACATGTATGTGAACGTAATGTGTGGAAATGAATCACATAGCGGTTATTATTTAGATGGACTTCAGTAGCGAAGACATCCTTGCGTTTGGGTGGGTGGTGGCAAGCACAGTTGAGCATGCATGTCAGGCACACTGCGAAAGGATCCCCCGTGCCCACCTGCAGGGAGGTTCCCAAGTGGTGAAGCAATTCTCTTTCAATTGCTGCCTCTCTGTAATAGAAAATAAGATAAAATTAAGATTTTGATCAGAAAAGGCACGATTGCATTTTATGTAAAGTAGAAAAATTTAACTGTAGTACCACCTGAAGTTTGGGCATTTGTTTTCTTATTGAACTTTAGCTAATGACTGATATGTTAGCTGCTCATAAACAGAGCAAGATACAAAAATGCTTTTTAAATTTTCATAGGTAGGTAACAAATAGTCAACCCTGCTCAGCCCTGCAGACAGTACAGAATATTTCTACTTTTCTTTTCCCTTGGGCTTATTGACACATAACTGGCATAACACTGGATAAAGATACCCATTTTGGTTCATTTGATTACTTACGGGAGTTTGTAAGGGGATTCAGTCAGTGGCAAGATTGGATAGCGGATAAATCTGCATTAGAAGCAAGGTCTGTAGTGCAGTGGTCTTGATTCCTTCTACTGAGCCAGGAAAAAGTTGGTTAGACTGGACAAGTCAAAAACAACAGACCTGGTTCCTGTGGTGCTACCTTCTGGCAAGCAGACTTTGTCTGTGCTGTGGCTGATTGCGAGGTGCTTAGTCTTCCATTTCTTTTGTGTTTGTGGTGCTTAGCATCATTGTCAGTGTGCTTTTAAAGTGGGCTATTGTGGCTTTCCCACTGGTGTCAAAATATTTGTGATTTATAGTAAATCTGCCCATCTACAGTATATTTCATTGAGAATGTGGTTACTTTCAACAGGCAGAGTTAAGAGAGTAATTTTAGTTTGTTTTATTTTTTGGCAAAAAGTTAGCAATCCTTTTTACTTATTTATTTTGACTCTATTACAGTTGGTAGTAAGAGTTAACAATACCTTTATGATTTATTTTAAAAGTTCTGTGCTGCCTTTATGAATGACCTAATAAATGCAGTGAATTAATTTATAACAATGTATTCAAGCAATCTGCCCAGTAGAGGGAATCAAATTCTTAACACTCCTGTTGTGTATTATTGATAGGCTTCCCAGTACACACATGGGCTTCAAAACTGCCTTTTTGTTAACTGGCTACCACAGATAAAGATGATGTGTGAGGGAACCTTTTTTTTTTTTTTTTGGATAGGACAGAGAGAAATTGAGAAAGGGAAAGAGAAAGATAGATGCCTGCAGACCTACTTCACCACTTGTGAAGCAGCCCCCCTGCATGTGGGGGGGGGGCAGGGGCTCTAATCCAGATCCTTGCGCGGGTCCTTGTGCTTTATACTGTGTGCTCTTAACCTGGTGCGCCACTGCCCGACCCCTGAGGGAACATTTTTATAGCGTATTTGTTTAGCCAGAGTAGACAAGGACTTTGACTTTTGGGTGACAGGGTGGGAGTGGGAGTGTGTTGCATTCCACTAAATGTGGTTTATCCTTATTTCTGGAACCATAACAAATTACTACAGCCAAGCTCTTTGTGTATACCAGGTTATGTTTGGTTAGAAACGGGCCCTCTGAATTTCAGTGCATCTCTTTTTTTTTTTTTTTTTCAGTGCATCTCTTACATGACCTACAGTTAAGCAGATCCTGGAGTCATGCTAACGGAATTATACTTAAATATTCTACAACTCTGTGATTTGAACATGTTGGAAATATAAGACTCAGAATTATATCACTCAGTATGCATATATAAGACATTAAAATTACTTTATAGATGCTTTCTAATTTTGTCAGTCTTGAAATGAATCTGAATTTTAAAACAATATTAATAAAGCTTCTATTTAATACATTGAATCATTTCCTACAGGAAACACATGATTGTATACCTTTCAATTTTCTTGTCACATTTTCAGTTGTCTTCAAATGAGGTAAAAATGCAGGAGCTAGGAGACAGTGCATACCTTAACCATGTGTAAGGACCCGGGTTTGAGCCTCTCATACCACATAGGAACATTATGTACTGCACAGAGGGAACTGTCCTTGAGAGTGGAGTGGTGGTGTGCCCAGTGCCTTCCTGTGCTACCTAAGATTGAGAAGGGGAATTAAGTGCTAGGAGAGGTAGAATTAGACGTATCTGGGGGCAGGGGGGAGCTCATAGGTTGTGCAGCTGGTTGAATGCACACATTGCCATGGGCAAGGACTCAGGTTCAAGCCCCAGGTCCCTACCTCCAGGAGGGAAGCTTCAAAAGTGAAGAGGCAGGGCTTCAGGAGTCTCCCTTTCCCTGTCTTTCCCCCCACCTCCATGTTCTCTCTGTCCTATCAAGTAGAGAGAAAAACAAAAGGGAAAATGGCCACTGGGAGCAGTGGATTCACAGTGCAGGCACCAAGCCCCAGCAATAACCCTGGTGGAAATAGGTATAGGCGTGATTAAATTTGGGATGAAATTTTATTAAAACACTTAAGTATTTCCTATAAATATAGTTTGCTTGTCCTCGGCTCCTGTGCTGGGTAACAGTTGACCATGACATTTGTGAGTGCCTTATCATGAGACCTTTGCAGATCCATAAATATTTTCACTCTGCTGAGTTGGAGGTGCTGAACTATTGGCTAGAATATGCTTTGCATACTAGTTTAGCTGTTATAGATGGAGTGGGTAAAATGCTATGGGCTGAGGAGACAGATAATGGTTATGCAGATGGCTTTTATATCTGAGTCTCTGAGCTCCCAGGTTCAATTCCCAGAACCACCATAAGCCAGAGTTGAGCAGTGCTCTGATAAAAAAAACAAAACAAAACAAAAATCCATCTATATTGTCCTTTCATGGTTCTAATAGATCAAATTGCTGCTTCTCATAAAAGTTGTGACTTTCAGGGTTATTTATTTTTATTGTTAGTGATTTAATAATGATTGATAAGATTAAGGGGTACAATTCCCACCACCAGAGTTCTGTATCCGATCCCCTCCATTGGAAGCATCTCTATTCTTTACTCTTCTGAGAGTATGGGCCAATATTGTTTAAGGGGTGCAAAGGGTGAAAAATCTGGCTTCTGTAATTGCTTCTCCGCTGGGCATGGGTATTAGCAGGTTGATCCATACTCTCAGCCTCCTTCTATCTTTCCCTAGTGGGGCAGGGCACATTAGTGAGGTTCCAGGACACATTAGTGAGGTCATCTGTCCAGTGAAGTCAGGTTGATGTCATGGTAGCATCTACAACTTGGCATTAAGATATAAAACAGAACAAACCGTTTAATAACAGGAACCTAAAGGTAAGAATAGAGCAGAAGGAACTAAGGGTCTTGGTGTGGGAAGAAGCTAAGAAGACTTGTTGTAGGTGTGCTCCAAGGGGCCCAGGACTTTTACTAATTTTTGCCTTACCCTGACAGCTAACATGCAGGTAGGATAAAGGTATTGTCTGGGAAGATGGTGTCAAAGTTGGAATTAGGACTAGGAAGCTGGATCAGGGCAGAGAGTAGCTCCCAAATATGGGGAAATTGTATAAATACTGTTAATTGTAAGCCTCATCAGTCTGCATTAGGGCCCGTATCTATCTGAACTTTTTTTGTAACTGTCTAACTCATAAATCTTAATGCTGTGAATATGCTAAGGTAATGCATTACATTTTCTTCATGCCAGTGAAAAATTGGCAGTTAGCTAGAAAAATTTCCAGATTATAATTAAGGTTTTCGTCATCCAAAGTATGTTTTCTATTATACAAACAGAACTCAAATTCTACTATGATGTAATATGCTCAAATTTGTATTAGCTTGAGGAGTGTGGAATGACAGCTTCTTACTGTTTTTTGAAAGTAGAGACTATGGTGAATGATTAATTTGAATTCTAATTTTTGATGCAGTAATAAAGCAAGTTAGAAGATTTACTGATAAAAGAAATAATGTAGATCAATTATACTATCAGTGTTCACTTTTTACAATTATTGGTGTCTATAATCTACTTACTGGATAAAGGAGTAAAAAAGTAGAACAGAGTCTGAGGCTCTGGAGTCCCAGGTTCAAAACCCCCCCCCCCCAAACCAGAGCTGAGCAGTGCTTTGTTTAAAAAAGAAAAGGAAAAGTATAAGAGTTTTATTGAGATGTAATTTAAAGTGTAAAATGCAGTGGCTTTTAGTATATATTCAGAGAGCTGTCTGTCAGAAAGTCATTTTTATAACATTACAACACACAAGCAGATACACCCACACCTTTTCAGTTGGTCACCTTTTCCCCATTTTCTACCAGCTCTCCTACCATCCAGGCCCGGGCAGCCTTCGACTGATTTTCTTATTTATTTATTTATTTATTTATTTATTTCTTTATTGGGGAATTAATGTTTTACATTCAACAGTAAATACAATAGTTTGTACATGCATAACATTCCCCAGTTTCCCATACAACAATACAACCCCCACTATGTCATTTATCATCCTTCATGGACCTGTATTCTCCCTCGACTGATTTTCTGTCTCTAATGATTTGACTTTCTGGGTATTTTGTAGAAATGAAATCCTATATAATATGTTATCTTTTCTGTCTAGCTTCTTCATAAACACGACTTTCAAGATCACTCATATTGTATACATTAGCACTTGATTTCTTTTTGTCTGAAAAACTATTAACAAACTGTATTTTGTTTATTTATTCATTAATTTATTAACATCTAGTTTATTTCCACTTTTTGGCTAGTAGGCATAATGTTGCTGTGAATAGATTATGGGTGGTTATTAGTTTTGCTCTTTGGTATATGAGCAGTAAGATTGTCTAGTGGTATAATAGCTATGCTAAACTTTTTGGAGACCTGTAGGATTACATTCCTAAATGACTAAATTATTTTATGTTCAGTGTGTGAGAGCTCAACTTTCTCCATAGCCTTGACAATATTTGTTAAGGTCTGTGTTTTTGATGACAGTTATCCTAATAGGTGTGGATTCCGGTTTGTTTGTTTATTTATCATTCTGGTTTTGACTTGCATTATGCTGATATATGACAGTGATGATGGCTGCATTTCCATGTGCTTACTGACCATTTTATAATTTCTTCGGAGATAGGCCTGTAGATTCCTTACTCAGTTTACTTTATTGATTCATTTGCTTATTTATTTACTTATTTATGCTATTTGGCCCCCTTTGCTCATTTTAAACTTGAGTCTTTTGTTTTTATTGCTGAGATGTGTTCTCTCCTGTATGTAAATTCCTTATCAGATAAGATTATTTTCTTCCATTTTTTTATAGTTTTCACTTTTTGACTGCTACATTTTAAGCACAAAAATTAGGTTTTGATAAAGTCTAGTTAATTACTCTATTTATTTTCCCTTTTGTTGCCCTTGTTTTTTATTGTTGTTGTAGTTGTTGTTATTGCTGTTGTCATTGCTGGATAAGACAGAGAGAAATAGAAGAGGGGGAGAGAAAGACAGACACCTGCAGACCTGCTTCACCGCCTGTGAAGCGACTCCGCTGCAGGTGGGGAACCGGGGGCTTGAACTGGGATCCTTACCCAGTTCCTTGCGCTTCACGCCACGTGCACTTAACCCACTGGCTACCACCCGACCCCCTCTAGTTAACTTTTGTTGTTTCATTGCTTCTTGTGAATTTGCGTGATTTAAAGCTAGCAAAATTTATACTTAACATTTTGCTTTCAAGAGTTTTCTGGTTTTCGCCTTTGTATTTTTGTATTTGATTCTCTCTTGCTTCAACTTCATCTTTTAGCTGCTATGGATACCAAGTTACCAAAAAAAAAAAGTTACCTCAGCACCATTTGCCAAAAAGATAGTTTTCCATTGAATTGTCCTGATGAATTTGCTGTAAAATCAGTTGATCATGCATGTGAGGGTTTATTTCTGAACTCTCACTTTTCTTACATTGATCTGTAAGTCTGCTTTTATGCCATTACCTCAACCTTTATTTCTTAGTTGGGACCAATGGTTTGTAGTAAGTACAGTTGTTGGAAGAATTTGTAACATTTTAAGCTCTCTGTAAAACATTATCACCCTCAGTCTAGGTCCTCCTCCACTAGCATGTACCTTTGTGTTCTTAATTCTCAACTTCTGTCCATGAGTGGGATCATCCCATATTCAGCCTTCACTTTCTGGGCATCTCTCTTAACATGATGCCTTCAAGCTCCATCCAAGATGAGAAGAAGGTGAAGTCATCATTTTAATAGCTGAGTAGTATTCCATTGTGTAACTTTCTTAACCATTCATCTGTTGTTGGACACTTAGGTTGCTTCCAAATTTTGGCTATTACAAATTGTGGTGCTGTGAACACAGGTATAAGCAGATCTTCCTGGATGGTGTGTTTGATTCCTTAGAATATATCCTCAGGAGAGGAATTGCAGGGTCATCTGGTCATCATTTTGTGAGTTCTTAAGACTGGGGTTGGACCAACTCACATTCCCACCAGCAGTGCAGGAGGGTTCCCTCACCCCTGCTGCGTCTCCAGCACTTGGGAGGCACGGCATTCTCCCAGGAGTGGAGTGGCGTCTCATTGTTGTCTTTGTCTGCATTTCTCTGACAGTCAGTGACTTGGAGCACACAATCTTGATTGTTGGAGCACTGTATTGTATTGACTCAAAGTATAAATAATGTAACTGATTTATTTTTCACTGTTTTAATTCATTAAGACATTCTTAGTAAACAAAACAAAAAGATTGTGATTGAACATAAATCTTACCTTATTGCAGGAAATATATTTTCCACATCAAATTAACTGTGCAGAGAAAATTCACATGGGCTAACATTTTTCAAAACAATCTCATAGAAAAAGAAGGCATTGAGACGGAAATTGGGGATAATGTCTATACAGATGTGAGACTTACAGAGGAACCGCTGGGAAAGCCACTGTCACTAGTGGTGCTCTTTTTCTAGTCTCTGCAGTAGCTTCACCACATTTTGCAGTGCTTGAGGTTTCCACATATGATGCTCCGTAGGCCTGTCTGTTCCTTCGACTGTGAGATTTATGAGGCCAAGTTATGTACTCAGGGTTGCAGCTAGCATTCATTGCTTTGGATTTAAAATCCAGTTTTGGGGGAGCAGGGAGGTGGTGCACCTGGTTGAGTGCACATATTACCCACGCACAAGGCCTGGGTTCGAGCCACCATGCTCTACCTGCGGGGGGACATTTCATGAGTGAGTGTGAAACAGTCTGTTTATCTTTCTCCCTATCTCCATCTCCACATTCCCTCTCAATTTTTGTCTGTCTTATCAAATAAAATAGAGAAAAAAGTCTTTATTTTTTTACATGTGTGATCAGATAAGTGCATTCACAATAACATTTATAGTTCAATTAAGACTAAAAATGGAAGAAAAAGTTTCTTATGCCAGCCAGTCCAAAATAGTATTTGTGCTGCGTTTGACTTCAGCTTCTGAATTATGTGAGTCAATATTTAACAGGAACATTTTGAAAAGTGATGTTTTAAGTATAGTGAGTTTTTACTACAGTCACTTGTGTGTGTATTTGTGTGGGCATAAGTGTTAGTGTTAGTGTTGTTATTACTGGCATATGTCCAAGTAAAGAATTTCTTTACATTTGAAAGTTCTTTTAAAAAATTTTTTTTTTAAATTTATTTATAAAATGGAAACACTGACAAGACCATAGGATAAGAGGGGTACAGTTCCCACCACCAGAGCTTTGTATTCCATCCCCTCCCCCGATAGCCTCCCTATTCTTTATCCCTCTGGGAGGATGGACCCAGGGTCACTGTGGGGAGCAGAAGGTGGAAAGTCTGGCTTCTGTAATTGCTTCTCTGCTGAACATGGGCGTTGACAGGTGGATCCATACTCCCAGCCTGTCTCTCTCTTTCCCTGGTAGGGCAGGGCTCTGGGGAAGCAGAGCTCTGGGACACATTGGTGGGGTCATCTGTCCAGGGAAGTCCGGTTGGCATCATGCTAGCATCTGGAACCTGGTGGCAGAAAAGAGAGTTAACATATAAAGCCATACAAATTGTTGATTAATCATGAACCTAAAGGCTGGAATATTGCAGATGAAGATTTGGGGTCTCTGTTTTGGAAATAACTAGAGGTCTATTTTAGGTATGTTCCAAAAGGCCCATGACTTCATTAGTTTTTCCCTGAGCCTGACATCTGATATGCAGGTAGACCCAGGTTATTGTCTGGGGAGATGATGGCATGGCTAGAAAAAGGGCTAGAAAGCTGGATCAGGGAAGAGAGCAGCTCCCAAATGTGGGAAAGTGTATAAGTGTTGTTGACTGTAACCCCATCGATCTGATCTTGGGCCCATCTTCTTCAGGTGGTAATTAGAGTATGTTATCTAATCTCCTTTAAGAGGATGGAATATTCTCTACCGTTGTTGATCCACATTGAGGGCAAGGTCCTAAATTGTTTTTCCCTGCTACTCATTCTGATTCTAGGTTATTTTCACTTACAGTTCACGCTACTATTTGCTGAAGACTTAATATTTGGTCTGTACTAGTTCAAGACTTCAGGTGTAGTTTTTTAAAATCATTTTATTGGAGTGTTAGTGGTCCGGTACAATCACATATTGGTTCTCATCTCCCTCTGAAAGGTGTCTGCAGAACATTTTGAGATCCTGTTTGATTCCATTTCCACCATCATGGTCCAGCCCCATCCTTTTTCTTTCCCAGAGTCCTTTGTTTTGCTGCAGTACACCATACTCAGTCCAAGTTCCACTTTGTGTTTTCCCTTTTTTATAATATATATTTAAAAATATTTATTTATTTATTCCCTTTTGTTGCTCTTGTTGTTTTATTGTTGTAGTTATGGCTTGTTATTGCTGTCGTCGTTGTTGGACAGGACAGAGAGAAATGGAGAGAGGAGGGGAAGACAGAGAAGGGGAGAGAAAGACACCTGCAGACCTGCTTCACCACCTGTGAAGCTGCTCCCCTGCAGGTGGGGAGCCGGGGGCTCGAACCGGGATCCTTATGCCCGTCTGTGTGCTTTGCGCCACCTGCACTTAACCTGCTGCGCTACCGCCCGACTCCCTTGTTTTCCCTTTCTGACCCTGTTTAAGTTTTGCCTTTAAGTGAGATCATTTCCTTCTTTTGGGCTTATCAGATGTAGTTGCACTCTTGCAGATCAGGTTATAAATAATTTGAGATGTGAGGCATGCAGATGCTTAGTGGACCAAGACTCAGAAAATGAGGCTCCCAGAAACTGCCAGTCTCGGAACCTCGGTGAATCTTAAGTTTGATGATGAGGGACTGGACTGTGGCACACCTGGTGAAACACACATATTACCATGCTCAAAGACCTGGGTTCGAGTCCCTGCTCCTTGCCTGCAGGACGTGAGCTACTTTCATATTACATAAAATTGTTGATGCCACCTCAGTCTTCTTAGAACATATGGCTGCTGCTGAATAAGTAGTATGAGTAGCGGGGAGTTGATGTGATTGGTCAAAGTGTAGTACGATTCTCAACATGATGCGATTTACACTACACTGAGAGCAGGCTGTGTTATAGATAAGCTATTGAGTCATTTGTATTTTTCCTCCTTTTTCTAGTGCTGATAGTTGAGGAATAGTCTTCATTCATTATGAGTCCTTGACTCTCTTGCAGCAATATTGAGTGGTTTTGTCTGCACTTCATTTATTTTAAGTATCAGTTTTATGATAAAGTGATTTTATAAATAAAGTGATTTAATAAAGGTTACAGAAATACTACATTCTAGAGAGTCCGGTTTCCTGACACATCCACAGGCCCCTGTAATGTCCTCCCCCATAGTTCTCACAAAATCTGATGGTTTGGTTATTTTGCAATTTCTTATGTCACCTACATTCCACATTTGGAGTAAACTGCTCAGTAGGTGTCTCTCTATCTGGAAACAGGCAACAACTGCAGAAATTAATGTCAATAAATCACCAGACAGGTCCCAAAGTCTGTCCTAGGCCGTACATTTAGAAATGCTTGTCTGGTAAGAGAAGAAACTGTTGAATGATAAAGTGAGTTTGGTGCCCATTACTTATGGCCTTTGCCATTTTATTTCATTTTCCTGATACTTTCTGCTTGTGAGCAGTATAGAATGTGTCTGACAAGCCAGATATTAAATGATGACTTTGAAATTATATTTTAAAATAGCAACAGATCAGTTTAGATGTCCAGCTTTGCAGACGGTTATTACTTTAAACTTATTGCTCAGGTACTTTAGATACAAAGTGTCACATCACTTTCTGATACAAAGTGTGTATTATTTTAGTTTCTGTTACGTCTCTTCAATGCCAAATACAGTGAATACTAATGTGCTTATTTTAACTCATCTATGCAATATATTTTCACACACTGAACATCAGCTAATGTGTAATATCTTAACTCCCATAGTTTTCTCTTTTAAGATATTCTGAAAATTGTGTTCTTTAGTGCATGCAAAATATTTCTTTACACTCACTGACTATAATATGGTGATTGTGCATTCTCCTAATAAAATGTTTTTATCAACTAAACATTATTGCAAGTGACAAGTAAAATTTTTGTTAGTGTGCTTTATTTTTTTTATTTGTTTGTTTATTTATTTACTTTACCTGCTCAGCTCAGGCTTATGGAGGTATGGAAACTTTGTAGCCTCAGGCATGAGAGTCTCTGCATAACCGTTATACTGTCTACCCTCCACCTTAGTATACGTATTGTTGCCATTTTACATTTTGACTGAATATTTTTTTTGCCTCCAGGCTTATCACTGGGGCTCAGTGCCAGCACTAAGAATCCACTGGAGGCTATTTTTCCCATTTTGTCGTCCTTGTTGCCCTTGTTGTGGTTGTTATTGTTATTGTTGTTATAGCTGTTGTTGTTGGATAGGACAGAGAGAAATGAGGAGAGGAGGGGAAGACAGAGAGGGGGAGAGAAAGACACCTGCAGACTTGCTTCACCGCCTGTGAAGCAACTCCCCTGCAGGTGGGAAGCCCGGGGCTTGAACCAGGATCCTTATTTGGATCCTTGGCGCTTTGCGCCATGTGCGCTTAACCCACTGCACTTACTGCCCAGCCCCCTTGACTGTATTTTTTGTAAATGTTTATGTAGAGTATCTACATGCTTTAGGAGCTTACTAAGGTGTTATATGTATATGTCATACAGTTATATGTAAATCCATATTAGTGTAGAAGCAGCACTGTATTCTAAAATGAGTGATGGGATCTTGCAAAGCCATAAGCTAAAAATTCATACTCTAACCCATGGGGAGGAGATGTTCTCTCTTTGCTCACACAGTTATGTGGAAGATGAAGTCTAGTAGTAAATTTGAAGTGATTCAAAGGAGAGAGCGCTCTTGTACCAGAACCAGGGCTTCCGTTTTCTTCAGCTAGAGTCTAGGACACCTTTTCCCATGATCCGTTTTCCTGTTGTCATTTCTGATAAATATTACAATTTTAAGTTAATATTTCATAATACTAATATCTTTAATATTTCTTTCTTTTTTGCCTCCAAGGTTATCACTGGGGCTCAGTGCCTGCATTACAAATCCACTGCTCCTGGAGGCTATTTTTTCCCCTTATGTTGCCCTTGTTGTTTATTGTTGTTGTTGCTATTGCTGTCATTGTTGTTGGTTAGGACAGAGAGAAATGGAGAGAGGAGGGGAAGACAGAGAGGGGGAGAGAAAGACAGACACCTGCAGACCTGCTTCACCTCCTGTGATGCAACTCCCTCCAGCTGGGGAGCTGGAGGCTCCAAATGGGATCCTTACGCCAGTCCTTGTGTTTCGCCCTATATGCATTTAACCCGCTGTGCTACCACCCCAGCCCCTAATATTTCTTATTTTATTTGACAAGGTGGAAATTGAGAAGGGAGGAGGAGAAAGAGGAATAAAGATGAACACCGGCAACACTGCTTCACCGCTTGTGAAGCTTTCTCTATGCAGGTGGGGGCCAGGGGTTAAACTCAGGTACTTGTGCTCCTTGTGCACCTGGAGGTGCCAGCGTCGGGCCCCAATATTAATATTGTAAGGGTTTCTTTTACATAAGGGTCTCAGGCACTGAGCCCCAGTGATAACCTTGGAGGCAAAAAGGAAAGAAATATTAAAGATATTAGTATTATGAAATATTAACTTAACATTTATTTTAACTTATTATTTTTTTAATTGCCAGCAGGATTGTTGCTGGGAATTGATGCCTGATAATGAATCTACCACCCTCAGCCCATTTCCTTTTTTTTTTTAACTTGATAAGTCAGAAATTAAGATGGGAGGGAGAAATAGGGAGAGAGACAAAGACACACCTGCAACACTGCATCATCACTTGAGCTTCTCCTTACGGCTGATACGTGGGAGCTCAGAGCTTGAACCTAGTCCTTATGCATTAGGTAGTATGTATGTGCACTCAAGCAGGAGTACCACTGCCCAGCCTCTATTATAACTTACTGAACTTGGGAGTGGCATTGCAAGTCACTGCTTTTTTAGATAGACCTATTCGCCAGTGGAGATGGAGATACTATGGTTGAACATCTTCTCCAGCTTTTAGATAGACCTATTCGCCAGTGGAGATGGAGATACTATGGTTGAACATCTTCTCCAGCTTTTAGATAGACCTATTCGACAGTGGAGATGGAGATACTATGGTTGAGCGCCTTCTCCAGCTCAGACAGAAAGAAGAAAATGACACTCCCTCCTGCTAGCTTAGTGACAGCCAGGACTAGCATTCAGACGTGATAGTTCAATATGTTGCTTATTTCACCTGCACAGTGAAGATTTAGATAAAATTAGTGTAAGCAAGAAAATTTTTAATTCTTATCTGTGATCATGCAGTACGTTTGAAAGGAATTAGTCGTATTTTTTTCTGGAGTAAGGGTAGGTACTATGATAGCTGTGTCTGCTTTCAGAAACAGAAGGGGAGAAAGATTCATTTTTGATTTCAGGCAACAGAACTAGCACTGCTGTATTAAGTTAGAAGAAAATACTTTTCTTCTTGATAAAAAGTCAGAGTTGTCCAGACAAATAGTGGATGACTTTGGAGGATAATACATACCTCATCTCTGGAGGAATTGAAGTGAATCTGCTTATTTCAGATATATTTTAAAGTCACATGCATCATTGGTTGTAAAAGAATATTTTTCAGCTGCTAGGCCCTAAACAAATGAAATATATATATTTTTATCAGCTTTTAACCCTTCACTGATGGATTGTGACAAATCTTTTTCCTCTTTTGGAGCCTGTAGTATGTAAGGTACATATTATAGTTTATTGGCCTATGTAAAAACAGCTTGTTTATTTGTTATCAGTTTTATATTTGAATTGATAAGTGGGACTTTTCTTCCTTTCTGCTCCTAACTTTTAAATTTATACGAAAGGAATAAAAAATGGAGAATAGTAAGAAATAGGAGCCTGTTATGGGTATAGGAGTGCAACTTAATATCCATAGATTTCATAGCCTCAGATTACTGCATGTCTCTTTTTGTTTTTCTTTTTTTTTTTTAATAGGAGAGAGAAATTGGGTGGGGATGGGGAGACAGAGAGGATGAGAGACACCTGCAGAGACCTACTTCACTTGTGAGTCCCCCCCACCCCCCGCAGGTGGGGAGCCGGGGGCTCGAGCCAGGATCCTTACGCCGGTCCTTGCATTCAGTACTGTGTGTACTTAACCCAGTGTGCTACTACCCAGCCCCCACTACATGTCCCATAACCTTTTCTGACATAATCAAATAGAAACTAGTACTGTTACTCCAAGCATAAATTGATTAATTGCCTGGCTCAAGTCTTTCAGATGATTGTTTGGTCAGTATATATACCTTCAGATCTATCAAAATATGGACAAGCTGGAAACTTCATGCTTTCCCAGTCCTCCCTTTGGACCTAGAAAAAAACATTGATGTACATCCTTAGAAATTGAATATCAAGAAAATGTATGGTTTATTTGGATGTGTTTTTTGATGTAAATGTTTCTGAGCCCCTCCATCTTATGATCTAAAGAGAATCTAACATTTCAAAGACTGCAAGTGACAGGTTAAATTAGAGAAACCACCATTGTTCTCTTTACGTATGTGTGGGATTACAGTTTTTGACTTTTCTATCTAAGAGATGATTTATTTTGAAAATTTTTTTCAGTGTTAGGAAAAGCTAACAGGTGTATTGCCTGATACATCAGTGTTGACTGATTTGACATCCATTCACAGTTGGTGAACTGGAGGGAGGTGGCAGGTTGAGTTGGAAGTGCAGCAGCAAACTCCTTGCCTGGACGAAGGGCAGAGTAACCTGACAGCCGCCAAGGCTGCTCTGCTCTGAACAAATGGCGTAGTGCTAGTGTTAAGGTCAGGTCAGCAGCACACGGAACCAGCATGTGCAGTTAGATTTCAGGACGGTTCATGAATAGGGTCTCTATGAGTGAGATAAGCATTAGCTTGAATCTGCAGGGGGCAGTTGAGGTAGTTAGAACCTAGAAATGTGTTGGGTTGTTGGAAAAGTCATGTTTCTTTCTGTTTTTCTGTGCAAAAAAGGCATCATGGGACCGGGTTGTGGTGCACATTGAACTAAGCACAAGGATCCCAGCTCCCCACCTGCAGGAGGGATGCTTCACAGGTGGCAGAAAAGGTCTGCAGGTGTCTTTCTCTCTCTGTCTCCCCTCCCCTCCCCTCCCAATTTCTCTCTGTCCTATCTAATAAAATGGAAAAAAAAAGCCTACAGGAATAGTGGATTCATAGTGCTGGCACCAAGCCCCAGTGATATATCTAGAGGCAAAAACAAAAATTATACTTATTTATTATTGGATAATAATTTAAAAAATTATACTTATTTATTATTGGATAGGGACAGAGAAATTGAGAGGGGAGGGGAAGTAGAGTGGGAGAGAGACAGAGACACCTGCAGCCCTGCTTCACCAGTCATGAAGCTTTCTCACTGCAGGTGGGGACCAGGGGTTTGAACCTGGGTCCTTGCGCACTGTTATGTGTGTGCTTAAGCCCCTTGTCAGGACTTTCCTAATAGCCCAGTAGAACTCTATTCATCTGGGAGTCAAGTCTCTTTGACAGGGTATAACAGGACTGGATATTCTTTTTTTTTATTATTATTTCTTTACTGGGGGATTAATGTTTTTAACTCGACAGTAAATACAATAGTTCGTACATGTATAACATTTCTCAGTTTTCCACATGACAATACAACCCCCACTAGGTCCTCTGGCATCCTTTTTGGGCCTGTACTCTCCCCTCCACTTTGGTGCAATACGCCAACTCCAGTCCAAGTTCTTCTTAGTGTTTCTTCTCCTGATCTTGTTTTTCAACTTCTGCCTGAGAGTGAGGACATCCAGAGCACAAGGCCCTGGGTTCGAGCTCCTCCACCCTTCCCTCTACAAAGGGGAAGCTTCAGGAGTGATGAAGCAGTGCTGCAGGTATTTCTTCCCCTCTTTGCCTCCCCTCTTCTTACTTTCTATCCCATCAAATAAAAAATGCTCTTTAAAGAAAATAACATTTTAGATTTCATGGAATAGATGTTATTGTCATGGATGATTTCTTTCTTTTCTTTTTCTTTTTTTTTTTTTTTACACTATTTATTTATTCCCTTTTGTTGCCCTTGTTTTATTGTTGTAGTTACTATTGTTGTTGATATTGCTATTGTTGTTGGATAGGACAGAGAGAAATGGAGAGAGGAGAGGAAGACAGAGAGGGGGAGAGAAAGACAGACACCTGCAGACCTGCTTCACCCCTGCAGGTGGGGAGCAGCGGGCTCAAACTGGGGGCTCGAACCGGGATCTTTATGCCAGTCCTTGGGCTTTGTGCCACCTTTGCTTAACCCGCTGCACTACCACCTGACTCCTGGATGATTTCTTTATACAGCAAAACAAGACCTTTTGAGTTTTGCTTTAAATTTGAGTGACTTGGGTTTTTAGCACTGTTCAAATGACTTTGACTCTCCAGGTAGTTGTGATTATTGTAGTACCAAAATAACTTTATTCATTTTAAGTTACCTTTTATTAATAAATGAACTCCAAAGGTAATATTAACTGTAGCTACCAATATTTATGTAGCAGACTTATTGCAGTTTTAATTATCTGCATTAATGGGGAGTTAATTATTTGTTATGTAGTGTAAATGAACATCTAAATACTTGATAATGGACAAAGTTTTAAATACTACATTCAGGGTAGTATCTATTAGATATATAAATATATATGTTGTAAAACTTTTAAGAATTGTTTATCAAATTATCACATGGTAGTTGACATTGATTCTTCA
Organism: Erinaceus europaeus; assembly: GCF_950295315.1. Taxonomy (NCBI): domain Eukaryota; kingdom Metazoa; phylum Chordata; class Mammalia; order Eulipotyphla; family Erinaceidae; genus Erinaceus; species Erinaceus europaeus. Next base: position 43,381,023 of record NC_080182.1, read on the forward strand.
AAATATGTGTGAACTATTTATGTTTAGATTTCAAGTTGGGGGAAAGGTTATTGATGCACTTTGTTAGCAAGTCGTTGTCTAGCTGTATTTTACAGGTAGAATCACACATGATTTCATGGTTTCTCATGTCATTCTTCATACAAGGACTTTCTTGTTCTTTTTCCATGGTTATCCCTGGGGCTCGGTGCCGGCACTATAAATCCACTGCTCCTAGAGGCCTTTTTTTTTTTTTTTCTTTTTTCTTTTTTTTTTATTAAAGAAAGGATTAATTAACAAAACCATAGGGTAGGAGGGGTACAACTCCACACAATTTCCACCGCCCAATCTCCATATCCCACCCCCTCCCCCGATAGCTTTCCCATTCTCTATCCCTCTGGGAGCATGGACCCAGGGTCATTGTGGGTTGCAGAAGGTAGAAGCTCTGGCTTCTGTAATTGCTTCCTCGCTGAACATGGGCGTTGACTGGTCGGTCCATACTCCCAGTCTGCCTCTCTCTTTCCCTAGTAGGATGGGTCTCTGGGGAAGCTGAGCTCCAGGACACATTGGTGGTATCTTCAATGCAGGGAAGTCTGGTCGGCATCCTGATGACACCTGGAACCTGGTGACTGAAAAGAGAGTTAACATACGAAGCCAAACAAATTGTTGAGCAATCATGGACCCAAAGCTTGGAAAAGTGGAGAGGAAGTATTAGGGAGGTACTCACTGCAAACTCTAGTATACTTCTGCTTTCTTACTTTGGTGCCATACTCCAAACTCAGTCAATTTCTGCTTTGCGTTTCTACTTCTTTTTTTTTTTTTACATGCATAACATAGAGGCCTTTTTTTAATGAAAAAATATTATTTAATAATGATTGACAAGACCATAGGGTAAGGGGTATAGTTCCACACAATTCCCACCACCAGAGCTGGGTATTCTGTCCCCTCCATTGATAGGTCAACTATTCTTTTATATATTTATATATATATATATATTCTTTTATATTTCCTTGTTTGTTGCCCTTATTGTTGTAGTTATCATTGTTGTTATTGATATTGTTGTTGGATAGGACAGAGAGAAATGGAGAGACGAAGGGAAGACAGAGAGGGGGAGAGAAAGACAGACACCTGCAGACCTGCTTCACAGCCTGTGAAGCGACTCCCCTTGCAGGTGGGGAGCCGGGGGCTTGAACCGAGATCCTTATGCCGGTCCTTGCGCTTTGCGCCACCTGCGCTTAACCCGCTGCGCTACAGCCCGACTCCCGATAGGTCAACTATTCTTTATCCCTCTGGGAGCATGGATCCAGGATCATTATGGGGAGCAGAACTGGTGGAAGGTCTGGCTTCTGTCATTGCTTCCCCGCTGAACATGGGCGTTGGCAGGTGGATCCACACCCCCAGCCTGTTTCTGTCTTTCCCTAGTGGGGCGGGGTTCTGGGGAGGTGGGGTTCTAGGACACATGGGTGAGTCATGGTAGCATCTGCAGCTTGGTACTGGAGGCCATTCCCCCCCCTATTTTTATTGCATAGGACAGAGAGAAATTGAGAGGGGAGGGGAAGAGAGAGAGAGAGAAACAGAGAGAGAGAGAGAGAGAAAGGAAGAGAGAGAGACCTGCAGACCTGCTTCACCTCTTGCAAAGCGACCCCCCTGCAGGTAGGGAGCCGGGGGCTTGAACTGATTTTTGCTTGGGTCCTTGAGTTTTGTACTATGTGTGCTTAACCCAGTGTACTGCCACAGACTGTTGGCCTTGATGTTTCATGGTCTTCTACAGTCTTAGAAAGTAAAGGGTCTGTCCCTTTCTAAACGCTGACTGTAACCATGGTCGGGTAGAGCAGAAATTCATTTTACTTTGTTTCTAAGAGTTAGGAATTTGCCACAGAGATAAGAACAACTTTCATGTTCGGCCAAGCAGCTGATCAGAAGGGACACAACAGTCTCAACATGATTTTGGGGTTTGACAGCAGCTCTTCAATGTGTAAGGTGCTGCTGTGTTCACAGTCATTGCTAGTTTAAGTAAATAATAAAAATAGTCTCAGTTGAATTTTTCTGAGATTAATATTCATTAACATTAAACAGATATTTTCCAAGGGTCTAATATGTGATAAGCATTGTGTTGGATAACAGGAATGCAGTTCTAAACAGGATAAAAGATACCGCAAGTCTTTGTGCAGCCTAGGTTTCTGCCAGGTAGACAGACTGAGAGAAAGAAACAAGGCAAAGCAGCATTACAAGGAAGGGTGAGCAAACAGGCATAAAACTTGCTGCAGAAACAAACAGTGAGTGAATCTGAGAGTGCGTTACATTTTTACTCTATTTTGAAAGGCTTTTCTTTAGGAGGAACTAAATGAAGAAAAGTTACTAGCTACATGTGGAGAACCTTGGGTGTTGACTCTAAAGCAGACATGTTCTGGTGTGCAAAATGCTGGAAATAGAACTGTGGCTAAGTAAAGGGGTAGTGGGCAGGGACTGCTGTTGGATAAAATATGAGTATAAGATGAGGCTGGGATCTCCATAGCCAGAGCTTGAGTTTAATGGGGATTGCGGTGACTGGTAGTTTGGGAGTATAAGAGATTGGAGACTTGACAGTTATTCCAATGAAAGATAGTGATATTCAGGATTAGAGTGGCATTAGTGGAGACAGGAAGAAAGAGGGTGATTTTAAGTTTATGGTTTTTGAAGAGAATGGATAGGACTTGGTGATGAGCAGTTAGCAGAGCTGGGGGAAGAGTTAGAGAAAAGGAAGACACTGGGTTGGGTTTGACATTTTTTGGTGGTGGGGGGTAGGTAGTACCTTTTCTGAGATTGGAGAAATAATGCTGGGGAGAGAAAGTGGTTTGGTAAGAAGGGTTCATGGACTATTTTGTCACTAAATTATTAGTAGTTCAGTTTTTCACAGTTATTTGAACTGTCTTGGGCTCTGTGGCCAAGCCTTCCTGAACACACCTGATCTCACCTGAAAAATATATATGTATTTGTATATATCTTTATATCAGGGTCTGTCACCATCAGTTTAGGAGATACTATTTTAAAGATTTGCTTATTATATGTGAGAGACAGGTTCTCACATGAGATGGAGCACCCTGGGTGCATCTGCCCCTTCAGTTGCTGAGGACCGCACTGAGGGCCTGGAGCATGTCTGTCTGAAGCTCTGCCAGTTGAGACCTATAGCACTGGATCCCTTCACTTATGTGCACGGTGCCCCCATGTGGTGGCAGGAGTTGAACACATGGTCTCAGGAAGGCATGTGTTGTATTAGTATTAGTGAGCCCCTGCAGGAGTCTTGATGCATTTTAATGATTTTTTTTTCTTAATAGGAGCCTATATTTGGTTTTAAGCTCTCATAAACCTTTCTGAGGTGGGTGGATTCCTCCTCCTCCTCCTCCTCCTCCTATTCTCCTTCTTCTTCTTCTTCTTTTCTTCCTCCTCCTTCTTTTTCTCCTCCTTCTTCTCTTCCTCTTCCTTTTTCTCCTCCTCCTCCTCCTTCTTCTCCTTCTCTTCCTGCTCCTCCTCCTCCCCCTCCTTCCCCTCCTCCTGTTCCTCCTCCTTTTTATCACAAATATTTAATGCTTTTCAACATTTCTTGTTAACAGCTACACGGTTGTGAATTTATTCAGTATTTCAGTATTTGGCATTTTAGTCTATTCACCTTAGTGTGTTGAGTTCTCTGGATGCATCAAATATGTGTGATAGGGCTTCTTAACTTTGGGATCATATAATCATAATTATTGGGAAAAGGATGACTCACTTGAAATTATTAGAGAAAAATGTCAACTATGTGCAAGGAAGTATGGTGTAAGATAATCTGTCTAGCAGTCTTGTTGGCTTGTTGTATAGAAACCCAGTAAGGACATTCATTGGAGTTAGAATGTTTGAATTTTAGTTAAGATCTACCACTCAAATATTGAACAAATCTTATCATGATAAAATTTTCAAACATGAGAATATATGTGAAAGCACCTACAGCACTAGCACATCGTGTAAATATAACCTATGATATTACATTTTCAGGAGCAGATTATATTTGTGGTTTCAGTGAAGGGAAACAAAATAGGGCTAAAATAGTTGGGGGGGGGATGGTGTCCCAAGCTGATCCTTGAAGGCTGGGTGTCCCTCCTAAAAGGATTAAGAGGAAAGACTTTCTTTTAAATCAGTAACTTAAGAGTAATGAAATAATTGGGGTTAGCAGGCAGCTTTTTGCTAAGATGAAAAAAAACTGTCTGGTCCAGTTGTGACTTTTGGAAAATGAACTGTTATGTGTGAGTGCATTTGTTGAATACTTGAAATGCATCCCTTTCAGTCACTCAGTTTTTGTTTTAAGATTAAAAATGGATTTGACATTTCTGTTAGTATAAGATTTCATTCTGAACTATTGGTATATATAGTTTTTTTTTTAAAAGTGTCTTAGGGTATCATTTTCTAAAAATTGGCAGTGAAAACTATAAAATTTTCCTGTTTAAAGTGTGATTTGGTTGGTTTTAGTATACTGCCAAAACTGCACAGTCATCATTCTGTTGCAATCAGAATGTTTTTACCACCCCCCAAAGAAACAGGAGTCATTCCCCACTCTCTACCTCTAGTTCCTGACAACACTCATTGACTTTCTCTTTCAATACATTTCCCTGTTCTGACATTGCATATGAATGGAGCCACGCAATGTGTGACCTTTTGTGTCTGACATCTCCACTTAGCCTAATGAATACATGGAAACGTGTAATAAAAATGGTAGCCTATGAAGTTGGGTGGAGTGAGTGAGGTTTAAGAGATACCTTGAAAGAAGGTGAGAAAGAAAAGGGAAACAGAAATTCCCTTGTTTACCTAAAGTGCTCTTTTTGAATTAATGTTTAATCACTTTAATGAAAAAATGTTGATTAACGTGGTTGTCGCAGGGATGCAGTTCCACATAACCGTAAGGTGAAATTTTGACTTGCTAGTTTAGCTTTTCTAATAGGACTTAATTAATTTTTGTTTTGTTTCAAAGCTGTGCTAATGCACTATCTTGTTTAAAATGTTTAAAAATCTCATTACATTAATTGCTAAGTTGGGTATTTTTTTGATCTGTCTAATGTGTATAGCTGTACCATACAGTTTACATTAACTGCCAATACTCAGTTCTGTCTTTACATGTTATCCTTAGTAAGTGATAATGATAGTCACTTTTTAAGGGTGAAACCCTGCCATTATTAGTTTTATTCACTCTCTGATGCGCAGTGGCACTGTGCACAATGCCTTCATGAAGCTGCGGGGCTCACTGTGTCTTCAGTGGAAGCTGTAGATGGAGGATCTTTTTCAGTCTTTTCACCTCTAAATCTTACACATAAACATTAGGGATGAACTATATTGTTGACTTGCTATTTGTGAGCATACAGAGTAGCACAGTCTGGATGTTTTCTCTAGTGGCTCATGTTCACTTTTAACTGACTGTGGATGGAATTCTCATTCTTTTTTTTTTTTTTTTAAATATTTATTTTATTTATTTATTCCCTTTTGTTACCCTTGTTGTTTTATTGTTGTAGTTATTATTGTTGTTGTCCTCGTTGTTGGACAGGACAGAGAGAAATGGAGAGAGGAGGGGAAGACAGAGAGGGGGAGAGAAAGATAGACACCTGCAGACCTGCTTCACCGCCTGTGAAGCGACTCCCCTGCAGGTGGGGAGCCGGGGTTCGAACCGGGATCCTTATGCCGGTCCTTGTGCTTTGCGCCACCTGCGCTTAACCCGCTGCACTACAGCCCGACTCCCGGAATTCTCATTCTTTTATTCCTCCCTCCCTCCCTTCCTTCTTTCCGCGTTGGAACTGCTGCTCCTAGGCCAACTTCTTAATTCAGATAAAGACAGAGACACAAGGGGAGGAAGAGATACCACAGCACCAGTGCTTCTCAGCCCTGCTGCTGTGCTGCTCCCAGACGTGCTGAGTCTCAAATGTGGGCCTGACACAGGGTGAGGCAGTAAGCTACTTGGTAAACTTGCACTCCAAGCCCTTCAGTGTTTCTTGTAGAATTGTGTGACCTTTCTAATTATGGAACATCATGTAGATATAGTCAAGTTTACACTAATTGTGGTTATGTTGAGTAGCTATCTGCAAATAACTCATGTCATTTAAAATTTTACCTTTTATGTTGAGCTGCCTACTCAGTACTCCAATTTAATATTTAATAGATATCTGAAAAGCAGCAAATCCTAGACTAAACTCATGTTCTCCTTCCTAAATCTATTTTACTTGGTCTTTTTCATCTTATCAAATAACAAATCCTTCTTCCAACTAGACAAAAAATTCCTTAGGGTCATTTTTGATCCCTTTCTTTTTCATTATATATCTGTTTTAAAAGTAAATCCTTTTAGTTTTACTTTTTTAAATATTTATTTATTCCCTTTTGTTGCCCTTGCTTTTTTATTGTTGTAGTTGTTATTGATGTCGTCATTGTTAGATAGGACAGAGAGAAATGGAGAGAAGGTGGGAAGACATAGAGAGGGAGAGAAAGACACCTGTAGGCCTGCTTCACCGCCTGTGAAGTGACTCCCCTGTAGGTGGGGAGCGGGGCGGGGGGCTCGCTGTCCTTGCCCTTTGTGTCATGTGTGCTTAATCTGCTGCATTACCGCCAGACTCCCTAGTTTTACTTATATATTATGGCTAGAGCCTAACTCATTTTTTTTTCACAGTTGTCAATATTCGAGTCCAACTTGGATTATTTCTGTGTTGAATGGCCATACTTCCTGACAGGCCTCGCCTGCAGGCTCTGCCACGCCCCTCGAGGGAGGCCAAGCCCCCTCCCCTGCAGGCCACACCCCAAGTCCCTTCACCGTTAGGTCCCACCCCTCGGCCCAAAAGCCCTGGCCCTCTCAGCCCAGCAGGCCTCCCTTTGGCCTCAGGCTGGCCCTTGCCACTCTTACTCATCACTCACTCCCTGTCTTATTCCAGTTATTTTGAAAATGCCTGCACAGTGTCATTTAGGTTTCTGCCCAAAAGGTTTCTCTTCACCCCTACACTGCTATTCCTCTGTCAGAAATGAAGTCTTTTGCAGACATTGACCCATTTAAATATGGCCATTAGATAAAAAGATAGGGGGAGGTGTAGGGAGGTTTTGGGGATGTGGTGGAGCCTGGCAGAGCTTGACCTGAGAGATGAGTCCCTCCTGGTAAGTCTCTCTCTCTACATAAGCCTCAAAAGGTTGACAGCCATGTAAGTCTTCCCTCCACCACAAAAACATCCTGCATCTTCCCCCCGGAGTCCGGCATTCCTTAAAAAACATTAAGCCTGCTCCACCCTACATTTCCTGATACTATGGCCATTAGATAAAAGAAAGGGGGAGATGTTGGGAAATTGTGCAGATGTGGTTGATCTTGGCAGGGCTCACAAAGCACCCTGCATCCCTGATACTATGGCCTGTCCCTTTATTATCTACATATCAGTCTTCTGCTTTGTCTTACAAATGACTAAAGGTCTCCTTCCTAATTCCCCACAGGGTATTGCTAATCCTGACATTTGAACTCCTAGGAACCATTGCTGGGGAGGTCCATACCACTCCCAGGCCCCTTTGCCTTTCTCCACTCCCTTCCCTAACCGTGTATGGTCTTGTCAAGCCACTTCCGTTTCTATCTTGTCTCTTCCGTGTCCTGACCTGGAGGAGGGTGGGCGTGCAGACCGGGAGGCTGATCCCGGGCATTGCGGTTTGCGCCACGTGGCTTAACCAGGTGTGCTAGCACCTGACTCTGGGGTGCTCTGATGAATAAAGATTTGTATTGCTTTGCCACCGTGAGCTTAGTCTCTGGGTCATCTCTTTCACGCGCGACACTAGCCCGACACTATTTTTTTTTATATATATATAAAAAGGAAACACTGACAAAAACCATAGGATAACAGGGATACAAATCCAAACAATTCCCACCACAACTCCATATTCCATCCCCTCCCCTGATAGCTTTCCTATTCTTGATCCCTCTGGGAGTATGGACCCAGCGTCATTGTGGGATGCAGAAGGTGGAAGGTCTGGCTTCTGTAATTGCTTCCCTGCTGAACATGGGTGTTGATAGGTGGATCCATACTCCCAGCCTGTCTCTTTCCCTAGTAGAGCGGGGCTCTGGGGAGGCAGGGCTCCAGGACACATTGATGGGGTTGTCTGCCCAGGCAAGTCCTATTGGCATCGTGGTAGCATCTGGAACCTTGTGGCTGGAAAAAGAGTTAACATATAAAGCCACACAAGTCGTTGACTAATCATGAACCTAAAGGCTGGAATATTGCAGATGAAGAGTTGGGGGTCTCTGTTTTATAGATAGTTATTAGGTTTATTTTAGTTATATTCCAAAGGACCCATGAATGTACTAGTTTTTTTTTTTTGTTTGTTTTGTTTTTGTTTTTGTTTTTTCTGAGCCTGACATCTGATATGTAGGTGGATCCAAATTATTGTCTGGGGAGATGATGTCGTGGCTGGAAAAAGGACCAGAAAGCTGGATCAGGGAGAGAGTGTCTCCCTAATATGGGAAAGGTGTAAAATATTGTTGACTGTAAACCCCATCGATTTGATGTTACCTGGGGCCCTTATTCAGCTTAGGAGCCTATGTGACCTCTGCATCCCTGTAGATCTGAGCTCACGTTCTGTGGTCATGAGTAGGAACATTCCAAGCTGCCCCAAAATCAGGACCCATCTTCCTCAGGTGTAGCATAGAGTATGTTGTCCAGCCTCCCTTCGGAGGATGGAACATTTTCTACCGTTGTTGATCCATGTTGAGGGCAAGGTCCTATGCAGTCCCACAAAGGGGTCTGTTTTTTTTTTTTCCTGATAGAGATGTCCGGTAACAGTGGAGAGAAAGATGTATTGCTGAAGGGTTGACATTCCATGCCTGGCATCTCTGGACACAGTCTGATGTGAAGCGTGCCGAGGTGGTACTGGTTGCATTGATTAGGCTGGGATCAGGAGATGCAACATCATTTGATATGAATTGAGAGAAGCATTTAGGAAAGTGAGCCCCACACCCAGAGGTTCCAGAACTGTAAGCTCTATAGAGAATGGGGATAGTTCCTGCTTTCTTAGGGTTTAAGAAGGCAATAGATAGTTATTTCTGTAACTAGATTATTTGGCAATTGGGTTAACTTTGGAAATCCTTTTGTTAGGATTTGCTGTATCATACACAACATCACTGTAAGTTATGTCCTTTGACAATATTTGTGTATAGCTGTGTCTTATAGAGTAGCACCACCAGTTGCTTCTCTACCCTATTTCTACTCTTCCTTCTCTGTAGTCTTTTTTTTTTTCTTAATAAATATGTGATACTGTTTTTTTTCTTAATAAATATGTGATACTGTTACCTCATGATGCTTCTGGGTGACCTCTGTTAGGGAATTGTGCAGATGTGGTCAAACATTGGCAGGGCCCACAAACCACTATATTTCCATGCAAGTGTTATTTACAGATCCCCACCATGTTATCCTCTCAGGGTATTGCTAATTCAGTTAAAACCTTTGCAACAGTTGCTAAGGACGCTTTCACCTTCCCAGCATGCCTTTTGCCTGTCTCCACCCCCTTTCCTAGCCAATCCCGTCCCGACTTGCCAGTTCCGGAATCCTCCCATAAAAGCCTCTCCTATTTCCGCTTTCGCTCTCTTTGCTCTTTCTCTTCTGACCTGACCTGGAGAAGGGCTTTTGGGCATAGTGGGAGGCCGTCATTTTGCTTGCTCCACGTGGCCTAAACCGCTGTGCCCGCTCGCTCGCACTCAACTCTGGGGCATCTGCGTGAATTAAGATTTGCGTTCCCACTCCTCAGCGAGTTCCTGGTCTCTTCTGTCTCCCCCGCGACGCAACCTGACAGACCCCCCCAATGCCCACTGTTGTGTTTGTTTGCTCAATTGTTTCTTCTAGAGGGAGACAGGAAGAGAGAAGAGGCACCACGTGCTATCCCTTCATCTGTGGAGGTTGCTTGTGCCCTCCCCACATGCCATCTGTGATGCTCCCATGTTGTGGCAGGACTCAAGTTGTATACTGCACTGGCCAAACTGTCTCCCAGCTCTGTAGTATATCTTTTCTTATGATGTGTTACAAAAAGACTCAGTTCATATTGCCCAGTGAGTTGCTAGTAAAATGACCCCTAAAACAGTAAGTGACCCAAAGTCCCTGTTTGTTTCTTTTGGCCTCACCTCATCTTTTCACCTTTTGATCATACTGTTCCTGCAACACTGACCCCTTCCTTATTTTTTTCAGACATGCCAAACCTGTCTATCTCAGGTTCTCTATATTAATTGTTTACTCTGCTTGGGTTGGTCTTCTTCAAATAGTTAGTTGCATGACTTAATCCCTCACTTTCAGTCTTTCCTTAGTGAGCCTACTAAGACCACAGCACACCTGAACTATGTCTCTCTTCCTTTCCTCCCTCCCTTTCCTCCCTTCTTCCCCTTCCCTCCCCTCCCCTCCCTTCCTCCCTTTTTTTCTTCCTTCTTCCCTTTTTTCCTTCCTTCCTTCCTTCCTTCCTTCCTTCCTTCCTTCCTTCCTTCCTTCCTTCCTATTTGACAGGATAAAGAGAAATTAAGAGGGGAGGGAGGGAAGACAGGGAGAGAGACACACCTGGAGCACTGCTCACCACTTGTTCTTGAGACCCCCATCAGTTGGGGACCTTGGGCTTGAACTCAAGTTGTTGCACATGGTGACAAGTACAGTCAACAAGGTGGGTGCTCCAACACCTGCTCTCTTTATCTGTTTACAGGATTATATACTTTACATTTGCTTTAGTAAGTTATTTTTATGCTTATCATTTCTCTTTCATTAGAGTGTATTATAAAGATGATGAGCTAATGGCACTTTGTTCACAGCAGACATTGCCAGCATTCTTAAAGCTGCCCTTATGTCCCTTCCATTTGTACTTGTTTTGGAGTGGGATTGTTTTTTAGATGGTTTCTGTTGTTTTTATTACCAGTGGATATCATTCTTATACACATTAAAGTCTATTTGAAAGTAGTGGTCCGTACTTATAGCTCTGTTCTTTAGGTGAAGTTAGTGTAATATCTCATCTCTTAAAATATTTTAATTCAGAGTTCACAAAACCATTATGTACAGTGCAACAGAGAAATTATCACTTTTATTTATGAAATTATGCATTAAGTTTTTTCTTCAGCCTCCTTTGCTTCCTACAAATACAGATATTACTGGAATAACAGCCCTCAATTTACTTGAATCTTTATAATTCACCTAATTATTTTATTCTATTGACAGCATAGAGCAATTTGTAGGTGAATATCAAGGTTAATTATCTCATTGAAAGGCAGAGCAATGCATTCTACTAATTCACAAGTCTTTCTGCTGAGGAAAATGGAATTGTTGCTATCATTATGTTGTTAGGCTAATACACTGATTGTTAAAGCAATTATGGGACTAGGAAATAGCTCAGCAGGTAGAGCATATACTCCATGAGCAAGAACCACCTTGTGAGCACCCTTCTTGTCATCAGGGGAAGCTTCATGAATGGTGGAGGAATGCTGAGGTGTCTTTCCTTCTCCTCCTTGCTCCCCCTCCCCTTTCTGTTTCTCTCTCCCTCTGTGTTTGAAATGCAAAGGAGAGATATTGCTGGGAGCAGTGGAATTGTGTGGGCACAAGGCACTGGAGTTAAGTAATAATAATAACAACAATAAACCTCCATGTAACTATGTTGATAATTCAGCAGTAGAACATAGAACTTGGAAGAAAGAAACAAACATATTATTAAAAAGAACAACCCCCCCCAAAGAAAAAACCAAATTTCTTACTACAACTGCTTTTATTATAAATAGTTGTCATTGAGTAGAAATGTAAAGATCAAATAATTATCAAAGACTAAGCATAGAATTCCTTCATATGACACTGCCCTCACTCACCAGAGCTTTAGTAGATAAAATTATCATTACTATTATTGTTGTTATTAATTTCCTCTCAGGGACTTTACCATGTAGGGCTGACTTTTTCAGATACGAAAAGGGGAACAGAAATGGAGAGGTGGTATTGGGGGTGGGGTAATCACAGCTTGCAGCTACTCCAGGTGTGGTGTGGAGACCTAGGCTGTGTGCATGACAAAGCAACTTGTGACCCATGTGAGAGCTATTCTGCTTTCCTTTTTGACCAAACTCTTCATCTTCAGTAATTATTTTCAATAATGATGGTGATGCTGTCAGCGTCATTTGGTGAATGATTATGTGACTGGTCTCAAGAACAACATATACACATCTTGACATAATCTCTTTAAGAAAATAATTTAATCAGTGCTAAAGATAATACTGTTTTGTGTCTCAGCAAACAATTATTCTACAACTTGTTTTTTTTAATGGTTTTTTTTTTAAAGTCTTAAAAAAGGTCTGGCTTCTCCACTGAACATGGACTTTGGCAGGTCAGTATACATCCCCAGCCTGTTTCTGTCTTTCCCTAGTGGGGCAGGGCTCTGGGGAAGTGGGATTCCATGACACATTGGTGAGGTCATCTGCTCAGGGAAGTCAGGTTGATGTCATGGTAGTATCTACAATTTGGTGACTGAAAAGCATTAATTTATAAAGAAGAACAAATTTTTTAGTAATCAGAAGCCTAAAGGTAAGTATAGAGCAGATGAGTTTTGGGGTCTTCATGTTGGAAGAAGCTAGGAAGTCTATTTATATTCCAATGGGCCCATGATTTTACTGATTTTTGCCTGAGCCCAATAGCTAAGATGCAGGTGGGCTGAAAGTATTGTCTAGGAAGATTGGGAATAGGACTAGAAAGCTGGATAAGGGCAGAGAGTAGCTCCCAAATATGGGGAAAGTATATAAATAACGTTAACTGCAATCCAAATCAATTTGACCTAGGCCCCCTGTCTGTCATTACTTAGCACAGGAGCCTGTGTAACCTCTGCTTCCCCGCAGGTCTAAACTCACAGTTCATGTTCATAGCTGGGAACATTCTAGGCTGCTCTCATTTCAGGACCCGTCTTCCTCGAGTGGCAGAGTGTGTTGACCCAGCCTCCCTTCAGAGAGTGGGGCAGTTTCTGCCACCATTGTTCTACGTTGAGGGCAAGGTCCTGTAGAGGCCCACAAGAGGGTTTCTGATGTTGTTCCTGATGGAGATGACCAGTGATGGTGGAGGGAGGGATCTGTTAGAGGTCTAGGTCCATCTATCTGTGTGGGAATCCCAGGATTCCCTGACTAGGGCCCTGGATTATGGGGTGGCCTGGTAGTGACCCAAAGGGCCAGTATTAAAGTGTGCTGGTCTCTTGCCCATATCCAGCTTCTGTAGTCCTTACTTTATCTGATAGGGCTAGGCTTAGAGTGATTGAGGGACGTGAAGTAGGAAGTAAGTAAGAAGGGTATCTAGGTCAAAGTAGAAAATATTTGATTAATTATGTCTTGAGCTTTTTAATGCATAGACTCCAGTTCTTAGTACATATTCCTTCAATCTAAGCCCTTAAGTTTTCACATTAGTAAACTGATTGAATTTCAACACTGGGCTCAAATTGTTAATGCATTTTTAAGAATAACTTTTTTTTTCCCCCTCCAGGGTTATTGCTGGGCTCGGTGCCTGCACCATGAATCCACCGCTCCTGGAGACCATTTTTTCTCCCTTTTGTTGCCCTTGTTGTTGTAGCCTCATTGTGGTTATTATTATCACCATTGTTGATGTTGTTCGTTGTTGGATAGGACAGAGAGAAATGGAGAGAGGAGGGGAAGACAGAGAGGGGAAGAGAAAGACAGACACCTGCAGACCTGCTTCACCTCCTGTGAAGCGACTCCCCTGCAGGTGGGGAGCCGGGGGCTCAAACTGGGATCCTTACACCAGTCCTTGCGCTTTGCGCCATGTGCGCTTAACCCACTGCGCCACCGCCTGACCCCCAAGAATAACTTTTTAAAAATTTTAATCACCTATATGTTGGGACCATGTGTAAGCCTGATAGAGCTTAGGGAGAACCACCCCCATCTTTGGATGGAGGTCTGAGAAGATAACCTCTTGGTAAGTCTCTCTCAACTGAGGTGAGCATAAGGGGGGAAACTCAGATTTGGTTCTTTCCTTCTTGACTCTCAGGCCCTCAGAAACCCCAGTACTTCCCTCCATTAACTGCAGGCCACATGGCCGCAGATTCACTTATTCAAAGTCACCTTCTGATCACAGAAGAACACACCTTATCACACACTTCATCACACACCTCAGACCCCAGACAAGAGAAATTCCAAACTCTATGGCCGTTTGATATTCATCTTCTCTCTGTCTCACCCTACGGGTTTAACCCCTATGCTTCTCTCAAATACCTTTGGATAATTAAGTTGCATGTGTCATGGAGAATATCTTGTATCTCATCAATTCCTGTCATACCAGCCCCCTACCTTAGGAGTATGCTGACTGTTAAGAGACCTGTAATTTCTGACATATTTCAACAATAATTACCTCCATTGCTTTTCTATTTAACTCATGTCCACTTTGCTAATAAACAGACTCTAGGATTCTGGGATTCTAGGACTCAGATTCTAGGCATGCTAAGAGTCCCCTGGTGTCTTTTACTTCGTGTCACGCCTGTCGTGAGCGAGAAAGAACAAGCCCGTTACCTTTCCCCTGGAGACCACCCCGCCAGAGAGGGAGAGAGATACCCCGAATGCTATAATATTAGACCAGGGAGACTAGAAGCAACTGGTCTTGTCAGTATGTAAGGTATAGTTATTTGTAAATAGCATTAAATGGCTTAAATAAATGCAGTCTTGTATGAATCTCTGGGGCTTTTTTTTTTTTTTTTTTTTTTTTGGCCTCCAGTTATCACTGGAGTTGACTTACCTGCACTGTGAATCCACTGCTCCTGGAGGCCATTTTTTCCATTATTTTTTATAAATAGGATAGGACAGAGAGAAATTGAATGGGGAACCGAAGATAGAGGGGGGAGAGAAAGATAAGATACCTGCAGACCTGCTTCACCGCTTTTGAGGCAACTCTCCTGCAGATGGGGAGCCATGGGCTCAAACTGGGATCCTTGTGCCAGTCTTTGTGCTTTGTACTATGTGGCTTAATGCACTGCGCTACCGCCCAGCCCCTGTTCACACTTCTTTTGATTTATACCGTTTATACCATTTGATACTGCTTCTGCTAGTGTCAACCAACTCAATGCAGTGCAAACAGCACCACCTCGACATGTTTCAATTCACTGTGTCCAGAGACGCCAGGCCTAGGATGTCAGGTCTCCAGCTCCACTACTCGGATGAGACCTTTCCTAGCTCTTAGGACTCCCAAGTTCCATTTGGGTTGGCACGCCTCCTGACAGGAGTCATAGTACCTAGAATAGAGACCAGGCAGGGCACATATGCGTGTGTGTGCATAAGCTAGGGAAAAACACACACCGCAAAGTAGAAGTGCACAACAGCCTGCAGTGACTCAGTAATTCCAGCTAGCAAGTAGAAATAATAATGCCTTTCTTTTTGTCAGCTTTCTTCTGATAAACAGTTTTTCTCCTTGTACATAGTGGGCTTCCTCTGCCACCAAGCCATTATCATATGAAATCACAGTCCTCTCCTATGAGATGACCTCTGGTCATCCTCTGGATTACCTAGAATATCAGGCCTGGGCTTGAAGGGCAGATTTGTTCAGATAGAGTGAATCCGAGCTTGTCTGTTTGTCTTTCTGCGCTTCTTTCTATAGGAGCCCTACGTGTCTGGGTTACTCTGCAGCTTGAGGGAAGAGCCTGGAACCAAGACTTGGGGGTTTGAGCCACGCTCATGAAATGCTGGCTGAGGTGAGGCTCACATCCACCGCTGTTGCTTTGGTTCTGCTTTGATAGCCAAGATTTTGTGTGCTCCGGAGTTTGATTCATAGGAACATATAGAAAGGCAGAGTATATAGACAGCTGCCAACCTGGTGTTTAGTTCTGAATTTTTCTCTCAGTGTGTCTTGGCAAAAGAAATAAGAAAATTGTTTGAGTAAATGGATCAATTCCTGGTTTCTGATATTTCCCCTCTGTCAGAAAGCTCCTATGTCAGCTCTCATTTCTGTGGTTATTTGTTACTAGTTGTAATGGTTTGTAATCATTTCAGAAAATCATTTAATAATTTTTCCAAGTGTGCAGTTATTTTTCTCAAATTTCTTTCTAAACCACAAATCCTAGATTAAGAAATGTAATTGTCTAACATTTATGAAATCCTCCTGACAGCTACACTTCAACCACATCTGTTAACAGACTCTCCTTGGTTGGATCTGCTTGCAGCTTGGAGGGAACAGACCTTAATCTTATTTAGTTTTTTGTTCTTTTGTTTATTGAGTTTCTAAAGTGAATATTCAGACACACCTTCAAATGATGTGAAGTGTAATGTGTTGGAATCTGTGTGTGAAGGGGAAAGTTTTTTTGAAGTAGGTTTTTCCAGAGAGGTTTTTGAAGTTTTTTTGAAGTAGAGTTTTCCAGAGAAAAGAAACCAGCAGGATATACTGGAGAGAGAGTCTCTGTAAGAAAGCGATTCAGGATTCTGGAGGTTAAGAAGTCCGACAGTCTGCAGGAGAGGTGCTGCCTTAGCTCCATGAAGTCCAGAGTTCTGTGAGTTAGGCGTTAATCTCAGTCCACAAGCTTCAAGGCAGAGGAGGCCAGAGGTTTGGGTCCTTTCAGTTTGCACCATCCCAGGAAAAGACCAAAGTCCTCGCTCAAGCAATCAGGTGGGAGGAGTTCCCTCTAATTCCTGGGATGGTTCACCTTTTTTTTTTCTGTCCAAACTTCAGAACTGATTTGGGGAGGGCCACCCAAACTAGGGAGGCAAATATATGATGCAAATGTGAATCTCATCTCAAAACATCCTCCCTGAAACATTTGGAACAGTATTGGGCCAAATGGGAAGTCTCTGTGGCCTAGTTATGTCTCCTTCCATGTGGTGCTTACTTCACATCATTCGTCATGTTTAAAACTAGTGGAAGCCTGTGAATGTAAAAAAATCAGCTTTTTAAAGTCACCTTGTAAGTTATAGAATCTTTATTGAAGAAATGCTTGAGTACGTTAAGAAAATGCTTTTCAACGTCAATATATTCCTTTATTTTTATGTCCCATTATCCTTTATCACTGTAATTCTTAAATGGTAGTGATGCTTTAAAAAGATTTATTTATTTAATATGTGATGTTTGGTGGGGGAGAGATGGGCAGCCTACATCACTGTTCTGGCACATGGATTAAACACAGCACAGTGGAAAAATAAAAAGTTCTGTACTATATACTACTGAGCTACCTCTCCGACTGCTGAATATGCTTGTTAATATTCTGAATAGCTCATCATTACTTTACAGTAAATGCTGTGGGCTTATTATTATTCCTATGATATGTGTGTTAAAAATGTTCACTTTATTAAATATTGCCCAATATCTACATTTACTCTTATAAAATAAGATATTAATAGTAACAGGTAGCTTAGTACTGGTAAGAAATTGGACTTTATGTGAACTGTTTAATTTAGGCCTCTGATCTTATAACTGAGATGTCACTGACGCTTCCCTCAGTGCCCTATGGCAATAGGGTGGGCATGCCACAACTTGGGTGAACATGAAGAGACAGGCCAAGTGAAGTAAGCCGGGCAGAAGAAGGCAGACATGGTCACGATCATATCCAAATCTCAAGAAAGAAAGAAAGAAAGAAAGAAAGGAAGGAAGGAAGGAAGGAAGGAAGGAAGGAAGGAAGAAAGAAAGAAAGAAAGAAAGAAAGAAAGAAAGAAAGAAAGAAAACTGGATGGTGTGTGGTATGTAGTGAGACATTGTTGCATCAATTAAAAATGCAAAAGGCAGACATGGTCACAATCATATCTTCTCTTCCAGTCTGTATCCCTTGAATTCCTTGCTCCTGCCTGATTGCTATGGCAAGAACTTCCAACACTATGTTGAATAGTAATGGTGATAGTGGGCAGCCCTGTCTAGTTCCTGATCTGAGTGGAAATGCTTTCAGTTTTTCACCATTGAGTATGATGTTGGCTGTAGGTTTGCTATATATAGACTCCACTATCTTCAGGAATTTTCATCTATTCCCATTTTTTGTAGTATTTTGATCATAAAGGTATGTTGGATTTTGTCAAAGGCATTCTCTGCACCAATTGATATGACCATGTGGTTTTTGGTCTTGCTTTTGTTGGTGTGGTGGATCACATTGATTGATTTACGTATATTAATCCAACCTTGCATGCCTGGGATAAACCCCACTTGGTCATGATGAACAATCTTTTTAATATGCTGCTGTATCCAGTTGGCTAGAATTTTGTTCAGTATTTTAGCATCTATGTTCATCAGAGATATTGGTCTGTAGTTTTCTTTTTTGGTTGTGTCCCTGTCTGCTTTTGGTATCAGAGTGATGTTGGCTTCATAGAGGCTGGCAGGGAGTATTCCATTGTCTTCAATCTTCTGGAAGACTTAAAAGTAGAGGTATTAGTTCTTCTTTGAAGATTTTGTAGAATTCATGTGTAAAACCATCTGGTCCAGTACTCTTTTTTGGGAAGATTTTTGATAACTGTTTCAATTTCATTAGCTGTGATGGGCCTGTTCATGTTATCCACTTCCTCTTTACTTAGTTTTGGAAGTTGGTAGGTATTGAGGAAATCGTCCATTTCTTCCAGGTTCTCTAGCTTGGTGGCATATAGTTGTTCATAGAAACCTTGCATGATATGTTGAATTTCTGCAGTGTCTGTTGTGATATCTCCTCTTTCATTTACTATCCAATTTATTTGGGTCTTCTCCCCTTTTTGTTTTGTGAGTCTGGCTAAAGGTTTGTTGATTTTGTTCACTCTTTTGAAGAACCAACATTTACTTTTGTTGATCTTTTGTATGGTTTTCTTATTCTCAATGTTATTTATTTCTGCCCTAACCTTAGTGATTTCTGTCCTTCTGGTTGCTTTAGGGTTCCTTTGTTCTTTTTCTAGGTCTTTAAGATGTGCAATCAGGCTGTTTATTTGTGCTTTTTCTTGTTTTCTAATGTGTGCTTGTATAGCTATGAACTTCCCTCTCAGTACTGCCTTATCTGTGTCCCAAATATTTTGATAGCTTGTGTCTTCATTTTCATTGGAGTCTCGAAACATTTTGATTTCTTCCTTGATTTCCTCTTTGACCCAGAGGTTGTTAAGAAGTGTACTGTTGAGCTTCCACATTTTGGGACTATTACTAATCTTTGTTGATTGTTAATTTAATTCCACTGTGGTCTGAGAAGATGCTTGGGATGATTTCAGTGCTCTTGAATTGGCTGATGCTGTCTTTGTGGCCTAACATATGGTCTATCCTTGAGAATGACCCATGTGGATTGGAGTAAAATGTGTATTCCAGTTTCTTGGGATGAATGACTCTGAAAATGTCCAATAGTTCTAGTTTATCTATCTCTTCATTTAGCTCCCTTATGTCTTTATTGATTTTCTGCCTGGATGATCTGTCAAGTTGAGAGAGTGGGGTGTTGAAGTCCTCTACTATGACTGTGTTGCTGTTAATATATTGCTGTAGCTCTTTCAGTAGACGTTTGATGTATTTAGATGGCTTCTTATTGGGTGCATAGATGTTAATAATTGTTAAGTCCTCTTGATTGACTGATCCTCTGAGCATTAAGTAGTGTCCATTTCTATATTTTTTAATCTTATCTATTTTAAAGGCTATCGTGTCAGATATGAGAATAGCTGTTCCTGCCCTTTTTTGTGGGCCATTGGTTTGTATGGTAGTTTTCCATCCTTTCACTTTAAGTCTGTGTTTGTCTTGTTGAGTTAGGTGGGTTTCCTGTAGACAGCATATTGTTGGGTTGTGTTTTCTGATCCATCTTCCTACTCTGTGTCTTTTAATAGGTGAATTCAGGCCATTGATATTTATTGATATCAGAGATTGAAGATATTTTAATGCCATTCTTGTAGAGTTTTTGAATGTTCTGGTATATGACCTATTTATGGTGGTCTGACTGTTTATAGAAGACCTTTTAGAACTTCTTTCAGGGCAGGCTTGGTGATAGTTGATTCCTTCAACTGTTGCTTGTCTGAGAAGGTTTTTATGCCTCCATCTAATCTGAATGACAGTCTAGCTGGATACAGTAGTCTTGTATGAAAGCCTTTCTCATTGAGCACTGCCATTCTCTTCTGGCATGTAGTGTTTGTATGGAGAAGTCTGCTGCTAATCTTATGGGTTTTCATCTGTAGGTGACTTTTTTTTCTCTTGCAACCTTCAGGATCCTTTCTTTATCCTCATTCCTTTCCATTCTAAGTATGATGTGTCTTGGTGTATGTAAGTCTGCGTTGATTCTGTTTGGGACCCTCTGGGCTTTTTGAATCTTTATGTCTTTGATGTTGTCTAGACTAGAGAAGTTTTCAGCTATTATGGCCTGAAGAATGCTTTCTTCCTCTCCCTCTCTTTCTTCCTCTGGTAAGCCAATAATGCGTATATTGTTTCTTTTGAAGTCATCCCATAGGACTCTGTTGTTGTTTTCAGCATCTCTTAATCTCTTTTTGAGATCTCTTACTTCTTTTTTAGTTGTCTCTAATTCGTCCTCAATCTTGCTAATTCTGTCTTCAGCCTCATTGATTCTATTCTCTCTGCCCTCTACTGTTTTCTGGAGTTCATCTATTTTGTTGCCTTGCTCTGATACTGTTTTAGCTTGTTCAGCTAGTTGTGTTCTTAGCTCAGCTATTTCAGCTTTCAGCTCTCTAATAACCTTGAGATAGTTAGTGTTTTCTTCCAGAGTCTCATTTGTTGTTCCTGTATTTCTGATTACAATTCTTTCCAACTCTTTACTCACTCCTGTGATTATTTCCTTAGCTAATGTTTGGATGTTGAATTCGTTATTTTGTTCTTCACCGTTTGTGGGGCTTTTAGCTGGACTCTTGTCCTGGTTTGTTTCTCCATTATTTCTTCTTGTTGGTTTAACCATTTTCTATATTATGTTAAGAGTTCCCTCTCTCAGTACTTTTCAAATTACTGATCACTATTGCCTGGATTGACTTGTGTCTAAGTAAGGTTATTAAAGGGTTCACAGTGGTGGAAATTAACAGTTGTTTCAATAGTATTTTAATACCTGAGTTGGAGCTCAGTGGTTTAAAAGCCTCTTTTTCTTTTTCTTCCCTGTAGGCTATGGGAGCCTGAGGGCTTTTAAACTACAAGTAGGCTTCTTAGCTTAATCACTTACTCCTGATAAAGCAGGTTGGGGAAGAGATACTCCAGTGGTTATGCAAAGAGACTTTCAGAGCCCCACAGCTATGCCACGGAGGTACAGATCTTCTTCTGAGTTTCCTGGCTAGATCTCTGTCCCCTGCTGTCAGCACAGGGCCTCCCTGCCGCTGCTCCAGACTCTGAGGGCAGTAGCAATGGAGACACAGAGTTGCACTTGGTGAGTCTCCAGGGAGTCCTCTTCTCCCTTCAGTTGTCCCCTTGTTGGTGGAACAGACTGGAGGTGGTGTCTTAGCTGACAAACTGCCGGACTGTTACCAGCCACTTAATCTCTCCCTAGGCTCCTCTCTGTCACCAGCCACACGTATTTGCACTCAATGGTGACCTGGTGGGTTCCTGTAGTTGGTCCAGTCCTGTCTGGTTTCGGTCCCAGGTGGTCTCCTTTGGTATTCCTAGTTGATCCAGGAGAGGAGGGGAGTGGATGGGAGGGGAGGGGAGTGGAGTGGAGAGAAGAGAAGAGAAAGACATCTGCTGCTGCTCGTAGCCCTGACTCTGGAAGTCTCAGGCGTCCGAGAATTTTTAGTCTGTCTTGTCCAAGCTGTGTTGTCCAGCCAATCCAGATTTATTAAAAACCTGAATTTGAGCTTCTTGTTCATATTTGAGTTTGCTGCCACCCAGTTTAATCACAGACCACATCTGAGAAGATGTCATTTAAGAGTCTGAGACTCCTGAATTCTGGGTTTAATCCCTACTCCACTGCAAGTTAGAGCTGAGCAGTGCTCTGGTAGGGGAAAAATCTCACTCTAACACACTTTGGGCTTGATAGGTTGATATGACATGATATAGGCGAGAAGACTGGAGCTCATTCTTAGCTCATTGCAGTGTCTGCCTCTTGTTCCCACTGTTTACTGGTGGCATTGAAAGAAGTCAGCAATCTGGCATGCACATAGGTTTAATGTTCAGAAATACTCCGAGGTTTTCAGTGGTTCCCTTCCCATAGATATGATTTCAAAAAGTAACCCTCTTTCTACCTCCCCCCAAACATATAGTAAATTATAAATTACAACTTATTATTATAGTTCTATAAAAGGTACATTTATTAGATCACTCTCTCCTTTGTTACTGGTCATTTCTATCAGGAACAGCAAAATAAACCCCTCTATGGGCCCCCATAGGACCTACCTGGATCAACAATGGTAGAGAATGTTCCCTATCCTCTGAAGGGAGGCTGGACAACAGACTGTCTGCTACACCTGAGGAAGATGGGTCGATACTGGGGCAGCCTGGAATGTTCCTACTCATGACCACAGAATGTGAGCTCAGATCTACAGGAATGTAGAGGTCACACAGGCTCCTAAGCTAATTATGGGCCCCAGATCACATCAAATCAATGGGGTTTACAGAAATATTTATACCCCTTTCCCATATTAGGGAGCTACTCTCTTCCATGATCCAGTTTTCTGGTCCTTTTTCTAGCCATGGGATCATCTCCCCAGACAATAATTAGGATCCACCTGCTTATCAGATTTCAGGCTCAGGCAAAACAAACAAACAAAAAACACTAATATAGCTACAGGCCCTTTGAAATATAACTAAAATATCCCTACTAGCTATCTACAAAATGGAGGACCCCCCCAACAGTTCATCTGCACTATTCTATCCTTTAGGTCCAGGATTGTTCCACAATTTGTTTGGCTTTGTATGTTAACTCTCTTTTCAGCCACCAGGTTCCAGATGCTAGCAGGACGCCGACCAGACTTCCCTGGACAGGCAACCCCACCAATGTGTCCTGGAGCTCTGCTTCCCCAGAGCCCTGCCCCACTAAGGAAAGAGAGAGGCAGGTTGGGATTATGGGTGACCTGTCAACACCCATGTTCAGCAGGAAAGCAGTTACAGAAGCCAGACCTTCCACCTTCTGCATCTCATAATGACCTTGCGTCCATACTCCCAGAGGGATAAAGAATAGGAAAGCTATCAGGGGAGGGGATGGGATACGGAGATCTGGTGGTGGGAATTGTGCAAAGCTGTACCCCTCTTATCCTATGGTTTTGTCAGTGTTTCCTTTTTATAAATAAAAAAATTTTTTAAAAGGTACATTTATTCTAACTTTTGCTTTTAAAATACTTTTAGCTTCACAAAATAAACCTTTAGAATTTAAATGCTGGAAAGCTGCTGCTCTTGAGGTAAGGTGGCAGTGTTTAAATAAAAAATAATAATAATACAGGTAGGGAAGTGGTACATGCAGTTGAGGACACACATCACCATGTGCAAGGACCCAGGTTCAAGCCCCCACTTGCATGGGGGAAACTCCACAAACAGTGAAGCTGTACTGTAGATCTTTTTCTCTGTTCTGTCTCTCTCTCCTCCTCCTCCCTGTTGCCAGGCACTCTGTTTCTCTCTGTCCTTTCAAATAGAATTAATGAAGTAAAATCAATTAGAGGTTTATTTCCACTAACATGAAACTCCTTTTCACCTTATTTATTATTATCATTATTCTTTTTGTGGTTTCTGGAGGTAGAAAGTTGTAAAAACAACAAAACAAAAACTGAGTATATTTCACAATTTTTTCTGTCTTGTAAACTGCATTTTGTGATTCTCTAAGTGAAATTATAACAGAATTATGTGTTCACATGATCATGATATTTATGATATTTATATCATTTAGTTTCTTAGAGTGAAACTTCAATGCAACAAAGCTACAGACATTACAAGTAGAGACTGTTGTGTGGGCAAGGCTTTGAGTTCTTTAATAATCACGAACAAAAAATTATTCCTAGATATTCTCTTGGGATGGCACTTTATATTGTGAACCACTGTGCTTTTGTTTGTTTTATTTCTAAGCTTGATTGTGATTCTGAGATTTCATGATAGAAGCAAAGATTGAGAAAGAAAAAGGATAATTAACACATAGTATATTAATACACGGTGTACACGTCTTCTTATTGTTGCTAGGGCTTCACTGTTCTGAATTTTTCAGATAGAAGGAGAGAGGGAAGATAGCATAGCACGATGCTCCGCCAATGTGGTGGGAGCAGGCTCATCTAGGCTGCAGGTGGTCACACATGGCAGGTGGGCTACCTAGAGGAGGTCTCACTGTCCCCGACCAAGGAAAAGAGAAACAGATTTTGTTCCTCCTTCATTCTTTCAAAACTGGGTTAGCTTAAGAAATTGCAGCTCTGGGAAGCAAAGGCTCTGGTAGACAGTGTTTTGATAGTATTGATAGGTATTGTGATGGTACCATGTAAGCTTTCTTAATGATGCCTGACACTCTCCGATTGTCTCCCTCAGTATGGCAGCCTCGTCAGGCTAAACTGTGGCTGGCAGCTGTACACTAGAAGGGAAGAACTGCAGTGAAGGGATAAAATAGTTGTTTGGCAAACTACTAAATACAAAGCTGAAAATACACCAGAAGTTCTGTTACTTCACGTCACATATGAAACCACTACATCCATACTCTAGCCATCTCAAATCCATGCTGATCCATATTTTTGAAGATAAGCTATTGCCAGAAGCTAGATGGGCTGATAATAAGGTTTCATCTCATGACTGTGGTTGTGGGTTAGAGGCTTTTGTGATTTCCTGCAGACTTCACAGGTCAGCATTTCTATCTCAATAGCTGTAAGCTACATAGGCTGTCTAAGAACTAGAACCAAAACCACTGTTTGTTTTCCTAGAATAAGTGTATTTCTCAAAGAAATTATTCATTGTAAAGGTAGCTTCTACCTGATCTTTGAAAATGTCATGAAATGTTAGCAATGTATAAGAAAGAACTCTAAATTATGATACTGTGGTTAATTCTAGTACAATCATTAAGCATATCTGTACCTAGTCTAATTAGATCTACTCACCAAGTGCTTACTGAATAACTGCTACGTACAGACCATTCAGCGTCCTGTAGGTAACCCAGACTACACAGATCGCATTCAGAGCACTATGTTGATGTGCTAAAATTCTTACTTGAGGGCAGGGCGAGATAGCATAATGATTATGCAACAGACTGTCATGCCTGAGGCTCCGAAATCTCAGGTTCAGTTCTCCCGCACCACCATAAGCCAAAGCTTATCAGTGCTCTGGTTTAAAAAAAAAAAAAAAACTTAGTTGAGGACATAATTAAGTATTGAAACTAATTTTCAGTTATTGAGAAGTAGACATGAAAACCAGTATCATTTCCTAAAATGTACTACACAAAGTATCTGTACAGAATTTTCTATTCCCTGAGGTGTGATGTCCAACTTTTTTAGTCAGTTTCCTGAAGTTGAGATAGTGAACTTTTAGATGAACTTCAGGGGCTGGGAGAGTGCACACGTTACCATGTGTGCCGTGTGGAGAGGGCGTTACCACATGTGAGCAGGTCTGATGAATGTCAGGGGCTGGGAGAGTGCACACGTTACCATGTGTGCCGTGTGGAGAGGGCGTTACCACATGTGAGCAGGTCTGATGAATGTCAGGGGCTGGGAGAGTGCACACGTTACCATGTGTGCCATGTGGAGAGGGCGTTACTACATGTGAGCAGGTCTGATGAATGTCAGGGGCTGGGAGAGTGCACACGTTACCATGTGTGCCGTGTGGAGAGGGCGTTACCACATGTGAGCAGGTCTGATGAATGTCGGGCTGGGAGAGTGCACACATTACCATGTGTGCCGTGTGGAGAGGGCGTTACCACATGTGCAGCACGCCTGGCAGAGGGACCCTCACGAAAGGGGGCCAGTGCTGTGCTGTCTTTTTTCTCTCTTCTCCCTCTTTTTCTCTTACCCTCTATCTCAAACAATGACAGCAACAGCAAAACCCAAATGGGTAAGTGTCCACCCAGAATAGAGGGATCCTGCAGGTATCTGGTAACACCAGAGAGAGCCCTGGTGGTGAAAGAAAAGAAAAAAAAAAAGAGAGAGCATTCCAAATATTATCAAATGTTGTCATTTAGAATTAAGACAGCAAAAGTAAGATAAGCAGATTATATGGACCAATTTTCACCATCTGGGAAAAGAATAGAAGCATTTGACAGAATAATTTTTCAAATGAACATGCTTGAAAGTTTATTTGTATGCCTTGCATTTTAGCAGGCAGTCAGTTATATTATCTGTATGCCTGCATGAGAAATGTAGGTCAGTTTTCTCATGTTGCTTATATATCTTAGACCAGTGTTATGGTTTGTCCTGACAGAAAATTAATATGTATATTTAGTTTACAAAAGAAGTTAGTTTTGTTATTTAAAATGTATAGTGTGCTTGGAGTCCAGTGCTCCATTCACTGTGCCACCTTTTGGACCACAAGCTACTCATTGTTATATAAATGTAATGCAATGTGATGCTTTAGTAAGTCCTCGAATGTATGGTATTAGCTAACTTACTTAATCATAACAGTAATCTTGCAATCAAATGGATTATTTTAAGGAGTTTTAAGTGCCAGAAAACATAAGCTTTTACTAAACGTGTCTACTTAGTCGTCGCTGTGGTTTTATTTTAGTGAAATGACACATCTCAAGCATGTTGTAGGTATACAGAGACATTTGCCAAATTGAACTAAGTGCGTGTTTGCTAGACGTAGTTTCCAAAGATAATTGAGTGCTTTAATGCCAAATCATAAATGATCAGATTATCAGTATTAATGATTCTAATTTAGAATGAAAAGTATTTGTGGTAGAGAGAATTTACTAACATAATCTGCATAAATGCACTGGTAAAGCTTAAATTACAGGGCCGTACTACTACTGTAGCAGACATAGCAATATTGGGTACCATTTGTGACTTATTGGTGAAGGTCTGAAGTTGGTGCTGGTAGTGATTGGTATGCAGATGCATATCATAGGGAGATAAGTTCTTTAGCTTAGACCAGTGTTAATGATTCATCCTAAGTTAAAATACATATTTAACTTAGGAAGCAGAAGCTATTTATGCAGGGTAGATAGCATAGTGCTTATTCAGACTCTCATGCCTCCAAGTCCCAGGTTCAATCCCCTGTACCACCATACACCAGAGCTGAGCAGCGCTTTGGTATTAAAAAAGAAAAGGAAGAAAAGAAGCTATTTATGTGTTCGATATTTGTGTGTTAATGACTGCCCTATAAGCCATTATTTTT
The DNA here is from genome assembly GCF_950295315.1 of Erinaceus europaeus. Lineage (NCBI taxonomy): Eukaryota > Metazoa > Chordata > Mammalia > Eulipotyphla > Erinaceidae > Erinaceus > Erinaceus europaeus. The sequence goes on from NC_080182.1 coordinate 43,408,106, forward strand.
CCAATAAATGATTTGGGAGAAAGAAAAAAAATGCTTATAACTAGCAAGGGGAAAGAGCTGAAACTTTGAAACTGTTTTTCAAGGAGCTGTCAGCCCTTTCCTCTAGGCTATGTTTAGTTTCTGTTTTCCTATAAAATGATTATGTTGCAGGAAATGAAATTATTATCACTGTTGGAACCTCTGAGAAGTTTTGTCTTATTACATTGCCTTTTTTAAAATTTTTATTTATAAAAAGGAAACACTGACAAAAACCATAGGATAAGAGGGGTACAACTCCACACAGTTCCCACCACCAGAACTCCGTATCCCATCCCTGCCCCGATAGCTTTCCTATTCATTATCCCTCTGGGAGTATGGACCCTGAGTTATTATGGGGTGCAGTAGGTGGAAGGTTTGGCTTCTGTAATTGCTTCCCTGCTGAACATGGGCATTGGCAGGTGTTATTAAAATTCTCGGAGGCTCTTGCCAGCAGGGCTGGCTTCACGGGCGGGTAACAGAGACGCGGAGACAACGGCTGGGCAGGGAAGCTGTATTTCTTTATTCAGGAACAACGATTCATAAACTAAGACAAACTAATCACCAAACAGAACTCTGCTGTCTCTTTGCGGCGGCGCAAGCACTCTCTCTTACTCTCGAACTCAGGAACCCTCTGAAACTCTCGCACTCTGGAACTCAGGAACTCTCAGACTCAGGAACCCTCTCTCGGGGTTCCTTGGGGCGGGGCCAAGCAGGCCCGCGAAATTAACAGGACTGATGCAATTCTCTTGGCGGGGAAGAACTACCCAATGTAAAGCATACAACAGGCAGGTGGATCCATACTCCCAGCCTGTCTCTTTCCCTAGCCCACTGGGGCAGGGATGGGGGAAGCTAAGCTCCAGAACATATTGGTAGGGTTGTCTGCCCAGGGAAGCCCGTTTGGCATCTTGGTAATATCTGGAACATGGTGGCTGAAAAAAGGTGTTAACATATAAAGCCAAACAAATTGTTGACACTGCATTTTTTAAACTTTCCATTTGTCATGCATATATAGTTGACAATAATAATAAATAATAACTGTAATGAATCAATAAGTATCTTAATGACTTAAAAAGTAATTAACTGGGAGTCAAGCGGTAGTGCAGGGGGTTAAGCACACATGGCACAAAGCGCAAGGACTGGCCTAAGGATCCTGGTTCCAGCCCCCAGCTCCCCACCTGCAGGGGAGTCGCTTCACAGGCAGTGAAGCAGGTCTGCAGGTGTCTGTATTTCTTTCCCCCTCTTTGTCTTCCCTCCTCTCTACATTTCTCTGTCCTATCTAACAACAATGACATCAATAACAATAATAATAACTACAACAATAAAAAACAAGGGCAACAAAAGGGAAAATAAATAAATATTAAAAAAATTTTGAAAGTTCTTTCAAAGAAAAAGTAATCAACCACTACTCTAATGAAATAGACTTACTTCCTAATGCAATTACACACTCTAACCTCTTGTGAACAGTTTTCATTGCTTTTCCCCACCAGATTACAAGTTTAATATAAGTACACACATATAAAAGTTTCATACTGACAGCTGATACATTTATAGGGTCCTCTAGTAGTTAATGTCCTACTAAATTTGAGTTTATGTTATCTAAATTGTAAGTAAATACTTTCTGTTGGCTTTAGCCTAATGTTTTTGATAACCTTAAGCCTTGCTTCTGTATTGTAAAATATGAAGTCTTATCTTAAGTCATGATAAAAATTCAATTATATATATGCTGAAAGTGATGTAAAAAGTAAGATGAAGGTAAAAATTAGAGAATCTGAAATTAACTTGGTTCAGCTGGCTACAATGGAAATATTACAAAGTTATTTATAGAAGCCACAATAAAAATGCAGCAGTGAAGTAATTGGTAATGAGCTAGGTGAGTTTGTAGAGTAAAGGCTGTGGACTAGAGTAAGATTTGGAGTTGAAAAGTAGTGACATAAATATGTCAGAACTGGCAGAATTAAAAAAAAATTTTTTTTTATTTAAGAAAGGATTAATGAACAAAACCATAGGGTAGGAGGGGTACAACTCCACACAATTCCCACCACCCAATCTCCATATCCCACCCCCTCCCCTGATAGCTTTCCCATTCTCTATCCCTCTGGGAACATGGACCCAGGGTCATTGAGGGTTGCAGAAGGTAGAAGGTCTGGCTTCTGTAATTGCTTCCCCGCTGAACATGGGCATTGACTGGTCGGTCCATACTCCCAGTCACTGGCAGAATTTTTTATACTCATGTTTTATCATATTGAATGGTAGAGACTACATGATTCCAGAGATAAACTTCAGACTGTTCTGGACAGTTATAAAAGGAAAGTTCTCTCTCTCTCTCTCTCTCTCTCTCTCCATCTCTCTCTCTCTCCCTCCCTCCCTCTCTTTCTCCTCTCTCTCTCCTCTCTCTCTGGTACAGACAGAAGGAAATGGGGGACAGGGTGGGAGACATACCTGCAATACTATTCACTGCTCCTGAAGCTTCTCCCCTGGAGGTGGGGAGCAGGGACTTGCATTTAGGCCTTTTTTTTTTTTATTTATTTATTTAAGAAAGGAGAAATTAACAAAACTGTAGGATAGGGTGGATACAACTCCAAACAATTCCCATCACCCAGTCCCCATATCCCATCCCCTCCCCTGATAGCTTTCCCATTCTCTATCCCTCTGGGAGTATGGACCCAGCATCATTGTGGGATGCAGAAGGTGGAAGGTCTGGCTTCTATAATTGCTTCCCCGCTGAACATGGGCATTGACTGGTCGGTCCATACTCCCAGCCTGTCTCTCTCTTTCCCCAGTAGGGTGGGGCTCTGGGGAAGCAGAGCTCCAGGACACATTGGTGGGGTTGTCTGTCCAGGGAAGTCTAGTTGGCATCCTGCTAGCATCTGGAACCTGGTGGCTGAAAAGAGTTAACATATAAAGCCAAACAAATTATTGAACAATCATGGACCTAAAGGCTGGAATAGTGCAGATGAAGTGTTGGTGGTACTCACTGCAGACTTTTGTGTACTTTTGCTTTCAGGTATATATTTTGCCCTGGTTTATGGACACGTGTGAACATACTCTCTATCTCAGGGTACCTGGTCTATATCTAGGTTTGGGGACTTTATTGGGGAGTGGAACACCTGGAATGGGATTAGAGAATACTATGAAAGGAAAGGTCTCAACCTGAGTGATGAAGCTGAAGGGTTGTCATTCCACACCTGAAGTCTCTGGACACAGTCTGAAGTGAAGCATGCTGGGGTGGCACTTGTGTTGATTAGGTTGCAATCAGCGGATGCAATATTATTTGATATGAATTGAGAGAAGCATGCAGGAAAGTGGGCCCCACCCTAAGGTTCCAGGACTGGGGCAAATATAGGCTCTATAGTGGAAATATGGCCCAAAGTATTAAATGGAAGGAGGCTCTCTTCAATAAATGGTGTTGGGAAAACTGGGTTATAACATGCAGAAGAATGATAGTGAACCACCTTATCTCACCAGAAACAAAAATCAACTCCAAATGAATCAAAGACCTGGATGTTAGACCGGAAACTATCAAATACCTAGAGGGAAACATTGGTGGAACACTTTCCTACCGAAATCTCAAGGGCATCTTTGATGAAACAAACCCAATTGCAAGGAAGACTAAAGCAGAAACAAATCAATGGGACTACATCAAATTGAAAAGCTTCTGCACAGCCAAAGAAACTATCACACAAACAAAGAGACCCCTCACAGAGTGGGAGAAGATCTTCACATGCCAAACATCAGACAAGAGACTAATCATCAAAATATACAAAGAGCTCAGCAAACTTAGCACCAAAAAAGCAAATGACCCCATCCAAAAATGGGCAGAGGATATGAAGAAAACATTCACTTCAGAGGAGATCCAAAAGGCTAACAAACATATGAAATACTGCTCCAAGTCGCTGATTGCCAGAGAAATGCAAATAAAGATAACATTGAGATACCACCTTACTCCTGTGAGAATGGCATACGTCAAAAAGGACAGCAGCAACAAATGCTGGAGAGGCTGTGGAGACAGAGGAACCCTTCTGCACTGCAAGTGGGACTCAAAATTGGTCCAGCCTCTGTGGAGAGCAGTTTGGAGAACTCTCGCAAGGCTAGACATGGACCTTCCATATGACCCAGTTATTCCTATCCTGCGGATATACCCCAAGGATTCCATAACGCCCAATCAAAAAGATATGTGTACACCAATGTTCATAGCAGCGCAATTCATAATAGCTAAAACCTGGAAGAAACTCAGGTGTCCAACAACAGATGAGTGTCTGACAAAGCCGTGGTCTATATACACAATGGAATACTATACAGCTATAAAGAACAACGAACCCACCTTCTCTGACCCATCTTGAATGGAGCTAGAAGGAATTATGTTAAGTGAACTAAGTCAGAAAGACAAAGATGAGTATGGGATGATCCCACTCATCAACAGAAGTTGAGAAAGAAGAACAGAAAGGGAAACTAAAACAGGATCTGATTAAATTGAGAGAAGGGCACCAAAGTAAAAACCCTGTGGTGAGGGGGAGGGTGGACATTCAGCTTCCTGGGCAGTGGGTGTGGGTGGGTGGGATGGGACACAGTCTTTTGGTGATGGGAATGGTGTTTATGTACAATCCTATTAAAGTGTAGTCATATAAATCACTATTAAATTAATATGAGAGGGGAATAATTGATCATATGTCTAGAACTTTTTAAAACAAGACTGAGTCTTTTTAATACATAGGCTGAGTCTTTGATATGTTGACTCTCTCAAAAGCCTAGACCAGGGAGAACAGAAGCAACCGGTGACACCGCTATATACAAGATGCTGGATTTTGCACAGCAAACCCTAACAAAGGGACTTTTCAAAGTTAACCCAGTTACCAAAAAAAGTGATGATAACAATAACTATCCATTGTCTTCTTGAACCCTAAGACAGCAGGAACCTGGCACTGAGGTCTTTGTACATGGTAACTTGTGCACTCCCACGGGATCTGCCACCTCTTGGCACTGAAAAGAAGGGTTTTGTCGTTAGTCCTCTTACAGGGCCACGAAATGTAAAGTAAAGTAGTACCGTGCATGCCGTACCATGTCCCAGATCCCAGATTCGAGTCCCAGCACCACATGAGAAGATCATGATATTGAGGGTGGTGGAGAAGTAGCCTTACCTGAAATGAAAGCCAGCCCAGGAACAATAGCATCAAGTAGACATGAGGTCCTGGTGCTGCAAAAACAAAACAAAAACTCTTAGCCAAAGAAAAGGTAATACAATTCTTCTCAGGCAGGTAATACAGTGTCATGGTGCTGCGCAGAACTTGATGCCCAGCACTATCAGAAGCCAGCACTGAGCATTGCTGTGGCCAGAAATAAATAAAAAATAAATTAATGTATGCCCACATGCCTGTCTGCCTACTGTTCTCTGGCATCAATACCTGGATGTAGATTATAGGTGATGTTTCAAAAAACAGCTGGTGTTTTAAACCTAATTCTGCCTGCTGTCTTCCATTAAAGAAACCTGTCAGTTATGTGAAGGGATGAGTGGACCAAGTAGGGAAGCAAGTAATAAGAAAGTAGACTCTTGTTCAAAGGGAATACCAGTGTTCAACTTAAGCTTAGTTTCATGTGCAGAAAGAAAACTTACTATGATCATATGGTGTAATTAACCAGGAGATATCCTCTAATTTTGGACTGTCTATGTGAAATGTGCTGGGTTCTGAGTGTTGACATTTACTTGAGGTTTGGGAGTACTCAGTGAGGATGGGTTGGTGTAATAACTCTGATTGGAAATTATTTTCATCATCACTGGGGCTTCACTGCTTATAGCTGACTTTTTACATGCTACTACTATTTTTTGTCCCTGTCCTTGTCATCTTTTCCAACCATTTCTGACCTACTATAAAGAAAACCCATGGGGCCGAGTGGTGGTACACCTGGTTGAGCGCACATGTTACAATGCGCAAGGACCTGGGTTCGCGCCCCCAGTCCCCACCTGTAGGGAGAAAGCTTTGCGAGTGGTGAAGCAGAGTTGCAGGTGTCTCTCTTTCTCCCTCTCTATCTCCCCCTGCCCTCTAGATTTCTGGCTGTCTCTATCCAATAAATAAGTAAAGATGATAATAATAATAAAAGAAAACCCATGGTTCTGTCTTTTAAAGTGCTTCAAGATTGTAATTGCGAACTTATTAGGTATATTTCTTTTTCAGACTTAAAATGACCATGTAATTTTGATATTTCACACTATGAAATATTTTTTTACTCCAATGTAAGATGATTTTTTATTATCAATACATGCCCTGGTTTTTTTGTTTGTTTGTTTGTTTTTTGTTTCTTACTGTTTCCCCACCATGGAAATACTTATCTTTTACTTCTTTAGCAAAAATGCTATATATCCTGACAGCTCAATTTTGTGATTTTCAGGAATATTCTCTGGTGATTCCAACTCATACTTCTTTCTTTAAGTTCTTGTAATTTCTTATAGGTACTGCATATATTGTCAGTTAAAATTTTAAATACTTTTGGAGCTAGAAATTAGGGATCAGAGGGGCTGGATGGTGCCACACCTGGTTTAGCCCACATGTCACCATACACACGGACCTAGGTTTGAGCCCCTGGTCCCCGCCTGCAGGGGGAAAGCTTTTCAAGTGGTGAAGCAGAGTTGCAGGTGTCTCTCAGTCTGTCTCTTTCCCTCTCTGTCACCTCCTTCCCTCTTGATTTTGGCTGTCTCTATCCAATAAATGAATAAAGATAATTTAAAAAAGAAATTAGAGGTCAGGGGCCGGGTGGTGGTGCACCTGGTTAAGCACACACATTACAGTGCGCAAGGACCAGGGTTCGAGCCCCCAGTCCCCACCTGTAGGGGAAAAGCTTTGCAAGTGGTGAAGCTGGGTTGCAAGTGTCTCTCTGTCTCTCTCCCTCTCTATTGCCCCCTTCCCTCTTGATTTCTGGCTTTCTCTATCCAATAAATAAAGATAATTTTTTTAAAAATTAAAAAAAGAAAAAAATGAAAAAGAAATTAGAGATCAGAGTCATCTGAGCATTTTATAAGTGATAGAAAATGTTTGACTTGCCACTGATCATATTAGTTAATTATAAATCCCACGCTAGACGACTCACCTAACTGCCTGACTGGGATAATGTGTAAGTCGTCATATAAGACAATACTTAAAGGAGTGAGGGTGGGTACAGATGGAGCTGCCACAGCACATATGGCAATGGATAGTAATACTTCAGAATGATGTGATAAAAAATAATAGTCCATAAGCCAAACCAGGTCTGCAGTATGTCCTGGCAATTCTTCATGCAAATACAGCCTCCCTCATTAATTTAAGTGTCATCTCTGGCTACTTACACACAATCTCAGTCAAGACATACAGGGAGTTACATGAGGAGCCTTTCTGCATTAGTCGTCTGCTGACCCCGTGCATCTGCTGAACATGGCGCAGTGCCTTCCTCCTGTCTGCAGTGCTTTCAACCTGCAGAATGATGACTTTCACACACTCCAGGAACTTGAAGTGATATCAAGGTAAAGTTAGGAACCAAGGTCACAATAGATTAGTACACCTGCTTGAAGTAGAAGTCAGGGCATGTTTGCTTCATCTGTTCAAGTCTTTTAAAATATTGTAATAAGATTCTGCTCACTCTTGGAGATCAATCTTCTGTGCCTCTCCTCAGGAATTAGGCCGTGAGCAGTGTTATCCTGGCCAGGTCCCCACCAATGTATCTTTGTCTTCAGTCTTAGCTGAATTCTTTCCTTCAAATGTGATTTTCATGAACTGGATTCTAGCCAGAGCACTGGGGGTGACACACCTACTTTACTTTACTTTCATTCCTTGACAAGTGGATATTTTCATTTATACTATTGAACAATTAACTAATATTTACTATTCTCCCTGGAGAATAGATCTTTTATGTTTATTATAGTATATATTTGATTTCATTACTCAACTTGTATAAGGGTATGGTTGACCTTGGGCAGGCCACATTTGACCTGCACAAGGTCAGATGTGCAAGTATGATGAAATTGTAGGATAAGGTGTAAGTAAATAAAGATACTGGAATCAACCTTTAAATTTCTGACAAGATATCTTGATTCATCATATGGACATCTTTTAAAATCCCAGTCAATCGCATGATTTGAAAAGCATTAAATCTTTATGAGAGGTAGGAGAGAGACACGAGAGCAGTGCTCTGCTCTAGCATGTCACAGCAACGGGAATTGTACCTTGAATCTCTGGAGCCTCAGGCGTGCTCTGCTGCTGAACTGTGGTTCTCTTCTTGCGCTTTTACAAACATAACCTCCTATTGGTCTGTCAGTTCCATTACAAGTCAGCTTTACAAACACTGAGGACATTAACTGCCGTCTTCCTTTGGTTGAATCTTTTCACTTTTTGTCTATTAATGGAAGCTATTCTCAATGGGTTATAAGTTCAACACTGTGTATAGTATATAATGAATACATGTTCAGGGTATGGAGTAGGTGAGAAGTATATGTTACTAAAATTGCTTTTAAATCCAACTCCCAATTGAAATATTGTTTATTGAGTTTAACAAAATAATTGTTAAGTTATAGAGAGAAACACTTTATATATGTCACAGATAAAGGGTTAAAGTTGATAACAAATAGTATAGATAGTAAACTATTTATTTATTTACCTTATAAATTTAACTTTTCATATGTAGTTTTGAAAATTACTTTTTAAAATTTATTTTCCATTTTGTTGCCCTTGTTTTTTATTGTTGGAGTTATTATTGCTGTTGTTATTGATGTCGTCATTAGATAGGACAGAGAGAAATGGAGAGAGGAGGGGAAGACAGAGTTGTCGAGAGAAAGACAGACATCTGCAGACCTGCTTCACCACCTGTGAAGTGACTCCTCTGCAAGTGGGGAGCCGGGGAGTCAAACCGGAATCCTTAAACCTGTCCTTGTGCTTTGTACCACATGCGCTTAACCCAATGCGCTACCGCCTGATTCCGAAAATTACTTTTAAGATTACATCATTTTAGCATTCCAGCTAATATTGTCATGACAAGGAACAATGTGTTATAAAAAGTCAGTGTATGTTACATGGAGAGATTTTTATCTTATTACTTTATCTTATTTTTTTTTATTGGGGAATTAATGTTTTACATTCAACAATAAGTACAATAGTTTGTACATGCATAACATTCCCCAGTTTCCCATATAACAATACAACCCCTACCAGGTCCTCTGAATCCTTCTTGGACCTGTATTCCCCACCCATCCACCCCCACCCCAGAGTCTGTTACTTTGGTGCGATACGCCAATTCCATTTCAGGTTCTACTTGTGTTTTTTTTTTTTTTTTCTCTTCTGATCTTGTTTTTCAACTTCTGCCTGAGAGTGAGATCATCCCATATTCATCCTTCTGTTTCTGACTTACTTCACTCGACATGATTTTTTCAAGGTCCATCCAAGATCGGCTGAAAATGGTGAAGTCACCATTTTTTTTACTGCTGAGTAGTATTCTATTGTGTATATAGACCACAACTTGCTCAGCCACTCATCTGTTGTTGGACACCTGGGTTGCTTCCAGGTTTTGGCTATTACAAATTGTGAACATATGTGTACACAGATCTTTTTGGATGTATCCCCAGTAGAGGAATTGCAAGATCATAGGGTAGGTCCATTTCTAGCCTTCTGAGAGTTCTCCAGACTGTTCTCCACAGAGGCTGGACCCATTGACATTCCAACCAGCAGTGCAGGAGGGTTTCTTTGACCCCACACCCTCTCCAGCATTTGCTGCTGTTCCCTTTTCTGATGTATGACATTCTCACAGGAGTGAAGTGATATCTCATTGTTGTCTTGATTTGCATTTCTCTGACAATCAGAGACTTGGAGCATTTTTTCTTGTGTTTCTCGGCCTTTTGGATCTCTTCTGTGGTGAATAGTCTGTCCATGTCCTCCCCCCATTTTTGGATGGGGTTATTTGTTGTCTTGTTGTTGAGTCTAGCAAGCTCTTTATATATGTTGGCTATTAAACTCTTGTCTGATGTATGGCATGTAAAGATCTTCTCCCATTCTGTGAGGGGTCTCTTGGTTTGGGTAGTGGTTTCTTTTGCTGTGCAGAAGCTTTTTAATTTGATGTAGTCCCATAGGTTTATACTTGTAAAAGTAATTACAAGTAATTACTTTTGTAATTACTTTGTAATTGGATTTTGTAATTGGATTTTTTTCATTGAAGATGTCTTTAAAATGTATGCGGAAAAGAGTTCTGCCAATATTTTCCTCTAAGTATCTGATAGTTTGTGGTCTAACATCCAAGTCCTTGATCCACTTGGAATTTACTTTTGTATTTGGTGAAATACAGTGGTTCAGTTTCATTCTTCTGCATGTTTCAACCCATTTTGTTTCCAACACCATTTGTTGAAGAGACTCTGGTTTCCCCATTTAATAGTCTGGGTCCCTTTGTCAAAGATTAGATGTCCATAGGTGTGGGGGCTCACACTTTATCTTATTTTTAACTGTAAACCAAATTTATAATTACTCCAAATTAAACATGTTAACAAAAATTGGTTTAACCTGGTTTTATAAACTTTTTAATCTTTCAACTCTCACAGGAAGAAGTTGGGTATATTTGTTCCCCTCTTTTCCTGCTGCACCCTTGAGATCTCTAGTGTCTGAGACGGCTTGACTAATCTTCCAGATCTTTTTGTGTTCCTGAGGAGAGTTATAGCGAGCACAGTCTCCTTGAATGACGTGATCTTTACTTTCTCAGACATGTTTGTGTGCACTTGCTGATACTATACTCCAGTTCTCTTCATTTTTTCAGCTGACACTTAAATGGGTGTCAACCATGTGCCCAATTCTGCTCTGATCTTCTTATATGTATTAACACACTTAGTTCGCACAACAATCCCAAAACAAAAACCTACCCCACACACACACCCTTTTTCAAAAAGTGGATTTCTTTCTTCTTTGATGTCAAGGCTGATAGCTGAGTCTGGCCAGCACTGTTGGTTTGGCCACAGTGACGGATTCAGAAGACAGTGTGCTTTCAGATTTGTCACACAGCCTTAGCCATAGCTGAAAACATTCTTTGGGGGGTGGGGGAGGGTGGGAAAAATTCTTCCCAGGTGAAAGCACATTTTACTTGGATTGGCACACAGTACCTAACAACAATGCAGAATGCCCACTGTAAAAATTTGAGGGTTATCAGTCTTAAGTACTGTTAGTTCTAACAACACAGTGTGTGTTTCTCTTTTCTTAGAAGAGGAGGTCCCTTCTCTGTATCCATTGGCTCTGTTCAAGCTGTCATCAACTCTCATCATCTTTCTTATAATAAAGCCACATTGCTCTTCATGTTGCTTTAGAGATTTCTCCTCATTTCCTTGAAAGTTTTGTGGTAATAGCCTACTCCTGGTTTTTTTTTTTTTTTTTTTTTAATTTAAGGTAAAGGAAGGACAGAGTGGAAGAGAGGAAGAAAGAGACAGAGAGAAGATGCCACATCACCTATTTTGTATGGTGCCCATGGAATGGGGTGTTAGTTACTTAATCCTGGGTTCTTATGTATGGTGAAGTGTGCACTCTCCTGGAAGAACTATTTCATCCTCCGTAGTAACGGTATTGAGATAAAATTCACATCATATGCAGCTCAACTATTTCATGAGCTTACAGTTCAGAGTTGTGCAGTAGCCAGTATCCATCCCCCATACTTGGATTTGCTTATCTATTTTCCATCACTAGAGATGTCTGTTCTGAATGTGCAACATACTTTGTGTGTGTCTGATATCTTTTACTTGATGTGATGTTTTGAAGGTTATCTGTTCAGAGAGTACACATTTGCCTCAGTTCATCAAGCAGAGAGCATCCCTTTGTAGTTGTTCCTCAGAAAGCAAGGCCTTGGCATGTGTGTAGTGTTCAGGACAACCAGCAGTGAGAGTTCTGTCTGGTTGTGCCCAACACCTCCAAATGCCCCAACCTCCCATTGAGACACACTGTTTGATGTATTACATCCAATTTTTAACATTTTTAAATTCCTAGTTGTATTAGTTTCCTACAGCTGCTGTGACAAGCACAAACTGAGTCACTTAAAGCAAAAGAATTCTGTTGGCTCACAGTTTTGAAGACTACAAGTCCAAAAACAGGGCAATGCTTCTTCTGAAATCTTTAGGTAAGAACTCTTCCATGTCTCTTTCAGCATCAAATGTTTGTCAGCTATCCTTGGCTTGCAGATACATTCTAATCTATTGATACCTCCGTCTTCAAATACTCATCTCCCCTTATATGTCTGTGCCTTCAGAGTATGTGTGTATGTTTCCACACCTAGATTTTTCTCTTCTAAATTCATGGATCAGAAATTGTTAGTGTTTCTTAGGTTTTAAATTATGAGTTGTTCTGACTTCTTAAAAATGTTACTTATTTATTTATTGGATGAAGATGGAGGGGAACTGGGAGGGAAGGGACAAGATAGAGAGACACCTGCAGCAGTGCTTCACCACTCATGAAGCTTTCCCCCTGCAGGTGAGCACCAGGATTTGAACCTGGGTCCTTGTGTACTGTAATGTGTGCACTTATCACTTGTGCCACTGCCTGGCCACATGTGTTGACTTTTAATGTATAGTTGAGAAAGAAACCTTCTTTACACTATTTGATATTCAAAGATACTTTATGAAGGTAAACTTTCTGATCCCAATTTTATAGCTGGCGAGACTAAGGTTTACTATTCAGACTGCCTAAATTTTATGACCTTGGTAATTTACTCCTATGGTTACCTACTTTTTTTCATGCTACTTGCCAGGCATGGTGATATTTTCTCTATAGGGATGCAGAAGTCCTCATGATTTTTATTCTTGAGAATTTAAGAGTAGTAATTTGTGATACTTGGTATAACCCCAAATGTAGCTCAGGTGGAAGAAATAATTGTTTAAATTCCTCTGGATACCAGGATTTCTATCTTTACTGTTAAAGCAAATTCCTGGTCTTTCAGTGTCACCTTCCCTGTGAAGCCTATCTTTACTTCACACAAGACATCTGTCTTACTCTTCATCATTTCTTATAGCACTGCCTCACTCACTACATATATTATTTGCTAATACCATGATTGGGTTTCTTAAAGCTGAAAATTTACTTCTCCATTTCACTAGGGCCTTGAATAAAACACAATGTTGTTATATACTTGATATGTGTTTGTGAGCTATAAAAACCAAACAATATATGCTCTCTGATTCTTGAGAATTGGATGCTTGAATACTTGATGGTGTTTGTTTTTCATAAGTATTATTGAATTTTCAGTTACTGGTGAACCATTTCATTCTGTTTCATTTCATCACTTATGAGTCTTTGGGATCCCTATCATACAGTTTCATTGTAACATTGCACTAACTGAATCTGTCTTTTGTTTATAGCAAATGGTATTGTCCAGGACATTTAATACATAAAAAAGGAGCTTTCCTCATTGTGGTGGGAACCAGATTCAAACTTGAGTTGTGCACAGGGCAGAACAGATGCCTTCATAACTCAACTATTTTGCTGAACCTCAGAGTATTTTATCAATGGCATTTATTTTCTTTTTAAATGTATATACACTTTTTAAATGTATATTATGTAATAATATATAGTGGAACTGAGCTAGTTTTAAATTATAGAAAATGGCACATATGATAACGACTGTGTTTTTGCTTAACAAAACAAGGGAGAATAAAAAGGAAACTATAAATATTTTAACAGCAACAATTGTTTCTGCCATAGCCAGGACTAATCCTAATGAAAACTAGGTCTGCTGGTACAAAGCTAATAGCAAGCTGGGTCAGGATAAGTTCTTACTTATTATCAAACAGACTTTTGCAGTTCTGAATCTATCTCCTAGGAATACATTCTCTCTCTCTCTCATTTTACCTTAAAGCTTTTTTTTTTTAAGTACTCATATATACATTTTCAAACATAGCTTCCCACTTTAAAATTTATTTTCCCCAAATGACATTTCTCAAGTCTACATTTCAATGTACTACTCTCCCCAAATAAATTTCAAGTTAAGCCTATCAAAACTAATGATAGCACCCAATATTACTGAAAGGAGCCTGACCTCATATGCCTAACACTAAGAAGCATATTTAAATTTATATTTAATTTTGATTGTTAGGAATGTAAGTATTAGGATAATTTGCTATTTAAGAATTGAAGTAGCCATTGCACAGCAAAAGCAACCACCATCAAAACAGAAAGACAACCTACAGAATAGGAAAGGATTGTCTATGGCCATACTACCTTGAACACGCCCGGTCTCTTCTGATCTCACAATAGCAAAGAATCTTTACAAGCCATACATCTAACAAAGGGCTAATAAACAAAATATATGAAGAGCTCACAAAATTTAATAATAACAACAACAATAACAACAACAAAAAAACCCCAAAACAACCCCACTAAGGAAATTTCTGGAAATTGCTTGGGAATATAGTAAGGCAGCAGGCTACAAAATTAATATACAGAAGTCAGTGGCATTCCTCTATGAAAATAGCAAACTAGAAGAAGAAGCACAGAAATCAATCCTTTTTATGACGGCAGTAGAAACAGGTGGCTAGGCATAAATATAACAACATAGGTGAAAGGCATACACAGAAAATTATGAGTCACTACTAAATAAAATAGGAGAAAAACACAAAGAAATAGAAAGATACAGTACTCATGAGCTGGGAGAATTAACATTGTTAAAATGACCATCCTGCCTGGAACCATGTACAGAATTAATGCACTCCCCATCAAGGTTCCACAGAATTTCTTCAAGGGAATAGAACAGGAAGTACAAAACCTTATCTGGAACCAAAATACACCAAGGATCACCAAAGCAATTGTGGAAAAATGGGGGGGGGGCACAAAAATGGAGACATCTCCCTTACTGACCTCAGTTTATACTACAGGAATGGTATTAACCAGAAGAGGGTAATTGAGTCAGCAGATGTCAAAACCAGGTTCCAGATGCTAGCATGATGCTAACCAGACTTCCCTGGACAGACAACCCCACCAGTGTGTCCTGAAGCTCTGACTCCCTAGATCCCTGCTCCACGAGGGAAAGAGAGAGGCAGGCTGGGAGTGTGGATCAACTTGTCAACATCCATGTTCAGCGGGGAAGCAATTACAGAAGCCAGACCTTCCACCGTCTGCATCCCACAATGACCCTGGGTCCATACTCCCAGAGGGATAAAGAATAGGAAAGCTATCAGGGGAGTGGATGGGATATGGAGTTCTGGTGGAGGGAGTTGTGTGGAGTTGTACCCCTCTTAGCCTGTGGTTTTGCTAGTGTTTCCTTTTTGTAAAACAAAAAACAAACAAACAAAAAAAAGAAGCTGAGAATAATCCTCACAGCCTACCAGCAAGGAAACAGTATTTTAGTCCTCTGACAACTAGAACTGAATACCCTCCAAATCCAACTCAGCTTAAAAAGAGAGCTGTCTTGGGGACTTCTGGAGGCCTGTGGAAAACAGTTTGGAGATTCCTCAGAACATTTAAAATAGACCTACCTTATGACCAGACAGTTTCTCTCCTAGGGATATATCCATGAAAAACAAAAACACCTATCCCCAAACCTATGTATACCTACCTATGTCCATGGTAACTCTCTTTGTAATAGCCCAAAGATGGAAGCAACCCAGATGTCCAACAGCAGATGATTAGAAAGTTTGGATGTACAATGCAGTATGGGATATTATTCAGCTATAAGAAATGATAACGTCTTTGTCTTTCCACATACTAAATGGAATTTGAAGGAACCATGCTAAGTGAGATAAGGCAGGAAGAGGAGGAGGGAGTGCCCAGTGATCTTACTTACAGGCTGATCTTAAGAAACAAGGTAGAGAAGGGAAAACACATGGTGAAACTTGGACTAAACATGAATAGTTATAGCAAGATCAAAGACTTCAGTGGTTAGGAGAGGAGGTTTGGCAGACAATGGGGACCCAGTGCACGATGACTGAAGAGGACTTAAGTTGGTCACAGTCTTCTTGAAGTTCTGAAAAACCAGTGATGATATAAAATGAGGGGCTATATTGTGGTGACTAAACCATAATTCTATATTTATTGCATCTCACTAATCCTGGAGAAACTGGACACTTTATGGACAAATGCAACTACATGCAAGTCTGGTGCAACTATTGTGTTCAGATAATATTTTTATGTGTACATTAGGAATTTGTTGTCAAAGAGACTGTGAAGTGAAAATTTTCAAGTGCTAATTTTATTAAATGAATTCAAAATTCTATATTTTCAGTGATAGGAATATAGTCTTTTAACTGCTGAGTAAATGTCTCATGACTTTTTTTTTTTTGTATTTATAAAACATCAAGTGATGATTTTTTTTGTGCCTCCAGGGTTATTACTGGAGCTTGGTGCTAGCACTATGGATCTTTTTTTCTTCCTTCCTTCCTTCCTTCCTTCCTTCCTTCCTTTCTCTCTCTCTCTCTCTCTCTCCCTTTCTTTCTTTCTTTCTTTCTTTCTTTCTTTCTTTCTTTCTTTTTATTGGATAGGACAGAGAGAAATTGAGAGAGGAAGGGAAGATAGGGAGAGAAAAAGAGAGACATCTATAGACCTGCTTCACTGCTCATAAAGCAACTCTCCTGCAGGTGGGGTCCAAGGGGCTCAAACTAAGATCCTTATACAGGTTCTTGCGCTTTATATTATGTGCGCTTAACTTGGTGTGCTACCACCCAGCCCCAAGTGAGTGATTTTTTAAATTCCATTGTTAAAGGCTTATTTCCCTCACTCTGTCAAAGTATTCCCACCCCCCTCAATATTTTAAACTTTGGTTGGTTTTTTTTTTTGTTTTTTGTTTTTTGGCCTCCAGGGTTATTGCTGGGGCTTGGTACCTGCACTATGAATCCACTACTCCTAGAGGCTACCTTTTCTCCTTGTTGTCCTTGTTACTTATCGTTGTTATTGTTACCATCATTGTTATTGTTGTCATTGCTGTTGGACAGGACAGAAAGAAATTGAGAGAGGAAGGGAAGACAGGGGGGGAGAGAAAGACAGACACCTGCAGACCTGCTTCACTGCCTGTGAAGCAAGCACCCTGCAGGTGGGGAGCTGGGGGCTTGAACCAGGATCCTTACGCCATATTTTAAACTTTTAATCAGGAAAATGAAAAGGCAAACACCAGATGTATGTGGGCCATTTAGGCAAAGATGGCTGATCCCATGGGAAGCTAATGCCCATTTTAATTCATTTCTAAGGCCCTTGCACTTTCTTCTTAGGCCAATCATACTTTCAGTTGTCCTTCTCTTTTTTCTTCTTTCTCAGGTAAGGGGAACAGGGCCTGACTTCCTCGGGTGTTCTCCAGATTCTATTCCTTTTCAGTGATGGGGCAAGAGCAAAAGTTCCTGGTTACAAAAGTTCCAGGTCCCAGCAGTACTGTGATTCAGGGTCCTCTGACTATCTTACTTTAACATTTCATCCTCTGGGAAGGAGTATGGACCAGAATTTTTTTTGGGGGCGTAGAAAGAAGGAGTTTTGACTTAATGTATTTGAATGTATAAAGATAGACTGATTATTTACTAAAATACCTTGATCCTAGTAGTTTAGCACATAAGTTATTTAAAACGAGTAAAAATACCCATATTAACGCTCATTAGGCATTATCTGCCATGTTGATTTCTTTTGAAAACATAACAAAACAGTAAATTTTGATGAGCAATTTAGTTCTGATGGTATGAAAATTAAGGTAAGAATTAATAGACATGGATTTTTGTATATGATAATTGTAAACTCTAGTTATAGTTAAAATTCAGTGTTTCAATATATCAGTGTATAAAGCCAAAGTGAATAGACAAATATATATAGTGATTCTAATGTGACTATCACATCTCTTTGTGAATGGGGATCAAGAAACATTTATTGAACGTGCAAAAATCAATGACAGGTGTTGCTGGGGGGACAAAATTGGTTGTTTATCCCTTGTAGTTTGTCTTGAACTTTCTTTTAAAAAAGAAAAACAGCTAAAAGAAAATGTAGTGCAATATATATATATATATATATATATATATATATATATATATATAGCCTAAGTCAAAACAAAATAGTAGTCAGAAAATTGTTATGTAGGTGGGCAAAAGGGCAAATTCTCTGCCAAATGGCTCTAATTGAGTTGATGCAAGGAATTTAAATATTAGGCTTTGATGAGAGATTGTTGAGTTTTTCCTTTGGTATGCAAGCTAATTAGATAACAACAGCTAATTGGAGGCATTGGCTCAGACAGCTTGCTTCTGTTGGCATCAATACTAGAGGGGCCACAGTTGGCTGTATTGCTGGCCAGGAAGATTTCCACCAAAGTTTAACTGTAATCACCTCCGCAGATCTCTCCCAGTTTTCTCTTGGAAAGCCTTGTTTAAAAGAGGGTTTGGGGGGCCAGGCGGTAGTGCACCAGGTTAAGCACAGGTAGTGCAAAGCACAGGGACTGGTGCAGGGATCCCAGCTCCCGGTTTGAGCCCCAGTTCCTGGTGAAGCAGGTCTGCAGGTGTCTTTCTCTCCCCCTCTGTTTCTCTGTTTTCCCCTCCTCTCTCAATTTCTCTCTGTTCTATCCAACAACGGGGGGGGGGGGGGGGGGGGGGAGCTTCAGGACCAGTGGATTCCTAATGCAGACACCCAGCCACAGCAATAACCCTGGAGGCAAAAAACAAACAAAAACAGGTCTTAGATCATCAAGGTGACCCAGGGGATCCTCACTACTCTCTGTGTAGTAGTGATGCCATTTATGTTCACCTCTATTCATGTAGTTTAGCAATTTCCAGGTTTTTCCAAGTTTAGGAAAGCAGGAAGAATAAAAATATATTACAAGGTATCTCGCTTCTGTATTATTCTGTGTTATAAGAGAACAATCTTAGTTGTGCAAAGAAACACCAGGGAATATTACTAAAATCAGATTCCTGGGAGCCGAATGGTAGCGCAGTGGGTTAAGTGCACATGGCGCGCGAAGCACTAGAACCGGCAAGGATCCCGAGCTCCAGCTCAGGCTCCCCATCTGCACGGGGGTTGCTTCACAAGTGGTGAAGCAGATGTGCAGGTCAGTCTTTCTCTCCTCTTGCTCTGTCTTCCCTCTTCTCTCGATTTCTTTCTGCCCTGTCCAACAACAAGGACAGCAATAACAACAACAATAATGACAGCAATGATAAACAACAAGGGCAATAGAAGGGAAGAATTAGCCTCCAGGAGCAGTGGATTCCTAGTGCAGACACCAATCCCCAGCGATAACCCTGGAGGGAAAAAAACACACCAAAAAACCCAGATTCCTCTGGTCTTACCTGTTAGTCCTAGTGTAGGGTAAAACAATGTAGAGACCAGCCTTCCTCCAGCTTTCCCAGAGACTGCTTTCTTAAAATACTCAGGAGAAAAACCGAGTTTATAAAGAAATTAGTTCAATTAATATGAAACACTAGAGCTGAATGTAGTATCCTTTCACAACTCTCAAAACATGCTTTCATTTACTTGAGCTCATTAGTTTCTGTTAGTACACTTCCATACTTTTAACAATAGGAATTTGGAAAAAACTTACTTTTTAAATAATTTTTTAAAATAATTTATTTATTGGGAGTAGGGCGGTAGCGCAGCGGGCTAAGTGTACGTGGCGCAAAGCACAGGGACCAGCATAAGGATCCTGGTTCCAGCCCTCAGCTCCCCACCTGCAGGGGAGTCGCTTCACAAGAGGTGAAGCAGGTCTGCAGGTGTTTGTCTTTCCCTCCCCCTCTGTCTTCCCCTTTTCTCTCCATTTCTCTCTGTCCTATCCAACAACGACGACTCAACAACAACTACAACAATAAAACAATAAGGGCAACAAAAAGGGACTAAATAAAATAAATAAATAAATAAATAATTTATTCCCTTTTGTTGCCCTTGCACATGCGCTTAAGGCACTGCGCTACCGCCCGACTCCCAAAAACTCTTATTTTATAATATAGCACACACTAAAAATAGGAACTCTCAAAAGAAAACTTAGCATACATTACTGGTTAAACTAATTTGTCCTGTCAGTGTAGGTGATAGATATCTTTAAAAAAATTGACACCTAGAAAGTATACCTAGAAAGGGTATTTAGGTGCGGGTTTTGTAGTGAACACTTTATATTTACTATTGCAGATGTTAGGAAGGAAAAGGACATTGAGTTTCTCCTTTTTGATATAGACAAGGCAGAATGCATCTCTTTGATATGTAGAGAAAGACTCTTGATGACTCTTCATTGTACTGCACCTAAAGGCATCCAGATTAGAGGAAGTAAATTTGAGTTACAGTGACTGAGGATTTTAAAATGTCTCTTAGCTGTTCAGCTTTACTGTTTGCATAACCGCTTCAAAGATGAGGCTGCATTAGCATTCTCTGCTCATAAAACATATTTGAGGTTACATAGTTTTGCTCAAAAACTCAATTATTTTATTTCTGTTTTTGTTTCTTTTTTCCAGAGCACTGCTTAGCTCTGGTTTATAATGAATGGTACCAGTGATTGAACCTGAAATCTGAGATCTTTAAACATGGAAAGTCTTTTGCATAGCCATTGTGCTGTCTGTTCTTACAGGGAATACATAGGTAATAACGGGTTTACTGTTGAAAACAATTAGGGCAACATTGTTACATCAAGCTAATTCAAAATTTCCTGTTACGATTCTGTAACACCTAGGTAGTTTTCTTGTGATATATTAGTCAATTACTGCATATGTACTTAGCACTTGTGATTCTTTTAAAAAATATTTTCAAAGTATTCAATAAAGCATACTAATTTTAAGGAAATGTTCAGCAAGTAATTTTAAATAGATAGTTATATTCTAAAGATTTTCAAATCCAATTTAACTTTTGATACTTAGATATCATAAGCAATAAACATCTTAATAAGTTCATTTTACTGCAAAGTAAGTACAATTAAGTTTCTCCAAAATCTGTTTAAAAGGAAATGTTCCTTTAGTTTTTCCCTTTTCAAATAATAGGACTTCATAATCTGTATTGATGATGTTATGCAAGTCATTATGCAGTCATTTAATCTCTCAAATAAGTCACTATGAAAGAAATTGACTACCCCTTAGGTATACATTCCACAATATTACATTGGTATTTACGTTAAATTCTTCAACTTCGAAGTGTTACAAATTAAATTGCAGTCATAAGAAGAAATAGATTACTTGAATCATCATTCATTTGACCTTAATACTGATATTAATGTAAGAACAGTACAGTATCACTAAAAATATTAATAAAATCATCAGTTAATTTTGTAAATGTCCATCACATGTGTAAATTTTTGTAAACACCACAGTCAAAAATGCAGAAGTGTTCAATTTACCATGTGAATCCTCATGGTACCTTCTTATAAATCGGTTACTTTACTTGAAGAACATTGTATACATGAGATTATACAGTATCTTTTGAGGTTTTTTTTAACTCAGATAATTTCCTTAGATACACCTGAGTAGTTGCGTATATTCATATACTGTTCCTTTTAATTGCTAACTGATTTCCATGGTGTAAAGGGACCACAATCTCTTTAGCCATCCTCCTGTTGGACATTTTAGTTGCTTTCTCTTTGAGACTATTACCAACAAAACTTGTATGAATCTCAACGTACATTCTCTGTGAGCCCTTTTATTTATATGAGTTATGTCCTGAAGAGTGCAATTGCTAGGTTATACAGTTAAGCGCATGTTTAGTTTTATAAGAAACTGCCAAACTTTTTTCCTAGTGTGTGCCTCTTTCCTCACTCCCAGCCAGCCTGTATTTCTAATTTGTCGGGATACTTAATCACCATTTGATATTGTCACATTTTTTCCATGTAAGCCATTCTAATAGGTCTAGAATAACAATGCATTTTGGTTATAATTTGCATTTCCCTTATCGCCTGCTGACTTTGAACATCTTTTCATTTATCTCCATCTGTATAATCTACTTGGTGAAGTACTTCATACTTTTCTCCCTTTGCTAATTGTATTACTTTTTTAAAAGTTGAGTTTTAGGAGTTCTTTATATATTCTACATATATTCTTTTTGTCAAATATGTGATCTTTTAACATTTTCTCTAGTCTCTTTATCCTCTCAAGTAGGGTCTTTTATAGAGCAAAAGTTTCAAATTTCCTTGAAGAAAAGCATTTGAATTTTCCCTGTTGTGGATAATGCTTTTGGTGTCAAATAAAACATCATTTGCCTACTCCGTGGTCCTGAAGATTTGATAGTGGCAAAGGGTGTTAAATTTCAAATTTAATGCCTTATTTTGGTATGATACATTTGTCACAAAAGACAATATTGATACATTATTATTAAATGTAGTCTAATTTTATTTATACTTAGTTTAAAAAGAGAGAGAGAGAGAAGAGAATCACTGTCATATGCAGTGTGGAGGCTGAACTTTGGATTGCATTGAAATCTACCATTCTCCCATGTGCCAACAGCCCTAGACCATTGTTTCCTTAGTTTCAAATTTGCTTGTTTGTTTGTTCTTTTATTTTCCTCAAGAGTCAGGGTGCATAGCATATTTATTCATCATGTCTTTTTAGTGTCTGCTAGATTATGGTAGTCCTGAGGATGCCTATGTTTTCGTGACCTTGGTAGATTCTTGCCACTCTAGATTTACTAGGCAGATAATTTGAAGAACATGCCTCAATTAGCATTTGATCTTTCTCTCAAGATTAGACTGAGGTCAGTGGCTTACTAGCAGTCAGAATAAGAGGGAAAGACATGATTATTTCATCGTTGTCATGTCATGTCATGAAGGGCATGTGTGATCACTGTGATTTACCACTGACATTACATTGTTTATTCATTTTGGTCTCACTGTATAGTAGTGCTTGTCAGATTCCTTTATTGTGAAGCCCCTTCCTCTTCTCGCACAGATTTTGGGAGGCAGTCACTATTTGCTGATCGCGTGTCCTAGATGGGGAGTTGTGCACTACTGCATACGTTTTTAGTATGTATGCCTTCCATTCACTTCTTTGTGTAGTTCTCTTTATTTCCTTATATAGGTATGTTATTCCTAAAGGTTTGAGGACTCTTCTGTTATTTGATGTTGATTTCTAATTTCAGTCAGCATTATAATAAAAATTTTCAAACTTTTTTTTTCCCCAGAGAATGGATCTTGCGCATGCGCGGTTCTCTGCTCTGGGCCATTTTTTATTCAGCTGAAGACAAAGAATGGAAACGCCGCAGCTGCGGTCAGTGCTTTGGCGGTCCCCCCGCTCCCCTGCGGGGCCAGGGCCTGAACCTGGGGCGTACAGATGGCCTGGGGCAAGGCACACATTTGACTTGGGGCGCTCTCTTTCTAACCCCGTTCTTTTTAAATATTTTGAAATTTGATATGTGGCTTGGCACATGGGGGCTTCTCTGTAGACTCTTGAGAAGATAGTTTAATCTGCTATTGTTGATGGTTCTGTGTATTTAACGATGTCTGGATGCTAGATTACTTGTTTTGGTCTTTTATCACCTTCCTAACTTTGTGACTAGTTTTGTCAGTTGCTAACAGTGAAGTGTTAAAGTTGCCTATTATAATTGTGGTTTTATCTGCTTCTTTCAGCTCTGTCAATTTTGCTTCTCATACTGATTTTTTTTCTAGTAATTGGATTTAGGATATTTTCCTTATGTCTATTTTAATGTTCTTTGCTTTGAAATCTACTTTATCAGATATTAACAGATCTTTTTTTTTTGAAACTATCTCTTTGCCTTTCTACCTTTTTACTTTTATCAATAGTATAAAGTTTTAAATAATTTTATATTTTTGACAAATGAAGTAGTTGTATGGATTAAAAATCATTTTGCATTTTATGATTTATCTTGGAAGTAACCTTGACTGACAAGACTATATTTTATAAGTACAATTCATCATCTTTTAAAATGTCACCGTGCCTCACCACCCACCACCCACCACCCCCCCACCAACCCCCCCCCCCACCACTCACCCATCACCCACCACCCACCACTCACCACAGCTGCCGTAGTTTGCCCACCACCATGGTGCACCTTCCACCACACATGATTTGGGTCCCACTTTTGGTAACCTCACATCTGGTCCTGAGCAAAGGTTTCTGTTTGACTCGGTCAGTTCCCATGTCTTTCTCCTGCTGGGACAGTAAAATTAGCATGGTCCTCTTTCATCTAGCTAGATTATAGAGGAAAGCAGGATTTCTTTTTATCTTTTGTTAAAAAGATATCTGAGTATCTGAGCTGTTAACAAATCTTGACTGTTATAATTAATGCTGCAATGAACATAGGTGTGCAAATATCATCTTGAGTCACTGTTGCTTTGTTCTTCAGATATGAATCCAGGACTAAAATCATTTCTATATTATGACAGACTGACTTTTGATTTTTTTTTTTTTGAGAAATTTCTATGCTGTTTTCCAAAGGTTCTGGGTCAGTTTACATTTCTTCAAACAATAGATCAAGGACCCCTTTTTTTCCATACCCTTGCCAGTGTTTGTTGCATCTGATCTTTTTGAAATGAGCAAATCAAAAAGGTGTCTTTGTGGTCATTGTTTGTCTAATTCTTTATATATGTTGGATACTAGTTGTCAGATGTATATTTTGTAACTATCTCCAAGATGTCTCTTCCTCTTTTTTTTTTTTTTAATAGTCAGGAACTTTTTAGCTTGATGTAATCCTCTTTTTAGTTTTTCTCTTGTACTCCTTGCCACTGGACTCAAATGTTAATGTCAGTCTGTGTTGTGATGTAGTAGTCTAGTTTCATTCTTTTGCATTTAGCCGAGGCATTTTCCCTACATCACCCATTGAAAAGATTTCCTTTTCACGATTTTATGCTATTGGCTCCTTTGTCGTAAATGAACTGTCTGTATATATGAGAAATTATTTCTGAACTCTGAATTTTATTCAGCTGAGTTTTGTCACTACTTTAATACACCATTCTGATTACTGTAGGTTTGTGGTAGGTTGAGAAATGTGTTATATCTGTTCTTACTCCTTTTTTCTCAGGATTGCATTGGCACTTCAGAATTTTGTTTAAAACAAATTTCAGTAATGTTTGTTCTATTTTTTTAAAGAATAATGTTGAAATTTTGTTAGGAGTTACATTTAGCCTGTACAGTTCTCTGGGTAAAACGATCACTTTAATGATGTTAATTCTACTCAGTCCATGAGCATCAGGTATCTTTCTTCTTCTTCCTTGTGTCTTTTATATCCTCTAACCTCAACTTGTAGTTTGAATTTTAAATGAACTTTCAAGGTCAAGTCTACATACACACACACACTGACACAACAACATATGCTGATACTGTGGAGTTTGTTAAATCGTGCAACAGTTAAATTCAGTTTGTTTTGAAGGTACAGATATCACGTGTGTTTCAGGAAACACAGTATAAGTGAATAAACCAGTGAAAGGAAATGACATATTAGTCACTAAAGAATGATACAACTTTCTGAAATGTGTTGGTATTTTGCCCTGAAGTTCATCAAAACAGAACCTAACCTTGCATATGAAAGTGAGATTTGGCTGTTTTACAAATCATATCTGATTTCATCAGTGTCAGCTGAGAGATACACTTAACATTAAATGACAAGGCAGGATTTCAGTGCAAGCCCTGGAGTCCAGCCAATTAATCACTCTTGAAGCTCTGTGGGATGTTGTTTAACACCATTGAAAATAGATGATAGAACACTGTCCAAACAGCTGCTATATAGTGATCTAAATTAAGAAGACCACAAAGCAGGCCAACAGGAGAAGAGTACAACAATCATAGCATTAAATGATAGAACACAACTTGGGACAGCTAGGAAGCAGTTGTTTCTGGGAATACAATAATCATAGTGCAGTAATTCCTTTATAGCAAAGCCACTGAAAAGAGCACGATTCTAAAGTAATTGCTTACAAACAGGCAGATTGTATAAATAATAGTTGCAAATGAAATCAAAGGGTAACTATGTGACATTTGAAAAAGAGTTGTCAGAGAAATAGGATACTATTCTTGAAATAACAATGATGTGGAGTCCAGAGGAAGACAAGAGTTTCAGAAGACAAAATAGTCAGTCACATTAAATGCTACAGAAAGATAAGTAGAAAAAAAATCACCCCGAAAAGCATCCATAAGATTAGACAGTTCCTAGAGTGATTTAAATACAAGAGAGCCATACTAGGTGAGAGTAGCTGGAAGAAGGATGAAGACTGATGATCTCGAACTTGGCCCAAATCAGCTCTCCTCCCAAGACAACAAATAAACACAAGAGACCCAACTGCAGTCATAATCTTCAGCTGAACGTTCTGCAGCCTCAGGGGTGCTCGCGTGCGGGTGGAGAGAAAAGGGTGCGGGTAGAAGAGCAGCAGAGTCAGGTCAGAACGATCACCCAGATTTATAAATACAGAAAGACTAATGCCAAGGCACATTATTGTAAAACTATCAAAAATCAATGACAAGGAAAAAAATTGCTGGCTGCTAGGGAAAGAAGTTACATACAAAGGCAGAGCTACAAGACTTTCATCAGATTTCTCTTTACAAACTCTAGAGGAAAGAAGGGAATGGAATGACATATTCAGAGTTCTAAAGGAGAGGGAATTCCAGCCATGAGTATTGTATTCTGCAAAATTATCCTTCAAATAAGAGGGAGAAATGAAAGTTTTCTCAAATATTCAAGAACTAAAGGAATTTGCCACAATCAACCCCACCTTACAAGAACTACTGAATCGAGTCGTAAGAAAGGAGGAAGCAAAGGAACACACGTTCCAAACGCCAAGCTGCAAATGCTGCCGTGACGTCAGCCTGACTCTCCCGGACAGACGACCTCACCAGTGTCCCAGTGTACCCTGGAACGCCAACTCTCCAGAGCCCTGCCCCAGTAGGGAAAGGTGGGGACAGACTGGGAGTGTTGGTCAACGTGTCAATGCCCATGTCCATTGGAGAAGCAATTATAGAAACCAGACCTCCCACCTTCTGTGCCCCATAATGACCCTGGGTCCATGCTCCCAGAGAGATAAAGCATAGGAAAGCTTCCAATGGAGGGGACGGGATATGGAACTCTGGTGGTGGGAAATGTGTGGAATTTCACTCCTCTTATTCTATGGTTCTGTCGATATCTTCTTTTTTTTTAATAAACATTTTTTCTTTATTTATTGGCTAGAAACAGTCAGAAATCAAGAGGAAAAGGGGAGCTAGAGAGGGAGAGGGAACCTGCAGCCCTGCTTCAATACTCGCAAAACTTTCCTCCTGCAGGTGGGGACTGGGGGTTCAAACCCAGGTCCTTGGGCATTGTAACATGTGTGCCCAACCAGGTGTGCCACTGCCCAGCCCCTTTTCAATTTTGTATTTTACAAATAAATTAAATTTTTAAAAAAGAAAGGATTAGAGGTAGGACCATAGAAAAAATTGCCAAATATATATAACAAGAGATAGATAGATAGCTACAGAAATAATAGTCAACTTACATCTGTAACTTTGGGAGAACTTCTATAGTTTCCAATGGAGGGGATGATGACACAAAATTTTGGTGGTGGGAATGGTGTGGAATTATACCCATGTTATCTCATAATTTTGTAAAACAATAATAAATCACTAATAAAAAAAGACTGAAGATTTTACTTATAACTTAAGAAATGTTGGAAAATTCCAGGTGAAATTTGGACTAGCTGTGGCTGTTACCGTAAAGCCACAGACTTGGGATGAGGAGGCAGAGAGTTGAGCAGGTGTTAGGGAGCCAGCGCCTGAGAGTGGAGGAGGGCATAGTCGGTGGTGGGAATGGCGTGCAGACACTCAGGGAATGGCGTGCAGACACTCAACACAGGTGTTAGGGAGCCAGCGCCTGAGGGTGGAGGAGGGCATAGTCGGTGGTGGGAATGGCGTGCAGACACTCAACACAGAGACTGAAAACATGTTCTTATGACAACTGACTTGCCAATCATTACTTCCCCAGTAAACCTATATATGTATGTATATGCATGATGCATTATGAGGATTAATTATGCTCTTTCCTTAAAGACATTCACACACTGTTGGAAATATCCTTAATTATCATTATGTCAAAAACTGCAACCACTTATCTAAGGCATAACTTGAAATCATTTTATTTGGTTTAAGAAATACCAGCTGTCCAAAAGACTAATTTTCTACTGTAGAAATCTTCCTTTCTTCTCGAGCATAAGGCATCATTTTGTGCGTGTAGTGAATAGATAAGTTGTGGAATTGTTTTCTGTGATAAGAAAATGAAAAATTTATTAACTAGAAAGTGATACATATTATTGGTGAGGTGAATGACAGGCCGTTTTTCTGCCTGTTTATTTGCTAATGAAAAAATTGCATTGATAGAATAATACCAAGTAATTAAGAGATCCTATAGGAAGAGTATATCATCAAACTTCATGAAGTGAAGGCTTGTTCAAATAAGGATTAAGAAGAAAAAACACTTTCAGATATAGCCAAGCTTCTGGTTTATTTAGAGTTAATTTTACGTGAGACATAGTTTCAACATGAGAGAAATGAGAGGGAGGCAGAGCTGGTATCACCTCAGTGCAGGTGGTGCCAGTGTCAGAGTGGGAGCGCTAACATACAGGCCTTGTACTCTGTGATCTAACTTAAATCAAGCTATGTTGCCAGGTTTCTTCAAAATAACTTATGGAAGTTTAGAACACCCTTCCTCAGAGAGGTAATAAGTAATTTCACAGGCTGACACACAAATGCTGATTTGACTTTCATATTTCATATCATTTTCATAGTCATTGGAAAGATTATGATTTTGAAACAACAGTTGTACAGAAAGGACAAGGAGGTGCAATAGCTGCAGTTTAAATCAAAGTTTTAATTTTTTAAGAAAAAAAAGTACAACTATTTAGAGCAGCTGAGTTGTGTTGAAAACTTTTAAACTGTTTCTTTGCAAATAAAATCTCATAATAAAATCAGCATTTAAGATTTCAATGTATTGCTGCCAGGAAGTAGCCCAGTGAATAAAGCATTGGCTTTGGAGCAGAGAGGTCCCATATTCACTCCCTGGTATCACATGTGCCAAGTCAGGCTTTGGTGCTCATGCTCTCCCCCTCTCCTGCCATTAATAATAAAAGTATATCAAGACTGTTCCTGATGAATTATCAGTGGTAATTAAAGTTAATCTGTCAGAGGACCATCCAGTAAAGTACACAGTTCACCATGAGCAAGGACCCAGGTTCACTGCCACTGTATGGGAGCAACTACTTGGGGCAAGCTTTACAATAGGTGGAACAGTGCTGTCCTGTTTTTCCTTCTCTCTCTAATGCTCTGCCTCTCATCCTCTATCTAAAGAGAGTAGAAGGGGAGGACGGTTGGCTTCAGTGAGAACAGAGGAATCATACGGGTGCGGAGTCCCAGTGATAAACCCGGTGGCAACAAAAGTCTATATAATAATAATAATTTTTCAACTTACATTATTTCCTTAAAAAAATGATGGGTGTCTTAGAGCTAGTTATCCCCAGAATGGGAAAAGATTTTGAAAAAGAAGGGTCTTTAAATCCTGGATATTAGCACAACCTTATGACCCACATAGTCAACGACTGCCACCTCTCCAGATTCAAAGGAGGTCTCGAAACTTTACATCAGGCTCAACCTGACACTGTTGACTGGCTACAGAAGAAGGGCAAACGCTAGAAGAAGAAGAAGAATGGTACCCCTTGTGATTACAGTTCCATATCTCAGCTTGGATCAAAATTTTTTGGGAGTGCAGAAGGTGGAAGGTCTGGCTGCTGTAATTGCTTCTCCACTGCACATGGGTGTTGGCAGGTGGATCCACACCCCCAGCCTGTCTCTCTCTTTCCCTAGTGGGGCAGGGCTCTGGAGAGGTGGGGTTCCAGGACACACTGGCAGGTTTGTCTGCCCGGGGAAATCAGGATGGAATCATGATAGCATCTGAGAGTTAGTGGCTGAAAGGCGGTAGGAAGTGAGGCAGGAAAAAATGTTTAATGAACAAGAACCATAAAGCAGGAATAGAGAAGATGGGAATAGGGATTGTAAGGTGGATAGAGGCTAGCCAGTCTATTCTAGGTATATTCCTTAGGGGCCCATGACTGTGGTAATTTTTTTCTGAAGCTTAATTGCTAACCTAGAGGTAGACTGAAAATACTGTCTGGGAAGATGGTGTCAGAGTTGAGAATAGGGCTAGAAAACTGAAGTAGCTCCCAAAGTTGCAGAAAGTATATAAATGTAGTTCATTATTTACCATGTTTATCTGACTCAAGGGCCATATCCAAGTCCCTGTCAGTCTGAGCTCGCAGTCCATAGTCACAGCTGGGAACATTCTAGGTTCTAGGCTGCACTCATTTCAGAACCAGTTTTCCTTGAATGGCAGAGTAGGGTGGCTCAGCCTCCTTTCAGAGAGCAGGGTAGTCTTTCCATGGTCGTTCATAGTGAGGGTTCTGAAAAAGTCCACAGGAGGGCTTATAATGCCATTCCTGCTGGAAGTGACCAGTGGTGGTGGAGAGTGACCTACTAGAGGTCTAGGCCCATTGAATCTGTGGGGGAATCCACGGTATTGGATCTGGCCTCAAATTAGGGAGGAAAAGCTCCTAGAATTTAGTGCGGTCTAAGCTAACCTTGAGTTTTACTGCATTTACTTGTTTGGTGATTCTAATAAAGATTATCAAAGAGACAATAACTGTCCTGTAGTTGATAAATATTTCTTGCCAGTATATCTCTTGGCCAATTGTACACAGTGTTTCTTCTAAAGATTATCAAGGGGTGACAGTAATGCTGGTGCTGGCAAAAAATGAGATGTATCTTTCTTTTTTTTTTTTTTCTTTTTGCCTCTAGAGTATTGCTGGAGCTCGGTGCCTGCACTATGAATCCGCTGCTCATAGAGGCCACTTCCCCCATTTTGTTGCCCTTGTTTTTGTTGTCATTATTGCCATTGCTGTTGTTGTTGGATAGGACAGAGAGAAATCAAGAGAGGGAAGAGAAAGACACCTGCAGACCGGCTCCACCCACCGCCTGTGAAGCGACCCCCCCTGCAGGTGGGGAGCTGGGGACTTGTCCAGGATCCTTGAGCTGGTTCTTGTGCTTCATGCCATTTGCGCTTAACCCGCCACGCTAACTCCTGACCCCTATCGTACTTTCTTTTGTCTTATTAGTCGAGTAGATAAAGTGGTTGAAGGAAGTGAGGTGTAGGGTTAGGAGAAGAGAGTGTCTAAGCCTAAGTAATAAATATTCTTGATTAGAAAATTTATGGTGCCTTCTTTTGTCACTATATTGCTGAGCTAAATAGTTCTATATCTTATCACAGAGGACTATTAAGCACTTTTATTATGAGTTACATAGTTGTCCCTAGCTTAAGGATATGTGCACTCAGTCCCTGAGGCCTAGCCTGTATCCAGGGTCTGTAACTTTGCCAGAGAAAGCACCGTCTGAAGTGAAACTAGGTAGTCCCGAGTATTTTAGGAAAGGTCTTACCATATCATTGGGGTTAAAAGGCTGGCATGTCTGGGTATAGTCTGAAGCAAAGAGGCCGTGGTGGCATGATGTGGCCTGGTGGCACTGGCTGCACTGGTTTGATTGAGGTCAGCAGAGGCGGTGTCTCAGGGCTAGAGGCATCAAGAGATCCAAGCCACCCCTGAGGTTCTAGGACTGGGAGAAATACAGATTTCAAAGAGAATGGGGAAGGTTCTTTGTAGTATTGGGATTTTGAAAAGGCAATAGATAACTATCATTATGATCAAGTTAGTTGAGAGTTTGTTTTCTTCAGAAATCCCATGGTTGGGATTTGCCTTATTGTACTTGACCTCACCATGCTTTATGCCATTTAATGATATCTAACAATATCTGAGATAGTGACAGGACCAAAATGATTCTACTCCAGTTAAGCCCAAGGTCTGAATTCAGCCAGTTTACAGATTCGATATATTAAATACTTAGACTAAAGAAGTAGATACTCAGATTAAATAAAATGTAAGCAGTTAAAGAGCTTGAAATACTCAGTGTATTTCCCCCGACATATTAAATTAATAGTGATTTATAACACTATCAGTTAATAAGACTAGTTTCACACTCCTCCCACCACCCAAGGACTGTTCCCTGACCCGACCCCCCTAGGGTGAATCTAAAAGCCCCCCTTTACCCAGAGTCCTTTACATGGGTGCAACACACTAAACCCAGTCCAAGTACTGCATTCTGTTTCCCCTTTCTGTTTTTATTTCTTAGCTCCTGTCAATGAGATCATCCTGTATTCATCCTTCTCTTTCTGACTTAAAAGAAGATATTTTTAAACATTTACTTCCACACTGACCTAGAGAGAAATCATACCTGCCCTAAGTCTAGTGCAAATCGGTACCTTAATCTTACCCTTGGTCTATAGCAGGGAGTGAGACTAGCGTGTCTATGAGGGTTGAGGAGGCAGCATGATGGCTATGCAAAAAATATGCATGCTTGAGATCCTCTGGGGCCAGGTGGTGGTACACCTGGTTAAGTGCACACATTACAGTACGCAAGGACCCAGGTTGAAGCCCTGGTCCCTACCTGCAGGGGGAAAGTTTCACAAGTGGTGAAGCAGGGCTGCAGGTGTCTCTCTCTGTCTCTTTCCCTCTCTAGCTCCCCATCCCCTCTCAATTTCTCTCTGTCTCTATCCAATTAAAAAAAAAAAGTGCATGCCAGAGCCACTAAGGGCCCCAGCACCACCATAGGCCAAAGCTCAGCAGTGCTCTGGTGTCTGTTTCTCTCTTTAAGTACAAGCATACTATTTTTGGGGTTAGGTGCTGGTGCACCTGGTTAAGAACACATGTTACAGTGTGCAAGGACCTGGGTTCAAGTCCCCAGCCTCCACCCTGCAGGAGGAAAGCTTCATAAGTGGTGAAGCGGTACTGCAGATGTCTCTCTGTCTCTCTCCCTCTCTGTATTTACCCTTCCTCTAGACTTTTGGCTATCCATATCAAATAGGTAAAATAAATCTTATTAAAAATAGAATCTTCAAATTTATGTAATATGTAAAAATAAAAACAAAAAAGATGAACAAGCAGAATTGTAGGATGATTACTTAAAAGCCTACACAATAAAGGCAATATTAAATAAACTACCCTTCCCATTTCAAACAAGAAGTATGCTTTCACTAATACCACCAGAACATCAGTGAAAATACTGTGGGCTCTCACAGTGAGCCATGGAGACAGGTCACTAAAATGAAAATGCAGTTCAGTTTAGTCAGTTCAGACCTTCTACGCTAGTTATTTTCTTTTTATTATTTATTCATTCCCTTTTCTTGCCCTTTTTTTTTATTGTTGTCGTTATTATTGTTGCTCTTGATATCATCCTGATTGGATAGGACAGAGAGAAATGGAGAGGAGGGGGAGAGAAAGACAGACACCTGCAGAACTGCTTCACCGCCTGTGAAGCGACTCCCCTGCAGGTGGGGAGACGGGGGCTCGAACCAGGATCCTAATGCCGGTCCTTGTGCTTTGCGCCACCTGCGCTTAACCTGCTGTGCTTAACCTGCTGGCTCCCTCTAGTTACTTTTCAAACTTAATCTATCTACCTTTTTGCTTAAAGCCCAGAATTCACATAAATTATTTTGTTTATATTTTATTAAAATCCCATGATTGTTCATTAAAAATTAAGCTACCACGTACCTGAAAATACAGAAAACCATTAGCAGATTCTATTCTAAATCATGGGAAAGCATCCCCAGAGTGTTAAGAGAGAATGATAGTGACAGCGTTTATGTGGGTTGAGAATCCCACATTTTTTTTCATTTCTTTCTTTTTTTTTTTTTTTTTTAAGAAAGGAGACATTAACAAAACCATAGACTAAGAGGAGGGGTACAATTCCGCACAATTCCCATAACCCGATCTCCATATCCCACCCCTCCCCTGATAGCCTTCCCACTCTCTATCCCTCTGGGTCGTTGTGGGATGCAGAGGGTGGAAGGTCTGGCTTCTGTAATTGCTTCCCCACTGAACATGGGTGTTGACTGGTCGGTCCATACTCCCAGTCTGCCTCTCTCTTTCCCGAGTAGGGTGGGGCTCTGAGGAAGTGGAGCTCCAGGACATATTGATGGGACCGTCTATCTAGGGAAGTCTGGTCGGCATCTTGCTGGCATCTGGAACCTGGTGGCTGAAAAGAGAGTTAACATACAAAGCCAAACAAATTGTTGAACAATCATGCACATAAAGGCTGGAATAGTGCAGATGAAGTGTTGGGGGTGGGGGGACGGTATTCCCTGCATGCTCTTGTGTACTTCTGCTTTCAGGTATATATTTTTCCCCTAGTTTATGGGCACGGGTGAACCTATGCTCTATCTCAGGGGATCTGGTCTATATCTAGGTTTGGGGACTTTATTGGGGAGTGGAACATCTGGAATGAAATTAGAGAATACTATGAAAGGAAAGGTCTCACCCGAGTGATGAAGCTGAAGGGTTGTCATTCAACACCTGAAGTCTCTGGACACAGTCTGAAGTGAAGCATGCTGGGGTGGCACTCGTTGCGTTGATTAGGTTGTGATACGTGGATGTAATATTATTTGATTTGAATTGAGAGAAGCATGCAGGAAAGTGGGCCCCACCCTAAGGTTCCAGGACTGGGGGAAATAAAGGCTCTATAGTGGAAATGTGAGGTTCCTGAAGACAATGGATAGTTACTGTTATCGTCACATTATTTGGTGATAGGGTTAACTTTGGAAAGTCCCTTGGATAGGGTTTGGGGTATAATACCCAGCATCTTGTTTATAGCTGTGCTACCAGTTGCTTCTGCTCTCCCTGGTCTAGGCTTTTGGGAGAGACAACATATCAAAGACAGCCTATGTATTAAAAAGACTCAGTCTGTGTTTTAAGAAGTTCTAGACATATCATCAGTTTTTTGCCTCTCATATTAATTAAATAGTGGTTTATATAATGTTTACACTTTAATAGTACATAAACACCACTTTACACTTTACACTTTAATAGTACATAAACACCACTCCCACCACCAAAAGATTATGTCCCAT
Organism: Erinaceus europaeus; assembly: GCF_950295315.1. Classification (NCBI taxonomy): domain Eukaryota; kingdom Metazoa; phylum Chordata; class Mammalia; order Eulipotyphla; family Erinaceidae; genus Erinaceus; species Erinaceus europaeus. Next base: position 43,442,923 of record NC_080182.1, read on the forward strand.
CCCCACCACCCACCCCCACCCCCTGCCCCCCGCCGTGCTGGGAAGCCCAATGGCCAATAATACCCCCTTCATCACAGTGTTTTTACATTGGTGCCTTGCTCTCGATTTAATCAGATCTTGCTTTTAGTTTCCCTTTCTGATCTTTCTCAACTTCTGTTGATGAGTGGGATCATCCCATACTCATCTTTATCTTTCTGACTTAGCTGACTTAACATAATTCCTTCTAGCTCTGTCCAAGATGGGTCAGATAAGGTGGGCTCATTGTTCTTAATAGCTGCATAGTATTCCATTGTGTATAGTATTACATTGTGTATATATACCACAGCTTTCTCAGCCACTCATCTGCTGTTGGGCACCTGGGTTTCTTCCAGGTTTTAGCTATTATAAATTGTGCTGCTATGAACATAGATGTACACACATCTTTTTGGTTGGGCATTATGGAATCCTTGGGGTATATCCCCAGGAGAGGAATTATTGGGTCATATGGAAGGTCTATGTCTAGCCTTGTGAGAGTTCTCCAGACTGCTCTCCAGAGAGGCTGGACCAATTTACATTCCCACCAGCAGTGCAGGAGTGTTCCTCTGTCCCCACAGCCTCTCCAACATTTGTTGCTGCTGTCCTTTTTGATGTATGCCGTTCTCACAGGGGTGAGGTGCTATCTCAGTGTTGTCTTTATTTGTGTTTCTCTGACAGTCAGTGACCAGGAGCAGTATTTCATATGTTTGTTAGCCTTTTGGATCTCCTCTGAAGTGAATGTTTTGTTCATATCCTCTGCCCATTTTTGGATGGGGTCATTTGCTTTTTTGGTGCTAAGTTTGCTGAGCTCTTTGTATATTTTGGTGATTAGTCTCTTGTCTGATGTTTGGCATGTGAAGATCTTCTCCCACTCTGTGAGGGGTCTCTTTGTTTGTGTGATAGTTTCTTTGGCCGTGCAGAAGCGTTTCAATTTGATGTAGTCCCATTGGTTTGTTTCTGCTTTAGTCTTCCTTGCAATTGGGTTTGTTTCATCAAAGATGTCCTTGAGGTTTAGGTGGCAAAGTGTTTCACCAATGTTTTCCTCTAGTTATTGATAGTTTCCGGTCTGACATCCAGGTCTTTGATCCATTTGGAGTTGATTTTTATTTCTGGTGAGATAAGGTGGTTCTGTTTCATTCTTCTGCATGTTATAACCCAGTTTTCCCAGCACCATTTATTGAAGAGAGCCTCCTTCCTCCATTTAATACTTTGGGCCCCCTTATTGAAGATTAGATGTCCATAGGTGTCGGGGGAGAATCCCACATTTTAAGTCCTTGACAGCATGTATATGAACACTCCAGCAGAGCTTAGCAGAGAACCAGCAGTGTGAAAATGGAGTTGACTACCTGTCTGGAATGAAAGTCAGAGAGACCCGTTCTGAGAAAGACTGGCTGACTATAGAGGCTGTGCTTAGTCTGCAGGGAGGCTAAAGAAGAAAAGGGAAGGAGGCTGTTCATCTGTCCTGCCTCCTCACCTTTTTCCTTCTGTCTTTACTGCCACCATCTTGAGCCCTTTCACATCTTCCTTTCCGCATTCCTGGGGAGACATGGAAGGTGTGCACAGTAGGTGGCACCTGACAAGCAGGGAAGGAGGAAGATTCTAAGACTGTGCTACGAGCTGCACAGAGGCCTGGCAGCATTTTCAAAGTGACCACTTGCCTTCAGTAATCCAGGTGAACTCAACAATGAGAGGCCTATAACAGAAGTTTACGTGGCCTATTTTTCTTGTCAGTGTTTTCTATGGAATTTTTTGCCTGGTTTATTTCATTGTTCCCAACAGACTCCTCTTTTTTTTCTTTTTAATTTTTTTTCTTTTTAATTTATCTTTATTTTTATTTATTGGATAGAGTCAGTCAGAAATCAAGAAAGAAGGGGGAGATAGAGAGGGAGAGAGACAGAGAGACACTCGCAGCCCTGTTTCACCACTTACAAAGCTTTTCCCCTGCAGGTGGGGAGCAGGGGCTGACGTGTGCGCTCAGCCCTGGGCGCCATTACCTGCCCCCCCCCCCCAAAGACAGAGCATGAGAGCAGAGACTCCACTGCTCCACCCTCCTGAAGCTTCACTTTGACACGGTGCTCCTGTGTGGTAGCTGGGACAAGCCCAGGTCCTGCTGATGAGGTGAAATGGCTCCTGCCTTCAATATGGTAGGGTTGTTACTGCTGTCAGAAGGACTTCGAAACTTTGTGACTTCTTTCCATGGTATTCTTAGCACCCCCACACACGCACACACCACACACACCACACCACACACAACACACCACACCACACCACACACAACACACCACACCACACCACACACAACACACCACACCACACCACACACACCACACACACCATACCACACACACCACACACACCACACCACACACACCATACACACCACACCACACCACACACAACACACACACCACACCACACACACCATACACACCACACCACACACAACACACACACCACACCACACACACCATACACACCACACCACACCACACACAACACACACACCACACCACACACACCATACACACCACACCACACACAACACACACACCACACCACACACAACACACACACCACACCACACCCCACACCACACACACCACACACACCACACCACACCCCACACCACACCCCACACCACACCCCACACCACACCACACATACCACACCACACCCTACACCACACACACCACACATACACACCACACCACGCCATGCCACACCACACACACCACACCACACCACACACCACACATACACACCACGTCACACCACACACACATACACACACCACACACACCACATCACACTACACACACGCACACACACCACACACACACACCACACACACACACCACATCACACTACACACACACACACCACACACACACACACACACACACGCACTCACACTCACAATCTTAGGTACAGTGGCCACTTTAGCTCATTTTGTTCTTCCAGCAGCTGACTTACTGCAGAGTGACAGTGTCTGAAGGAAGACTGCACTGTGGTGGGTCCTGCCTGTTTACTAGCTAACCCGCTGCTGAGACGTTGAGTTTCTCAGATGAAGCAAACTCCTTTCTTCCCCAGGTCTTTGTATTTAAGTTTAACATCCTCAGAGAGGTCTTTATTAAATTGTCTAATGTCTACCTTAGTTAAATGGTTTTAAACGTTAGGAATCACATCTTTTTTTTTTTTTTAATTTATTGCCACCAGAGTTATTGCTGAGGTTTAGTGCTGTGGTTCCACTGCCCCCAAAGCCCCCCCCCTTTTTTTTTTCATTTTCTTTTCTTCCTATTTTATTTGATTGGCCAGGAGGAAATTGAGAGAGGAAGCTAAGAAGTCCATTTTAGTTATGTTCTAAGTGGCTCATGACTTCAGTATTTTTTTTTTGCCTAAGCATGATACATACATATATATTGTATAGCCCTTTATATAAATTTCCCTTCGATTAAAATATTGTACTTAAAATTAGTTTGTGTGTTCTTTGTTATGTCAAGTTATACTCAACATTTATGCTGAGTATTGCTTTATAAAATCCATACATATCTAATTTATTGGTTATTTATAAAATTTTGAAGGACACTTGAATTATACAGTATAATTTTTTGTCTTATACACTAATTTTAGAATCAACCTTCAACTGAATTACAACTTTCGAGTATAAAAACAGAAGTGATGTTGTAATAGCAAATGCAGTCAGAACGAGCTTCTCACCATCGGGGCATGTTACAGACCTTCCCTCGCCCGCCTGCCCGCCTTCCTCCCTCCCTCCCTCCCTCCCTCCCTGTCAGGTTACTGCTAAGCACGAGGAAGTCAGTGCTTCTGTTGTTTTGTTGTGTTTGTTTGTGTTGTGTTTTATTGTGTTGTTGTTTGTTGTGTTTGTTTTTTCCCAACAGAGTGAAACTGAGTGTGATAGAGTAGAGAGGAACAAAGGAAGAGAGTGTGCATGTGTAGGCCTGTACGCAGGACCGTGTGCATGTGTAGGCCTGTATGCAGGACCATGTGCATGTGTAGGCCTGCTGGATGCACTGCTGCTCAGTCCCTGCAGTTCCCTCCCTCCCTCTCTCCCTTCCCTCCTTCCTCCTATCATCCATCTATTATCTGTATTTTTCTTATAATAATACAGGAAAAATAAATGAGAAAAGAGAAAGAGACTGAACTAGAGCATGACTCTGACACCTACAGTGCTAGGGACCTTTTGCTTGAGAGACAGTGGCTTATCCACTGCACCTCTTTGCAGATTGAAACATGCTGCAGTTTTAAAATTTGTGAAGAGTGTATCCAAGAGCAAAAATATCTTCAGCTGACTCTTTATACAGAAACATGTAGAAAAAAAGAGATAATTTATTGATCAGTAGTGACTTGAGAAGACTACACCTTAAAACTTATCCACTAGAAATCCATCTGACATGTTATTTGGTTTTCTAATTTGAAGAGTCTTATTTAGCAGAAAGAGTCTCCTCTGTACATCTAGCACTCATGAATTTGTTGTCCAGACCTTCTGACCTGATTGTAAAACTCAATGAGGACAAGAGTTAAGCATTTTCCATGTCTATATTTACTGTAGTGTTTGTAGTACAGACAGTAGGAGCTCTGAACATCAGATAAATCTTTGTGGTTCTTGAATCAGGTAGCATTCCCATGGTGAATTAAAACGTGATTTCTGGTTTATAAACCAGTCAGTCACATTATTTTCCCAGCATTTGATTTTCTTGGATGAAATGGTAAAATTAAATTTCAATAAAATGTTATGCTTATCATGGTTTTAAGATATATATATATATATATATATATAGAAGGGTTTAAGAGAGGGTTTCATACGGAGTTCTGGTGGTAGGAATTGTGTGGAGTTGTACCCCTCTTATCCTATGGTGGTTTTGTCAGTGTTTTTTTTTTATAAATATAATAATAATAGTAATGATAATAGTAACAATAAAAAGAGATACAAGGTTTCTAGTAAACTCCCATAAACAAACCACACCTTCCTTCCTTCAGTGTGTGGCAATAGAAATTTTTTTTCTTTAACCACCAGGGTTATTTCTGGGTCTCTGCACCTCTGAGGAATTCATCTACTTCCAGTGAATTCATTAGTTATTATTTCTCCTCCCCCTCCTCTTTTTTTCTCCTTTTTTAATGTGGTAGGATTGAGAGGGGAAAGGAGAGTGAGAAGGGAAAATACATGTGCAGCACTGCTCCACTGCTCATAAAGCTTCCTTCTCCTAGTAGCTGAGCACCAAGGGCTTCAAACCTGGGTCCTTGCACATGGTGGTGTGTAAGCTCAACCAAGTGTACCATCTCCCAGCCCTAATTATTTATTTACTTTTTTAGATAGAGTGTGAGAGATACAGAAGAAGAGAGAGACAGAAGGGAGAGATAGCACATTACTCCTCCATGGCTCATGAAGCTTCCTTTATACAAGTGACCACACCTAGCGGCCAGAATCAGTTGGTTCGAGTTGGTTCTTAAACATGGTGAAGTGTTGGCTTTGCCAGACGGGCTACCTTCCACCCACCCAAGCCATACACACAGCAAAGGAGTCTCATTGCAGCACATTCTTTGATATTTTGTTTTATCTTGTGTCCAAATAGGAAAAGCATCTATATTTAATTCTTGGTTTACTTTCCATTGTTGTAGTCTTACTGCAACACATTCTTTGATAAGGTTTATCGTATGTCAGAATAGGAAGAGTGTATAGATTTGACTGTTCTCATCTTTTATTACTAGAATAGTGGAACTCTCCACATCTTGAATGTTTTTTAAGTGTCATATGTAAGTGCATATATAAAGGGAGAAAGTAGTTTATATAATCTAGAGTCAAAAAATCAGAATGATGATAAAAATTATTTAATTAAAAAGTAAAGTCCCTAAAGACAACAGGCAGCAATCTTGAGAGTCCCAGCACATCTGAGATCCGTATGCTGTGGGTGTAGTTAGCAGTGGTGTTTTAAGTAGAAAGACAATGGTTTTTAATTGATTCATCAGTGAACTTTCATCTTGAGCAGAGAAAAATGAACTTAGAGCCAATATTAACAGGTGATAATTAAATTATGGCTTCTGCATGCTTAATGTTCTAAACTAAGGCAAGATGAGGCAACTGTAAACCATTAACTATAATAATTGGAGTCAGTATATCTGTTAAATAGGATTTTATAGTAGATTAGCAATGGTTGATTACTATTAAATCAGAAAATAAATTGTTTTCTGACTAGCAATTCAACCTCTTACACACTGAAATATACAGACTACTATATTTGAGGTAATATCTTTAAAAAATATAAACAGAAAGGATACATCTAAAACATTTGTCAGATCTTAAAAGCATTGCCTTTATTTCTAAACATTTTATTTTTATATTTAACGTGGGATATATAAACAATGTTCAAAATGAAAGCCCACTTCTAGGTTACCTTAAAAAAGAACTGATGACAAGAAAAATGTAAACACTTAATTTTATTACAGCTGATAATGTCTTAACGAAATACTCAGTTGTAAAGATTTCATGCCATTGCATTTAACTTAGTGTTTTAGATATTAGTTATGGACATTATGTAGGAATTATATCATGGTAATGGTAAACCTTTTCCATTTTTGTTTTGTTTTGTTAATGAATAATAGAATTTATGATATATTTTTAAAAGATTTTATTTATTTATTGACGAAGAAGATAGGAGGAGAGAGAAAGAACCAGACATCACTCTGGCACATGTGCTGCCGGGGATCGAACTCAGGACCTCATGCTTGAGAGTCCAAAGCTTTTTTATCACTGTGCCACCTCCCGGACCACAGCACTTAAGATATTTTAAAATCTTTAATTGAGGAGGTTAACACTTTGCAGTGCAGTCTTGACGTCTGAGTACAATGTCACTATGCACCAGGACCTCAGAGTTCTCTTCATCCCCTCAGCCTTGTTCCATCCAGAGTCCTTGGCTTTGCCCAGCACACCATGGCCATGCTGAGTCTATATTTCCTTGGGGTTCTCCCTCCCTGTCTATGGTCTCACAAGTAAGATCATTCTGTATTTGTCCTTCTCTTTCTGACTTATTTCACTTAGCATGAAATATTTTTAAGGATCACTAACAAGTACTTTTTGTGTGTGTGACTAAAGTGGCCATATAATTTATCAGCCCAAACTTTTGAGGAGTGAAAGATTTTGTTTGTAATTATAAGTACGCCAAGATAATCATTTAAACCAGTATGTGTATCATCTTAGTATGATAGTAAATAATTATCATACATCTGGGCTATTAGTCTCTAGTTACTGAAACAGTACTTCTCTACATAAATGCCTTCATAATCTCTGCTTGGGATAACAAGAATGAATGTCTACTTCCTGCTACATTTTGTTGTTGTTTTTGCTTTGGTGTCTCGGTCAGGGAGCCCAGTACATGCAGATGAAATTAGTGAAATCTCTAACTTCATACTAAGGAGAGTGTGTTGGAATTGCGAGAGGTAGTGTGAAATGAAGATTTTCTGGGATTGAGGAGTAGGGAAGCTGAGCTCTTCTTCCTGTTTAAGCTACACAGAACTGTATCCCAGTATTCCTGTCAGAGGATTCCCAGAAGTTAACATTGCTCTCCATTTCCCATTTCCACAAGTCTGATGCTTTACTCTACCCAGTCAGAGAAGTGCAGTGGCTACTGTAAGAATGCAGTCTTTAGGTCACCCAGGATTCCATAGAGAGGACTGGGGGGCAAATACAGTTTAGGTACCCTCTTCAACTTGATCATTATTTTCATTCTGCTGCTGAAGACTGAGCTCAGCATTTATAGGGTAAAAGAGTCAAGGAGGGGTTGGGGTGCTGGTCAGGTGAAATGCTAGAGGGGAGAGTTGGAAGATTGTGGGCATGGTTCCATGTTTTGTATTATTTTAATGAGGATTGAAAGGAGGAGACTGATTGCTTTTAGTAAGATGCCTTTGTCCTTGCCTAACTTCACACAGGCCAGTTTCAGAACTTTACCATTAACTGGTCATATTACCTATTAATTAATACATACCTATAATTATTGCATAATTTAAACAGGTCTGTCATCTTAGAGATGTAACAGCATAAGTAGCTATTCTCAATTACTCTCTTGTTCCAAAGATTTTTTTCCCCACAACCATTGCCTCTTTGCTTCAGAAGAAAAAAAGTCATGCAGTTTCACATCATCTTTATATATATATATATACATATATATATATATATACTTATTTATTTATTCATTTTCCCTTTTGTTGCCCTTGTGTTTTTACTGTTGTTGTTATTGATGTCGTCGTTATTGGATAGGACAGAGAGAAATGGAGAGAGGAGGGGAAGACAGAGGGGGAGAGAAAGACAGACACCTGCAGACCTGCTTCACCTCCTGTGAAGCGACTCCCCTGCAGGTGGGGAGCCGGGGGCTCAAACCGGGATCCTTACGCCGGGCCTTGTGCTTTGTGCCATATGCACTTAACCTGCTGCGCTACCCATTTTTTTTTTAAATTTTTTATTTATAAAAAGGAAACATTGACAAAACCATAGGATAACAGGGTTACAGCTTCGCACAGTTCCCACCACCAGATCTCCGTATCCCATCCCCTCCCCTGATAGTTTTCCTATTCTTGATCCCTCTGGGAGTATGGACCCAAGGTCATTGTGGGATGCAGAAGGTGGAAGGTCTGGCTTCTGTAACTGCTTCCCCGCTGAACATGGGTGTTGACAGGTTGATCCATACTCCCAGCCTGTCTCTCTCTTTCCCTAGTGGGGAAGAGCTCTGGGGAAGCAGGGCTCCAGGACACATTCCCTGTCCAGGGAAGTCTGGTCACATCATGGTAGCATCTGGAACCTGGTGGCTGAAAAGAGAGTTAACATACAAAGCCAAACAAATTGTTGAACAATCATGGACCTAAAGGCTGGAATAGTGCAGATGAAGAGTTGCGGGGGGGGGGGGGGGTGTCCTCCATTTTGTAGATAGCTAGTAGGCATATTTTAGTTATATTTCAAAGGGCCTGTAGCTATACTAGTGTTTTGTTTTTTGTTTTGTTTTGTTTTTTGCCTGAGCCTGAAATCTGATATGCAGATGGATCCTAATTATTGTCTGGGGAGATGATGTCATGGTTGGGAAAAGGACCAGAAAGCTGGATCAGGGAAGAGAGTAGCTCCCAAATATGGGAAAGGGATATAAATATTACTGTAAATCCCATTGATTTGATGTGATCTGGGGCCCATAATTAGCTTAGGAGCCTGTGTGACCTCTGCATCCCTGTAGTTCTGAGCTCACATTCTGTGGTCATGAGTAAGAACGTTCCAAGCAGTCCCAGTATCGACCCATCTTCCTCAGGTGTAGCATAGAGCATGTTGTCCATCTTCCCATTGGAGGATGGAACATTCTCTACCATTGTTGATCCAAGTTGAGGGCAAGGTCCTATGGGGGTGAACAAACGGGTCTATTTTGTTGTTCACATCATCTTTAAATATGCTTGTATTATGTGCTTAAGAAATTTAAATAAGGGAAAAACTCAAAACAGCATAAATACCAAGGTTGAGGGAGTCAGGCGGTAGTGCAGTGGGTTAAGCACAGGTGGCGCAAAGCGCAAGGACCAGCTAAAGATCCCGGTTCAAGCCCCCGGCTCCCCACCTTGCAGGGTAGTTGCTTCACAAGCGGTGAGCAGGTCTGCAGGTGTCTGTCTTTCTCTCCCCCCTCTGCCTTCCCCTCCTCTCTCCATTTATCTCTGTCCTAACCAACAATGACGACATCAGTAACAATAACAATAAAAAAGGGCAACAAAGGGGAATAAATATTAAAAAAAAAATTTAAATACCAAGGTTGATCTGAGTGTTGTTCACTCCATGCTGACACTGATTGATACTGTAAAATCCACAGCAGGAATCAAGAACAGAGCTTACTGTTAGAAATTTCATATCATGACAGTTAAAAATGAAATGTCCTGACTAGTTTGTCTTCCTAGAGTATCACTTTAAAGAATATTTAAAAAGTAACTTCAAAGAAAATACTATGTAGAGGGGCCTGGTGTTGTTGCCTGCAAGGTGACCACCATGCTGTATCTGAGAGGACCAGCCTCCACAGGCGCAGCACCAACCACAGCAGCTTTGTCACATGTGTTTCTACTTGTTGGGAAAAAGTTGAGTGTGTTGGTTGAAGGATACACCCAGAGCTTCAGACATGACTTCACTGGCATTGCCGTATTTATGGATTCTTGTCCACTCCTTGAACCAAGTCATGTTAGAATTTGACTAGCATGTCACTATTTTTATCAGAAGTTAATACAAGTGGTGTTTTATCAGGGTTATAGCAGGTCTCCTTAATGCACTATTTACTTAATCATTTCCTCATAACTGTCCTGGCTATCGGGTTATTCTGTAGGGCTGGAATCTGTATTGTTAGTTGTTTCATACCCGATGTGTAAGTTAGGAGGACATATTCACAGTATATCTGTCCTTTTTGGAGATAATGTGCATTAAATTCAGTGACACCAGCAGCAACAATTGGAGACAGTACAGTCAGCTTGAGAAGAACCTTTTCATATGTAGATGGTTCTTGTATCCTGTAGTATAAATGATAGTCTCCTGACATTGCTACTCTTGTGTCCAAAATGGAAGATATCAGCAGTGATAACGGGCATTTGTAGCTCCGTTTGCTCATCCAGCTATCTGTGGGTCACGAGTGGTAGTGTCCAGTGACACCTGTTTGCTTTGTGTGCGGCCCAGGCTCATGTCCTGATGCAACACCTAATAGCACGAAGGCACTGAAAGAAGCTGCAGTTCTGTGGTGTCCTCTTTTCTTCTGTCTCTCATCTCTCTCTCACCTCTAAAAAAAAAAAAAAAAAGTTGACCCTATGTGATGGAAAAAAAAATCTGCTCTCTTTGGGGCTACCCCCCCCATGTTAGCATTTCAGTGCAGGAGAAGCAGTGCTGCAGGATCCTTCTGGGAGGCGTTTCATGGGTTTACTTTGGGGCTCAGGCTTTGTCCCCACTGTATTTAGTCAGTGCCACAAGCCTGAGAACAGTTCTCTCTGTTCATAAGACATTTGAATTCAGGGGCCTGTTGGTGGTGTGTGCCTGGCTGAGCACACATGTTACAATGCGCAATGATCTGGGTTTGAGCCCCTAGTCCCCACCTGCAGGGGGAGAGCTTTGCGAGTGGAGAAGCAGGGCTTCAGGTGTCTCTCTGTCTCTCCCTCTCTATCTCCCCCATCCTCTTGATTTCTGGCTGTCTGTATCCAATAAATAAAGTTTAAACATTTTTTTTCCCTCCTCCAGCGTTATTGCTGGGCTTGGTGCCTGCACCATGAATCCACCGCTCCTGGAGGCCATTTTTCCCCCCTTTTGTTGCCCTTGTTGTAGCTTCATTGTGGTTTATTATTATTATTGCCCTTGTTGACGCAATTCATTGTTGGATAGGACAGAGAGAAATGAAGAGAGGAGGGGAAGACAGAGAAGGGGAGAGAAAGATAGACACCTGCAGACCTGCTTCACAGCCTGTGAAGCGACTCCCCTGCAGGTGGGGAGCCGGGGGCTCGAACCAGGATCCTTACGCCGGTCCCTGCGCTTTGCACCACATGCACTTAACCCACTGCGCCACCGCCCGACCCCCAAGTTTAAACATTTTTAAAAGAAGAATGTAGAAATACCATTGACTTTTAAAAAAAAAAGAATTTGCATTCACGGGTCTAGGTTATGGTGCACCCAATAGAGCACATATGTGCAGGGATCTGGGTTTAACCCCCCAACTGCAGGGGAGAAGCTTCATGAACCCTGAAGCAGGGCTGCAGGTGCCTCTTTTTCTCTTTCCCTTCACATTTCCCACCCCCTCCCCATATCTGTTTCTCTCTGTCCTATCAAATTGAAAGAATAAAACAGAACAGAAAGAATGGCTTCTGGGAACAGGGAATTTGTGGTGCATGCAATGAGCCTTAGCAGTAACCCTAGTAGCCAAAATAGATAAATAAATAAATAAGAAAATCTGCCTTCAACTGCTTTCTTACTCCTGAAATTAAGCCAGCTTTCAGTTTTGTACCCCCAAAGCTTTTAAGGGAACCTGGAAACTATCAGCTCTTGCTCTGTAGACACCACTGCGGGTTGCCTTTTGCCCCATTGTCCCAGCAGCCTCCTCCGTATTTCATTCCTCTGTTCAACACCATGTTGCCATGGTGAACTCAACATTGTATCCCTGATGGGACTTACTGACAGCTATATATATTTATTTTTTTTCCAGATACTTGTCCCACAGAAGTAAAACAACAGTCCTTAAAGGGGAATTTTCCTTTATTATTTCTTTTTAAATATTTTTAAAATATTTATTTATTTATTGCATAGACACAGCCATAAATTGAGAGGGAATGGGGTGATAGGGAGAGAGACAGAGAGACATCTGCAGCACTGCTTCACCACTTGTGAAGCTTTCCCCTGCAGGTGAGGACCGGGGGCTCAAACCTGGGTCCTTACGCACCGTAACATGTGCGCTCAACCAGGTGCGTCACCACCCGGTCCCCCTTTATTATTTCTAAGGACTCTGTTTCATTCCATGTTTAGTGTTAAAATCAAGGTGAATGGATACCTTTATACTACTTCTGGGGCCTGGGGAGCATTCTAATCTGCAGCTCACCCACTCTGAATTTCTATGTACCTCAACTCACCTGACCTGGATGGAATTTTCTTTGCACCTTTTCTGAAATTATTTTTCCCACGATGACAACAATAATAATTGCTAATCTTCCAAATGTATTTTAATGTAAAAAATTTATTTCTGGAAGTTCCTAGGAAAACTCTTTTATTTATTTATTTATTTATTTATTTATTTATTTATTTATTTACAAAAAGGAAACATTGACTAAACTAGGATAAGAGGGGTACAACTCCACACAATTCCCACCACCAGAACTCTGTATCCCATCCCCTCCCCTGATAGCTTTCCTATTCTGCCTGTGAAGCAACTTTCCTGCAGGTGGGGAGCCGGGGGCTCGAACTGGGATCCTTACTCAGGTCCTTGAGCTTTCCCATTCTTTATCCCTCTGGGAGCATGGACCCAAGGTCATTGTGGGATGCAGAAGGTGGAAGGTCTGGCTTCTGTATGCTTCCCCGCTGAACACGGGTGTTGACAGGTGGATCCATACTCCCAGCCTGTCTCTCTCTTTCCCTAGTGGGGCAGGGCTCTGAGGAAGCAGGGCTCCAGGACACATTGGTGGGGTTGTTTGTCCAGAGAAGTCTGGTCACATCATGGTAGCATCTGGAACCTGGTGGTTGACAAGAGAGTTAATATACAAAGCCAAACAAGTTGCTGACCAATCATGAACCTAAAGGCTGGAATAGTGCAAATGAAAAGTTGGGGAGTCCTCCATTTTGTAGATAGCTAGTAGGCATATTTTAGTTATATTCCAAAGGGCCTGTGGCTATACTAGTTTTTTTTTTTCCTTTTTCTTTTTTCCCCTGAGCCTGAAATCTGATATGCAGGTGGATCCAAGTTATTGTCTGGGGAGATGATGTCATGGCTGGAAAAGGACCAGAAAGCTGGATTAGGGAAGAGAGTCGCTCCCTAATATGGGAAAGGTGTATAGATATTGTTGACTGTAAACCCCATTGATTTGATCTGATCTGGGGCCCATATTCAGCTTAGGAGCCTGTGTGACCTCTGCATCCCTCTAGATCTGAGCTCACATTCTGTGGTCATGAGTAGGAACATTCCAAGCTGCCTCAATATCAGGACCCATCTTCCTCAGGTGTAGCATAGAGTCTGTTGTCCAGCCTCGCTTCGGAGGATGAAACATTCTCTACCATTGTTGATCCACATTGAGGGCAAGGTCCTATGGGGGCCCACAAAGGGGTCTGTTTTGTTGTTCCTGCTAGAGATAACCAGCAACAATGGAGAGAGGGATTTATTTGAGGTCTAGGCCCATCATGCCTGTTTGGGAATCTCAGGACTCCCCAAATAGGGCCCCAGCTGATGAGATGGCCTGATAGTGACTAAAGAGTCATTGTTTTGTTTTTTTAAATTTTTTCCCCTTTTGTTGCCCTTGTTGTTTTATTGTTGTAGTTATTATTGTTGTTGTCGTTGTTGGGTAGGACAGAGAGAAATGGAGAGGAGAGGAAGACAGAGAGGGAGAGAGAAAGGCAGACACCTGCAGACCTGCTTCACCGCCTGTGAAGTGACTCCCCTGCAAGTGGGAAGCCAGGGGCTCGAACCAGGATCCTTACACCGGTCCTTGCGCTTTGCACTACATGCACTTAACCCACTGCGTCACTGCCTGGCTACCAAGAGTCATTGTTAAAGTATGCCAGCCTTGTGCCCTAGGAAAACTCGTAACCACTTAAAATCTTCAAAAGTATTGCTAGTTTTGTATTAAAAAAAAAAAAGTACTCTGAGGTTCAGAGTTAACTTCCTGTTTGAGGTGCCTGCCAAGTCATAAGCTTCTAGCCATATGACTGAACTAATAATAGTATTCACGAAGAAGGGGGTGAGTGGGATGAAACAGAGAAATAGAATAGCTATAGAAGAAAAGTGCACAGGGTAGTATTTAAGAATCAGTAGTATCACCTTAAGTACAAGTGACCTTCAGAGAATGGTACCACTCCAAGGGTGAAGGAGTCTGCAATTTTTTAGTACACAAAGTACAGCAGTACACAGTGTACACAAATACAGCAGTACAAAGTACAGCAATAAACAGAGTACACAGAGTACAACAGTACACAGAGTATACAGAGTTCAGCAGTACACAAAGTACACAGAGTACAGCAGTACACAAAGTTCACAGAGTACAGCAGTACACAGAGTACACACAGTACAGCAGAGTATAGCAGTACAGAGTACAGAAGTACACAGAGTACAGCAGTACACAAAGTTCACAGAGTACAGCAGTACACAGAGTACACACAGTACAGCAGAGTATAGCAGTACAGAGTACAGAAGTACACAGAGTACAGCAGTACACAGAGTACACAGAATGCAGCAGAGTACAGCAGTACACAGTACACAGAATACAGCAGAGTACAACAGTACACAGAGTACACAATGCAGCAGAGTACAGTAGTACACAGAATACACACAGTACAGCAGAGTACAGTAGTACACAGAGTACACACAGAATACAGCAGAGTACAGCAGTACACAGTACACAGAATACAGCAGAGTACAACAGTACACAGAGTACACAATGCAGCAGAGTACAGTAGTACACAGAATACACACAGTACAGCAGAGTACAGTAGTACACAGAGTACACACAGAATACAGCAGAGTACAGCAGTACACAGAGTACACACAGTACAGCAGAGTACAGCAGTACACACAGTACAGCAGAGTACAGCAGTACACACAGTACAGCAGAGTACAGCAGTACACACAGTACAGCAGTGCACAGAGTACACAGAGTACAGCAGTACACAAATTACATGGAGTACACAGAGTTCAGTAGTAGCTCATATGTAAGTTTGTTTTCTCCTTCAGAAAACAGGTAGGGTGAATCAGAAGTTTTCAGAAATGAACCAACTTTTTTGAGATAATAAGGAAATAAGAGTGGCTAATATTTTTTATTAATTCTAAGAGATTTTGACCCTGATGAATTAAAAAGTAAAAGGGACATGCTTAAATATGGAGAAGTTTTATATTTTCTAGTGTTGTGAATAAAACTTTATTGATGTCGTAGAAAAAGCACCATCGGGCCAGGAATTGGCTTACCTGGTAGAGTGACCCTTTATCATGTGTTAGGGTCATGTTCAAGTTGCTGGTCATCACATAGGAACACCATGCAAAGGGAAAGTTTAATGAGTGTTACCATGGTAGTTCTTATCCTGAGGGGCTGGGTGGGGCAGGGCAAGAACATGCAGCACACACACTCACAGGGAGGGAAAGGGAGAGGAGAGAGGAGAGAACTAGCTTAGAAATGGTGGAATTGTGCAGGTAAGAAGCCCCAGTGAAAAGACCCTGGTGGGAAATGAGGGAGGGAAGGGGGAGGAAAGAAGAGAGCAAGGACAAAATGCAATTTAGGAATACTGTTTATACGAGACTGCATCTTATTAGTATGCAGGTCATTGCACTGTCGTTAGTGGAATAGGGAATGCTTTTTAAAATACATTCACTTGTCTAGCTAAAAATTCTCATAATCAGTCAAAATAGCATCACATATTAACCAGTGGAATGATTTGAAGTCTTTGACCCTAAATGCTTTTTCCTGACAGTTTTGCCTTGGTAGTTGGTGAAACTTCAGGTTCAGCCTATGAGTGTGATAGTATCTGGACACAGCACAGCTGCAAATTAACAGTACTTATCTTTTACTTTCACCAGTGTGTAACAGACATAGACAATATTTGAGTTTCATATAGTGGCACCCTCATTGGCTGCACGCGCTCTAGCGTGGATAGGCCTAGGGTCAAGACTGTGGCTTCCCGTGCGGGGGCGGAAGCTTCTTGAGTGGGGAAGTATTTGCAGGTGTTTTATTCTCTCTCCCTCTCTGTCTTCTCCTTCCCTCTCAATTTCTGTCTCTATCCAAAACTAAATAAATAAAAATATTTTTAAAGGTATAGCGATATATTTTTCTTAGCAAAAGACTTGTTGAAACTCTGTGGGACTCCAGTTTTCTTTCATTATTAATCATTATATTTAAAGGAAACAGGGTTGTTAGAAACTGCCTTTTAAGAAAAGCAAAGCCCGAAGTGGTGCAGTTTAATAAAGGAGTAAAGTACATCCTGCTGGAACAGCATCTGCATCACAGAGCTGTCTGCTATTCTAAGGCTTAAGCAATCAGATCAGCCACATCCGAAAACCTGGAGTCATTGCTGCTTGCTGTTACATGTTTTTCTTCCTCTTCCTCATTCTATCCGTTCATTTTGCTACCTAAATGGAGCCTGAGGTTCTGCTAACTTGACATACAATTTCAGTTTTTTAAAATAATTTTAGCAGTGAAATGAGAATATCAGTATTTTGTTTACATGTTCATCAAATATGCCACTGCAAAAAAAATTTAAAAAATAATACTATATCTTTTGGTACAAAATGGATGGATCTGGAGATGACTATGCTTAGTAAAATAAGGAGGTAAAAGACAAATAAATACTAGATAATTACACTCATTTGTGGGATATAGAACATTGAAACAAATGAACTTGCAAAACATAAAAGGACTAGCCAAACTGTCTGGAGACTTTGTGAGAACTATGGAAGTTACTTGGAGATAGAGAGGGAAACAGATCTTGGTGGTAGATATGGTGTGGAACTATGCCCCCTGTAATCTTATGATCTTATAAACTATTATTACATCACTAATAAAGTGATTTTTTTAATAAGAAAAATTTATTCTCACAGGTGGAACGTAAACAGGGACAGAAAGGGAAAAACCCAGGGACAGAAAGGGAAAAGACAAAGTGAAAACTGGACTGGCCAAGTGGCCCTTGACGAGGCTATCAAAGACTGGGGCTTTAAGTGACTCTGCGGCTGGGGAAGGTGGAGTGGGCTGACTGTGACATGAATGTGGCCATTCCAAGCAGCTCAGAATCCCTAGAGCATGTGAATCAGAATGCTTCTGTTAGAAGGTACATAGGTTGAGAATATATCATCACATTGTCAGATGTCCCAGAATATGTAGGTTCCTGATAAATCAAAACTGGTGGGGAGAGAGAGAATAGAAAAGTTGTGGAGTAATTATTAAACACTTGCCAATTTGAAGATTCAGTTTGGTTATTATTTGTGGCCTTTAAGTCCATTTTAAAGTGGTAACTGTTAGAAATGCAAACTCAGAGCCACTCAAGTATCCATAAACAGTGAGTGGATGGAGATTGATGTGTTCTCTTAGTGCAGTACTACACAGATAGTATAAACTGCATAGACTTTGATGATCTTGCAGTGTAAAGGGTAAACTAGATACAGAGAAGATATACTATGTAATTTCATTTATGTGCAATTCAAAACCAGAATTTTAAACAATGTTGGAGTTCAGATAATGGCTGTTTGATGGAGATAGTGATTGAAAAGGAGCATGAGAGGGTGCTAATGTTTTTGTTGTTGTTTTTCCTTTTCTAATTTTTTTTATTGGGTAATTAATGTTTTACATTCAACAGTGAGTACAATAGTTTGTCCATGCATAACATTCCCCAATTTCCCATATAACAATACAACCCCCACTAGGTCCTCTGTCATCCTTCTTGGACCTGTATTCTCCCCACTCATCCACCCCAGAGTCTTTTACTTTGGTGCAATATGCCAATTCCATTTCAGGTTCTACTTGTGTTTTCTTTTCTGATCTTGTTTTTCAACTTTGGCCTGAGAGTGAGATCATCCCATTTTCATCCTTCTGTTTCTGACTTATTTCACTCAACATGATTTTTTCAAGGTCCATCCAAGATCAGCTGAAAACGGTGAAGTCACCATTTTTTACAGGTGAGTAGTATTCCATTGTGTATATAGACCACAACTTGCTCAGCCAATCATCTGTTGTTGGACACCTGGGTTGCTTCCAGGTTTTGGCTATTACAAATTGTGCTGCCAAGAACATATGTGTACACAGATCTATTTGGATGGATATGTTGGGTTCTTTAGGATATATCCTCAGGAGAGGAATTGCAGGATCATAGGGTAGGTCCATTTCTAGCCTTCTGAGAGTTCTCCAGACTGTTCTCCACAGAGGCTGGACCCATTGACATTCCAACCAGCAGTGCAGGAGGGTTTCTTTGACCCCACACCCTCTCCAGCATTTGCTGCTGTTCCCTTTTCTGATGTATGACATTCTCACAGGAGTGAAGTGATATCTCATTGTTGTCTTGATTTGCATTTCTCTGACAATCAGAGACTTGGAGCATTTTTTCATGTGTTTCTCGGCCTTTTGGATCTCTTCTATGGTGAATATTCTGTCCATATCAACCCCCACTTTTGGATGGGGTTATTTGTTGTCTTTTTGTTGAGTTTGGCAAGCTCTTTATAAACTCTTGTCTGATGTATGGCATGTAAAGATCTTCTCCCATTCTGTGAGGGGTCTCTTGATTTGGGTAGTAGTTTCTTTTGCTGTGAAGAAGCTTTTTAATTTGATGTAGTCCCATAGGTTTATACTTGCCTTAGTCTTCTTTGTAATTGTATTCGTTTCATTGAAGATGTCTTTAAAATGTATGCGGAAAAGAGTTCTGCCAACATTTTCTTAAGTATCTGATAGTTTGTGGTCTAACATCCAAGTCCTTGATCCACTTGGAATTTACTTTTGTATTTGGTGAAATACAGTGGTTCAGTTTCATTCTTCTGCATGTTTCAACCCATTGTTTCCAGCACCATTTGTTGAAGAGACTCTGGTTCCCCCATTTAATAGTCTGAGCCCCGTTGTCAAAGATTAGATATCCGTAGGTGTGGGGGCTCACTTCTGGGCTCTCAATTCTATTCCACTGGTCAGTGTGTCTATTCATGTTCCAGTATCAAGCAGTTTTGATGACAACGGCCCTATAATACAGTTTGAGATCTAGGAGTGTGATGCCTCTTTTCTCAAGATTGTTTTGGCAATTCTAGGTCTTTTCTGGTTCCAGATAAACATTTGTAGCATTTGTTCTATTCTCCTAAAAATGTGCTTGGGATCTTGATGGGGCTAGCATTAAATTTGTAGATGGCTCTGGGTAATATATTCATTTTGATGATGTTAATTCTTCCAACCCATGAACATGGAATATCTTTCCACTTCTTTGTGTCTTTTTCAATTTCCTTGAGTAGTGACTCATAATTTTCAGTATACAAGTCTTTCACTTCTTTGGTTAGGTTTGCTCCTAGATATTTTATTGTTTTTGTTGCTATAGTAAAAGGAATTGATTTCTGGATTTCAGTTTCTTCTAGCTTAGTGTTTGCATAGAGGAATGCCACTGACTTTTGAATGTTAATTTTGTAGCCTGATACCTTACTGTATTTCCTGATGATTTCCAAAAGCTTCTTGCTGGATTCCTTAGGTTTTTCTGTGTATACTATCATGTCATCTGTAAATAGGGAGAGTTTGACTTCTTCTCTTCCAGTCTGTATCCCTTGAATTCCTTGCTCCTGCCTGATTCCTATGGCAAGAACTTCCAACGCTATGTTGAATAGTAATGGTGACAGTGGGCAGCCCTGTCTAGTTCCTGATCTGAGTGAAAATGCTTCCAGTTTTCCACCATTGAATATGATGTTGGCTGTAGGTTTGCTATATAAAAACTCCACTATCTTGAGGAATTTTCCATCTATTCCCATTTTTTGTAGTGTTTTGATCATAAAGGGATGTTGGATTTTGTCAAAGGCTTTCTCTGCATCTATTGATATGACCATGTGGTTTTTGGTCTTGCTCTTGTTGATGTGGTGGATCACATTGATTGATTTATGTATATTAAACCAACCTTGCATGCCTAGGATCAACCCCACTTGGTCATGATGAACAATCTTTTTAATATACTGCTGTATCTGGTTTGCTAGAATTTTGTTCAGTATTTTAGCATCTATGTTCATCAGAGATATTGGTCTGTAGTTTTCTTTTTTGGTTGTGTCCCTGTCTGCTTTTGGTATCAGAGTGATGTTAGCTTCATAGAGGCTGGCAGGGAGTATTCCAGTGTCTTCAATCTTCTGGAAGACTTTTAAAAGTAGAGGTATTAGTTCTTCTTTGAAGGTTTTGTAGAATTCATTTGTAAAACCATCTGGTCCAGGACTTTTATTTTTGGGGAGGTTTTTGATAACTGTTTCAATTTCATTAGCTGTGATGGGCCTGTTCATGTTATCCACTTCCTCTTTACTTAGTTTTGGAAGTTGGTAGGTATCTAGGAAATTGTCCATTTCTTCCAGGTTCTCTAGCTTGGTGGCATATAGTTGTTCATAGAAACCTCGCATGATATGTTGAATTTCTGTGGTGTCTGTTGTGATATCTCCTCTTTCATATACTATCCAATTTATTTGGGTCTTCTCCCTTTTTTGTTTTGTGAGTCTGTCTAAAGGTTTGTTGATTTTGTTCACTCTTTTGAAGAACCAACATTTACTTTCGTTGATCTTTTGTATGGTTTTCTTATTCTCAATGTTATTTATTTCTGCCCTAACCTTAGTGATTTCTGTCCTTCTGGTTGCTTTAGGGTTCCTTTGTTGTTCTTCTTCTAGGTCTTTAATATGTGCAATCAGGCTGTTTATTTGTGCTTTTTCTTGTTTCCTAATGTGTGCTTGTATAGCTATGAACTTCCCTCTCAGTACTGCCTTATCTGCGTCCCAAATATTTTGATAGCTTGTGTCTTCATTTTCATTGGAGTCTCAAAACATTTTGATTTCTTCCTTGATTTCCTCTTTGACCCAGAGGTTGTTAAGAAGTGTACTGTTGAGCTTCCACATTTTGGGACTGTTACTAATCTTTTGTTGATTGTTAAGTGTTAGTTTAATTCCACTGTGGTCTGAGAAGATGCTTGGGATGATTTCAATGCTCTTGAATTGGCTGATGCTATCTTTGTGGCCTAACATATGGTCTATCCTTGAGAATGAACCATGTGGATTTGAGTAAAACGTGTATTCCAGTTTCTTGGGATGAATGACTCTGAAAATGTCCAATAGTTCTAGTTTATCTATCTCTTCATTTAGCTCCCTTATGTCTTTATTGATTTTCTGCCTGGATGATCTGTCAAGTTGAGAGAGTGGGGTGTTGAAGTCCCCTACTATGACTGTGTGGCTGTTAATATATTGCTGTAGCTCTTTCAGTAGACGTTTGATGTATTTAGATGGCTTCTCATTGGGTGCATAGATGTTAATAATTGTTAAGTCCTCTTGATTGACTGATCCTCTGAGCATTAAGTAGTGTCCATTCCTATCTTTTTTAATCTTATCTATTTTAAAGTCTATCGTGTCTGATATGAGAATAGCTGTTCCTGCCCTTTTTTGTCGGCCATTGGCTTGTATGATAGTGTTCTGGTATATGACCTATTTATGGTTGTCTGACTGTTTATAGAAGACCTTTCAGAACTTCTTTCAGGGCAGGCTTGGTGATAGTTGATTCCTTCAACTGTTGCTTGTCTGAGAAGGTTTTGATGCCTCCATCTAATCTGAATGACAGTCTAGCAGGATATAGTATTCTTGGTTGAAAGCCTTTCTCATTGAGCACTGGATAGATATTTTGCCATTCTCTTCTTGCCTGTAGTGTTTGTGTGGAGAAGTCTGCTGCTAATCTTATGGGTTTTCCTCTGTAGGTGACTCTTTGTTTTTCTCTTGCAGCCTTCAGGATCCTTTCTTTATCCTTATTCCTTTCCATTCTAAGTATGATGTGTCTTGGTGTCTTTAGGTCTGGGTTAATTCTGTTTGGGACCCTCTGAGCTTCTTGAATCTTTATGTCTTTGATATTGTCTATACTAGGGAAGTTTTCAGCTATTATGGCCTGGAGAATGCTTTCTACCTCTCCTTCTCTTTCTTCCTCTGGTATGCCAATAATGCGTATATTGTTTCTTTTGAAGTCATCCCATAGGACTCTGTTGTTGTTTTCAGCATCTGTTAATCTCTTTTTGAGATCTCTTACTTCTTTTTTAGTTGTCTCTAATTCGTCCTCAATCTTGCTAATTCTGTCTTCAGCCTCATAGATTCTATTGTCTCTGTCCTCTACTGTTTTCTGGAGTTCATCTATTTTGTTGCCCTGCTCTGATACTGTTTTAGCTTGTTCAGCTAGTTGCATTCTTAGCTCAGTGATTTCAACTTTCAGCTCTCTAATGACCATGAGATAATTAGTATTTTCTTCCATATTCTCATTTGTTGTTCCTGCATTTCTGATTACAATTTTTTCAAATTCTTTACTCACTCCTGTTATTATTTCCTTAGCTAATGTTTGGATGTTGAACTCCTTATTTTGTGCTTCACCCTCTGGAGGACTTTTAGCTGGACTCTTGTCCTGGTTCGATTCTCCAATATTTTTTCTTGTTGTTTTAACCATTTTATATATTATGTTATGAATTCCCTTTATCAGTACTTTTCAAATCATTATTGCCTGGATTAACTTGTGTCTAAGTAAGTTAATTAAAGGGTTCACAGTGGTGGAAGTTAACAGTTTTTCAATCCCTGAGTTGGAGCTAAGTGGTTTAAAAACCTCTTTTTTTTTTTTCTTCCCTGTAGGCTATGGGAGCCTGAGGCCTTTTAAACTATTAATAGTCTTCTTATCTTAATCACTGACTCCTGACCAAGAGATAAAGCAGGGTGTGGCAGAGATAATCCAGTGGTTATGCAAAGAGACTTTTGTCGTATGCTTTACATTGGCTTGTTCTAGCCCTCCCCCTCCAAGAGAATTGGATGAGTCCTGTTAATTTCGCGGGCCTGCTTGGCCCCGCCCCAAGGGACCCTGGGAGAGGGTTCCGGAGTCCGAGAGTTCCTGAGTTCGAGAGAAAAGAGAGTTCCTGAGTTCCCCAGTGACAGAGTTCCTGAGTTCCGGAGTTCGAGAGTGCGAGGGTGCGAGAGTTTCTGAGTTCGAGAGTAAGGGAGAGGGTTCCTGAGTTCCAGAGTAAAAGAAAGAGTGCTTGCGCCGCCGCAAAGAGACAGCAGAGTTCTGTTTGGTGATTAGTTTGTCTTAGTTTATGAATAGTTCCTCCTGAATAAAGAAATACAGCTTCCCTGCCCAGCCGTTGTCTCCGCGTCTCTGTTCACCACCGTGAAGCTAGCCGGCCCGGCAAGAGCCTCAGAAATTTTAACAACAGACTTTCACAGCCCCTCAGCTATGCCACTGAGGTATAGGTCTTCTCCTGATTTTCCCAGTTAGATCTCTGTCTAAGTAAGGTAGTTAAACGGTTCACAGTGGTGGAAGTTAACAGTTGTTTCAATAATATTTTAATCACTCCAACTCGGAGCTTAGTGATTTAAAAGCCTCTTTTTTTTTTCTTCTCTGTAGGCTATGGGAGCCTGAGGGCTTCTAACTATAAGTAGGCTTCTTATTAATCACTGACTCCTAACCAAGAGATAAGGCAGGGTGTGGCAGAGATAGTCTGGCGGTTATGCAAAGAGACTTTCACAGCCCCACAGCTATGTCACTGAGGTATAGGTCTTCTCCTGAATTTGCTGGTTAGATCTCTGTCCCCCAGTGTCCCTCTCTGCCGCTGCTCCAGATTCTGAGGGCAGTAGCAATGGAGAGTCAGAGTTGCACTTGGTGAGTCTCCGGGGAGTCCTCTCCTCCCTTCAGCTGTCCCCTTGTTGGTGGGACAGACTGGAGGTGGTGTCTCAACTGATAAGTGTCTGACTGTTACCAGCCACTTAGTCTCTCCCTGGGCTCCTCTCTGTCACCAGCCACGTGTTTGCACTCACCGGTGATTTGGTGGGTTCCTGTAGTCGTTCTAGTCCTGTCTTGTTTCAGTTCCAGGTGGTCTCCTTTGGTATTCCTAGTTGATCCAGGAGAGGAAAGGAGAGGAGTGAAACAGATCTGCTGCTGCTTTTAGCCCCGCCTCCTGTTTTTGTTGTTTTTTAATTTGGGTGTTGGGTTTGTGTGTGTGTGTGTGTGTTCAGATTTAGAGACTTCTTCAAGTTGTACCCACTTCTCCTTATGATGTCAGACCTCAAGAAAGCATGCTTTGAAGTGATGTACAGAGGCTGGGCTGTACTGAGCCCGGCAGAGTACTCAGTAGAGTGCCCACGCTACTATGCACAAGAATCCAGGCTCAAAACCCAGGTAGCACCTACAGAGAGGAAGCTTCACAAACAGTGGGTCAGTGTTGCATGTGTCTGTCTCTCCCTTTCCTCTCATTTTCTCCCTGCCTCTATCCAAACATAAGTAATTAAAAATGTCAAAAATAGGAAAAAAGTAATATACATGTTCAGCTTGCAAGATATTAAAGTAGTGCATCTTCAGTCTCGAAACTTGGTTTTATTTTATATTTTGACAGTAAGTCATAGCGTACTCTTATGTCATTTTGTGTGTTTTATGAATAGGAATGCTAAAATTACTAAGATATTTTGACAATATTTTGAAACTACTAAGTAACTAAATTTACTAAGATATTTTGACAATTAAAATAGTACTCATTGTATGTGTTGCATTCACACAGATAATATACTATTATAAGTGATTGTAACAGAAGCACAGTTGAAATCCCATTAAGGAATAACTATATATATATATATTTGCCTTTTTCTTCCTTTTTTCTTTTTTTTTTCTTTTGCCTCCAGGGTTATTTGCCTGCACCACAAATCCACTGCTCCTGGAGGCTATTTATTTTCACCTTTTTTGTTGCCCTTGTTGTTTTATTGTTGTGGTTATTATTATTATTATGTCATTGTTATTGGATAGGATAGAGAGAAATGGAGAGGGGAGGAGAGAAAGACAGACACTTGCAGACCTGCTTCACCACTAGTAAAGTGACCCCCCTGCAGGTGGGGAGCTGGGGGCTCAAACTAGGATCCTTAAGCCAGTCCTTGCGCTTCACACCATTTGCACTTTACCCACTGCGCTACCGCCCGACCCCCCAAAGATCAGCTTTTTAAGTGCATTTTTATGTGAGCTTATTAGGTATATGTTACTGGAAGTGCAGTTCTGCATAAGAAATGCTTCTTTGTATGATATATGGTGAAGTTATCATTTCTCTTTAACTGTAAGGCCTTGGTTACTTAGTTTTTCAGCTTCTTCTTCCTCTTCCTCCTCCTCCTCCTCCTCCTCCTCCTCCTCCTCCTCCTCCTCCTCCTCCTCCTCTTCTTCTTCTTCTTCTTCTTCTTCTTCTCCTTCTTCTTGCGTTTGCCCTTCTTCCGTAGCCAGTCAACAGCGTCAGGTTGAAAGCTGTCAGGAGCTGCTTGTTGCTGGCTTTGAAAGTGACTGGGATCCATGTGGATTCAGTCGGCTAGGAAGGATCGTCAGTTTCCCCAATGAATGGGTACTCACGGGATGCACCACGAGAAGGTCGATCCAGTGCATCCTGTGATGTAGGAAAAATGACATATGAATTTATTCTTCACCATAAAACTTTTTAAAAAAAAATATTATGTCTCCTGGTTTATTCGGTGTTTCTGCCCAGTGTGTGCAGCTCTTACCTTGACTGGAGGGATTCTGAGTTCCCTGTAAACAGATGTTAAGGTCTGTAGACAGCCATTTTCTTTTGAGGGTAAGAGGGTCTTCCTGCATACTTTCAAGTTTCTAAATGGCAGGCCCTCAAAGCCGTGGTCCACATAGTGCACAGCACTCAAGGCTTAAATAGAGGAAGGTTTCATCCTAAAGCTTTTTAAAGAGAGTTTCCCTCCTACTCCCCTCTTTCTAGGAAGCTCATTCTGTCAAGTTTGGCTGCTGTGAAATACTAATTTGATTACCAAAAGATTTTCAATAAAATGTAAAATAATATACATCCTTGGTGTCCAGAATGCCGTAAATCTTAAAATATGTAATATGTAGTATAATAAATCTGACTCTAAGTAAATATATTGGTGCAATGCAGAATGGAATATTGTCCATAAACAAAGACACAGTTATATATTAAAATTTAGTTTCTAACCATAGCATTGTTCAGCAAATTTCACAGAGATTAAAGTAACTCTGTAGAGAACTGAAGAACATTAGTGCCAATGCTAAACAAAGTACGTAATCAGATCAGTTAAGATAAGTTAAGGGAGCTCCTTGGGTGGTGGAGCAATGCTGCTGTCTCTTCGTCTCTCAAAAACAAACAGAAAACAATGGTGTATACCACACAGATGCCTAAGTTTCCCCGTTCAATGTAGATGAAAGTATTGTTTCTATCACCTTTTTTCTTTCATACTAACCCTAGTCAAATGTGGGATTTCAAAGTCTCCACTGTAATTGCTACATTTTATATTAGTGCTTAGACAGAAAGTCAGTAAATATTTATTAGCTTTCACTTTCCATCAGTTATGTTTGCTTACATAATTATAGACACATAATTATCTTGTCTTTTGTGTCTTTAGGCTTCTTCATAAATTTGTTATCATCTCAATGATTCTCAGAATTACTTAAAATGATATACAACTGTTTACTTTTCATAGTGAAGAGAAATTGACTAGATGACACCAAATACTTTAATCAAAGTCTGTACTTTTAATTATTATGACTTTATTTACTTAATTATTGGGAAAGACAAAGGGAGTAGAGTGAAACTATACCCCAGCAGTCTTATAATCTTACAAATCATTATTAAATCACTAATAAAAATTATTTAATACAAAGAGGGCAAAGGTAGAAGGACATGAAACTAGGAGAAAATCGTGCCTTATAATATAACTTATGCAGATAAAGGTAGCTGTGCACATAACCTCTAATGTCTGTTTTTTCAACTTTAAGCCAGTTTCTATTTCAAAAACACTGTTGATGTTTTAGAACAATATTGTTTTGAAAAATTAGTGTAAATGTCAACATTTTCCTTACCTATGAAAGGTTAATAGATTCACCATGTAAAAGGGTTCATTGTAATGTGGAGTTATAATCTATCTATTTCACTGAATTTGAGCTTATATCTGAGAAGTTCAGTAGCAAATATAGGTTTCAATTTAATTCCCTGTATTCTACTTTTAATGAAAGAACAGTGCTTGCTTGTGTATGAAAACTGTTAACACTTCTACTTCATGATTGTCTGAATTAGGTTGTTTTTCCAAGAAATAATTATAATTTACATAATTTTAGAAATCCCTCCTAGTCTTATATTTCTGTCATTTGACCAAAATATATCTTGTCTTTCTCTGTTTTTATTAAAGTCAGTATGATAAAATAGCAGAAATAGACCCCTGTACACTAGAGCCTGGCTATCCCATATTTTCTTTTTTCTTTATTATTATTATTATTTTTATTACTACCAGGGTTATAACTGGGGCTCAGTGCCTACCCAGTGAATCTGCTGTTCCCACAGGCATTTTTCCCCTATTTCTTTTTCCCCCCTTCCTTCCTTCCTTTTCTGATAGCAGTAGAGAGAGATTGAGAAGGACAGAAGAGTAGAGTGAGAGGAAGGGAATGAGGGAGGGAGGGGAAGAGGGAGAGGGGGAGGGAGAGAGAGAGTGAGAGAGAGAGAGAGAGAGAGAGACCAGCAACACTGCATCACTGCATCACTACTGATGAAGCTTCTCCTATGTAAGTAGAAAAGGGGGCTTGAACTATGGGTCTTGAGCATGGGAATGTGTGCTCTCTATAGAGTATGTGTCACCACCCAGCCCCTTTTTCTTTTAATTAAGGATGAAATTCTTTTCCAACTCCAATAATTCACCAAGCTCTCAAGGAAACGTACTTGAGATATGTTAAAAATGACTCATTCATTCAAAGCAAAGTTGGGAGTGAGATGACTGGACAGTCTACCATGAGGGAGACAAATCCTTTGATTTAGGAATAGCAGTTGTTTATAGGAGTCATAATGTGGTGTTTTCATGATTTAATGCTGTTTTTCAAAGTTCCCATGCAATAAAGAGTCCTGATTTCATCACATTTATGAAGATCTTATTTTAGCATCAAAGAAAGTACTGGGATTTCATGATTTGGAGGCAGTTATCGCTTTGATATATTATTTACACCTCAATAGCAAACCTCTTGGTTTAATCAAATAGCAAATTAACTCACTTGATAGCCTGTTGTTGAATGTACTTGACCAGAAAAATAGCAGATATGCTTGGGGAACTTTAAGCAATATCACCTCAGCAGAAAGAAAAAATGATACATTTGATTTTAAAACAGAAACACAGTACTACAGTTTTTTTTTTAAGTGTTTACTGTCTTCTTGTTTGCATTTTTAGTAAAAATGTGTCCCCTTGTAAAATATATTGTAGTTTATTATATACATAACAAGTGTCAGTTTTCATGTGTTGTCTTGAAAATTTAGTGATTAAAAAATCACATAGTTCAGCTGTAGTCTTTTTACAGTATTTTGAAGGCAGAAGGTGGTTAGGAACTAGGTGGGTTTGATTTTGTTTTGTTTTGTTTTTAGTCTCCCTAGTTAATTTTGTTTTCCAAATACAGTTTTAGCAGCCAACTGTTGGTGTTAAGATCAACCCAATTTATGGACCAGAAGTCACTTTCTACACCCATGATCATATTAGACAGTCCTGTCCTCTTGGGACTTGGGTTTCAAAAGTAAGACTAAAGCTAAGATCTATTCAGCATTCATAAGCAATACTAACACAGGAGTAAAGATGGGACCTGCAAATGGGAGTGGGGAAGAAGTAGGAATAACCCCAGCATTTCACCTTTTATAACCATCTCCTAAATCTCTTTTTCAGAATAAATGCTTTTATCACCTGTATACTAAAGTATATTGCTGTGTTTTACAGAACAAACATATGTACACCTGTCATTACTCTGAAATATTGTCAAAAGTGTTTCTGTAAATTGTTAACTTCTCTAAAATTACCACAATTATTTCAAATTTTGGTGAAACACACTTGACTTAGTACTGAGAAGTGATGCTCTGGGAACCTGGTATCTTTTTGCTTATTAAAATATCAGATATAGTTTATAGACAGTTAATCAGATCTGCAAAGATCACTGGCTACCTCAGTTCCTAAGAAAAATTATCAGATCTTGTTCAGAGAAATTAAGGCTTTTAAATCTCTACTTTGTTACTTTCTCTGCAATGTTAACTACAATCATTTATGGAGCAAAACCTGCAAATATTAGGAAGCAATGTTTGCTTATGTTGTTTAAACTGTGTCTCAATTTTTGCCTGCTGTAATTATATTGTAAAGTATGTAGTCATCTTTGCAGGTGGGATTCTCACAGCTGGTATATGTTACGGTTCCTATTTGGAGCCAGAGACCTAGTTCCCCTGGTAGGGCAGCTTTCTCATCATGTTGGAGCCCGAGGGTCAAGCCCTGATGCCATATGTGAGGTGCTAGGAAGCTCCAGTACTGAGGTGTCTCTCATGAAGCCTCAGTTTCCTCGTGTAGTTATGAAAGACAGGAGGGGAGAGAATTTTAATCAAATTTACTTCATGAAGTTTCATGAAGACTGAAAAAATGTATGAAGGATACAGAACAGTGCCTAGTATATTTGTTAACTATATCATCATCATTATTGAAGAAGGATTAATTGAAATAAAAATGCATCTAGCAGGTGCTTTGGCCGAGTTTGAGAAAGTCAAGGATGAATATTCTTGGAGCTGTGAATAGTGTTTATTAATTAACAGAAGAGAACTGTAAGAACTCCAGTCTGAGAATAATAAACAGTAAGGCTGAGAAGGAGCATAATCAGAGTGCTTTGAGGTTAAGGCCAGAAAATCTTTAGTGAAGAAGAGACAAAGTAGATGAGATGGCACATCTTCTACATCTTTGGAAAGCCTTCCTAGGGTGATTTTTTAAGCAAGGTTGTGATGTGATCACTTATCTGTCATAATTGCTTGCATTCTGCAGAATGCTTTTGGAATATCTAGAGTAGACCTACAGTCAGCATTGTTGACAATAAAAGATGAGGGGTAGAGAGGCTTGTACTGTACCATGCTGAGTGCTGGGCTAGCTTCGCAGGCAGGAGAGAGATGACCAGGGACTCATGGCTGAGCTGGTGCCCCGGCCTGCGGGGTTATCGACGGAAACCTAGGGTAGGGGGCGAGAGAATGGAGGGGAAAAGAGACACGAAGAACGAGAGCAAGACAGGTTTCTCATCAAGCTCTGAAAATTTTATTTTACAGCCGCATTTTAAGCACACACCACGAGGAAGTTCTGCTAAGGTAGTGGGGGGGGGGAGGTGGGTGAGCAACTTTCCAAACAGTTAGATGGTAATCGCAGTTACAGTGATCAGAATGTCCGTTCACCGGTTATGTGAGAGACTTAGCTAAGGTTTTGGCTCCTGGCATGTCCTCCCTTTTTACAATTTAAGTGAGGCGGCAATTGAGGGTAAAAGCTAGGAATCTTATCAAGAGATAAGCAGGCATTAACCAGAGGGGAGAAGTATTGACCTGATTTCTCCCACGGGGTAAATATAGAACTGATCTTCCCGCATCTTATACGGCTCTTGGTGTCTTTTTTGGGGAGGGGAGGAAGAGCCACTGTTTCTAAGGTGAGGAAAACTCACGGCGAAGAGTTCTAATGACTGACACCAACCTCCATGCAAATCAGGTTTGCTTCACGGGGGACTCAGAGGTGGACTATAGGGTTCTCCCCCTGCAGTGCTTAGCCTTGCACCCCTTACCGGTGCCCACGCCACGCCAAGGCTGGCGTGCATAAGTCTGAGTTTTATGCAGCTCCTAAAAGAGGTGTGTCACCCTCAGGTTCAGCCAACCCTCTGTCAGCCAAATCAAGTCTGTGGTAATATATTTGTAAGGGTTTTGATGCCAAGGAGTCAATTTGTTGTTTTATAAAGCCAATAATCTTATTAAAAATAAAGGGTCCCAAGGTAATCATTAACAAAAGACTAATCAGGGGTCCCATAAGGGGCATCAAAGTGTCCTAGCGTGCCACCAGCAAGTCTAAGGGAAGCAGTCAGTGGATGTGATGTCCAGGGGAAGAAATAGCACGTCTGGTCCTCTGGTCGTCGTCGGCACCAACTGATGAAATTTTTCTTCTTCATAGAGGGTCAGCTGTGGAACAAGCAAAACTAGGAGGCAAGGACCAGGTAGAGAAGAATTGACATGAAAATATAGGGTGGTGTTGTATCAAAACACAAACAGAGGAGGTGCATACACATTAGAAGTCAAGGTGTGAGGTTCCTTGAACATGAGGAATATTGGGAGAAAAGTGAGCAGTCAATAAACATGTAAGGAAGTCAGCAGTGGTAGGTCAGCAGAAAGAGAAGACTTGCATAGGCTGGTGACGTTAGGTGGAGTATATGCTGCCATGGCATCCTTTGTGGTAAGGACTTGCCAACAGGGACTGTGGATTTTGCAAGATCAATAATGTCATCCACCATAATAAAAGGAAAACAAACATGGACATCCAGTTTTGAAAAAAGAAAAAGAAGAAATATGTCTCTATGGCTGGGAGAGTGGGTGACTTTGTCAGTGAGATATAATAAATGGACAATTCAAATTTTTGTAAATATTAAAAAGGTTTAGTATAACTACTTCATTGACTGTTTAGCCAACTGAATATTGGGGGGTGCATTCCCCTTCTTTTTAAATTTATTTTTTGAGCTTTTAATGTTCTAAAGGAAACAAAAATACATGGATTGGATGTCTATTGAAGCAAAACAGAGCATATGACTCCTAAGGTTTTTGAGCTTTTTCTTGTTTGAGCTGTAGCCGACATAAATTTAGAAAAAGTACCAATTGAGAAAAAAAAAAGTTTTTATTTACTAAACATGGGCAGGTGAATTACATCAATCTCTCAGAGAGCATTGGCTTTTATCAATGGGGATTAATCTTAAAAGTCTGAATAGCAGGATCTTAATTAAACAATGCAGGAGCCAATAAAGTGCTCTCACTATGGCAGGTCAAGCGTTAAAATTTTAAGAGGCTTGTAAAAAAATGAGAAAAATTTTAGGATGTGAGTGACTTTAGGAGTCATCACACACCCGTAAATAAAAAATGAAAAATGTTTAGTTTTAAATCTTACCATATGAGCAGTCAGTTCTTCATGTGCAGATGTACCTATAATTATTTACTTAGGGAGAGAACTTGTACCAAGTTAATTGATGATCTAATGGTTAGAATTAGCTTCAGTTCTTTCATATGATTTTAGAAGGCTCTTTATTAAAATATACCAATATGTTATAGAAAGTCAATACCTAATGTATTGACATGATAAAATGTTTACCATTTTTTAGCATTATTTTAAACTGATTAGACAGTTTAAGTGGAAGCATGGAATTAACAAATTAACGAACGGAGAAAAATCTTTGAAATTCTTTTTCTGGGCTAAGGTACATTTTACAGTTTTAAAGAAACAATTCATTAAATTTCTATCAAAAGTGTGTACTGGTTCTCTGATTAATAGTTTTTAAGTTAAATAGAACGTCTTTTTGATTGATTTTATTCTTTCTTTAGAGAATAGCTTGCTAGCCAGATAAGATCTCACTCAGAATTGGTTTAACGCTTTCTGAGAGCTCTGGTGGTAGCCAGAGGGAAAAACCTGGATCTTTTTTTTTTTTTTTTTGCTGGCTAGTTTTAAGATAATGCCAAATCAAGAGCCCACAGTTCTTTAACTAATTATAAATGGTCTCGTTTTTCTTCTATTAATTTTCTAAGGGAAGCTGTTTTTTGTGCTAGTTGAGTTTTAGCCTTGGTGGTGTCGGCCAAGTCGAGGACCGGAACACAAAACGGAGGGGTGGTGGCATAGGGAGGTGGTCTGGACAAAGAAGAGCAAAGGGGTGGCCAGTCAGGACTATGATATTTGGCCATCTCTTCATCAAGGGATAAGGCCTCTTCAGGAGAAAGACTATCATCAGGCCCATCTTTGGCGGGGGGGGGGGGTGTCTTAAGGTTGTCAAAGAGGGGTAAATCTTAACAGGAGGAGACTTAGCAGGAGCCTCAGGGACGGGGTCTCCTGAATCAGGCATGGGAATAGAGACAGACTCACAAACAGAAGGTTATCTCTTATACAGTTTCCTACTCTGGCCCATCTTTTTTCATCAGTAGTCTCTTCTAAGGGAAACTATGGACAAACATCATTCACAAAATTGAAAAACTTTTTGAGATCCTTTTTCTTAACCCTTGTTCCTCGTGTCTTGAGGGACTCTTTGAGGCCCCTAAGAAATAAATCATGCTTGCTCAATGCTTGTCCAATAATTGCGTCTCTCTTTCTTACCTTAAAACGGATCAATCTCACAGACGGGTAAATCTGCGGCGATCACCACACGGATCTTCACTCACTCTGGGCTAAAGTAGCGATCCTATGCGAACCTTCACTCATTCCTTCTCTGAAGTGGTGGTCCTATGCTCCTTGGTCGACCATTGGGGAGCGACGTTCTCTCGGACCCCAGACCCAAAAAGGTCCCACGTCGGGCGCCAGGTGCCCCGGCCTGCGGGGTTATTGACGGAAACCTAGGGTAGGGGGTGAGAGAATGGAGGGGGCAAGAGACACGAAGAACGAGAGCAAGACAGGTTTCTCATCAAGCTCTGAAAATTTTATTTTACAGCCGCATTTTAAGCACACACCATGAGGAAGTTCTGCTAAAGTAGTGGGGGGAGGGAGGTGGGTGAGCAACTTTCCAAACAGTTAGATGGTAATTGCAGTTACAATGATCAGAATGTCCGTTCACCGGTTATGTGAGAGTCTTAGCTAAGGTTTTGGCTCCTGGCAAGCTGGGAACGCAGTTCAATCTTTATTGACGAGCGGGAATGCAGTTCAAGCTAGCTCTAATCACAATCCTGTCCTGTATATATCTCCTGAGGCGGAAGTGTTAGGTCAGAAGAGGATGTATGTAGGATAGGGGGTGGGGAGAAGGAAAAAGCATGAGAACCAGTGGGGATTAAACCAGTGTGGGCAAAACAATGATTATGTAAATAGACCACAGAAGCAAGCAATGCAACAGAAGGGGTCTTAGAAGCAGAATTTAGAAGCAGACCAACACTGAGTGGCCCAGGTTTGACTGTTGGCACCACATAAGACGTAATGTCTCTCTGTCTGTCTGAAGAAAAGAATCTGAGAGAGGACTCAGGCTTGTGTGCCCTGCCTCATCCCCACCCCTCCCCACCACACCCGAAAAAATAAGATAGTCAAAGATTATGGTGATTTGAAGTGAGGTGGTAGATTGGTTTCAGTAGCAGAATTGTATATATGAGGTCAAGTCAGCTTGTCTTTCTTTAGGTTTTATTGGATCTGAAGTATGAAGAGTAAGGATATATATAAAGTAAGGACAGAATTTCTAAAATAACAACTGAAAAACGAAAACATGACAGTAAGTCAGGAGAGTAGAGGAATGTTCCAGATAGACTGAGTATATGGAGTTTACTGATCATAATGAAGGAAGTTCTACAGCAGTGACTCAAAGGGTATGGCCCCGCCACCTGTAACAGCAGCATCACCTGGGTACTTACTTTGTGAAAGTGTTAATTAGCAAATCCTTCTCTGAGAGTTACTGTCCCGTAGAGGCACAGTAGAAAGATCTAGGTAGGGCTGAGGAGACAGCATAGTGGTTATGCAAAAGACCTTCATACCTGAGGCTCCGAGGTCCCAGGTCTCCAGCAGCACTTTTTTTTTTCTTCAACCTGCCTCTTACTCCTAAATTCCAAGAGTGAGGGCCACACCTCTTATTTTGTGCTTCAGTAACGAGATGTGAACTTTGTGCTTCAGTATTTATAGATTCTGTACTTCTCAAACTTATACAGAATTTCGTATTTTGAGTTATTGTAAATGTTTCTGCCTCCACCTCATTTGAAAGGAGACTTGACTATGAGCTGTTCATTATTTATTCTTAAAATTAACCATTTACAAGATTATAAGAGGGGTAGAATCCATCAGAGTTCTTTGCCACCTGCCCCCCAAGGAAGCCACCGTCAAATTTCCAGGGTCATAGTTATGGGGTGTGTGTGTGTGAGTGTGTGTGTGTGTGTGTGTGTGTGTGACAGTGTGTGTGTATGAGTGTGTGTGTGTGAGTGTGTGAGTGTGACTGTGTGTGAGTGTGTCTGTGTGTGTGACTGTGTGTGTGACTGTGTGTGTGTGACTGTGTATGTGTGAGTGTGTGTGTGACTGTGTGTGTGACTGTGTGTGTTTATGACTGTGTGTGTGACTGTGTGTGTGTGTGTGTGGCTGTGTGTGTGTGACTGTGTGTGTGACTGTGTGACTGTGTGTGTGTGTGTCCAGCACCACACTTTTAACCAGAGCTGAGCAGTGCTCTGGCTTTCCTCTCTGCATTTTTCCCTCTTATTAAAATAAGTATTGAAAATAGATATCTAGATAGAGAGTCAAATGAATGCTAGAGCCAGAGGAGAGCGCTGTTTTTACTGGAAAGCTGGTATTCTGAGCAGAGGCGAGCTAAGTGTAGCCGTTCCAACAGATCTTGCCCTGCCTGTTTTGTGTTGGTCACAAACTGTATATGGTTTCTCAGCTGTTTAAAGTGGATTTTAAAATAGTATTTCCTGATGGAAAATATATTAAATTTAGATTTGTATACTCAAAAGTGAACTGTTAGAATGCACTCATACTTATTCACTTGCTCTCATTCGTTTACATGTCTGTGGCAACCTTTGTACTGCAATGTAAAAGTTATTCGCAGTAGCACAGTGGTTCGCTTTAATTTCTAAAATGTCTGCTATATCATCCAGCAATTCCCTTAACACTGTAACGTTCGGTTGAAAAGCTCAAGATGAAACTGTCCTGAACCTGATCCTGTTTGGACATCAGATGAACGTGGTTGTGTCCCAGCCACAGCACAGCCTGAGCTTAGCCACCAGTGACAAGCTGCCGACTTAAGGGCTACTGTCTGCTTACAGGGAAATGTACAGGTTGCCTCTGGGTGTATTCGGTGCTTCCCTTAGATCCAAGAGACTAGGCTGGATCTAGGTAAATGATTCCGGCTTACTCAGAGTCAGATGAACACAAATGCTAGGAAAAGAGAAAATTCTCCTGTAGGTAAAGTAAACTTAACTGCTCATGCACAAGTAATTGTCTTTTGCATCATTATTATTTGACTTATACTTTGTAGAACTTAATCTAATCATTCAGAAAATTCTCAGAAGCAGAATTTCATTGATTCAGTGACAGTCAAAAGTAGATGAATTTTCTCATCTTCAAGCAGCTTTACTTTTACTTGCCTGGGCTTTGTGTGAAATGAGCTTTGTGCCACTCGTTGATTCACTGTTATTAGATCTTTTTGTTTGTGTGCCACTGCTCCCAGAGTACTTTTCCCTTTGGGTGTCAGAGACTATCAGAGAAGGAGAGACACCACAGCACCACCTCCCTCAGTGCAGAGCCTGTTAATTCTATCACTTTGCTCTGAAATTTGTGTAAGAGGTCTCACCTTTTGAGTTTTTGTGTCATCTGAATGCTACACCTACCTCATTGAGCAGTAAGAATGAAATGAGGTTATATAAAACACTTCTACCCACAGTGACTAGGGCCTGTCTTTACTCTTGAAATACCTGAGCTCCTTGGTGGCAAGAATATCAATCAGAAGTTAGGTTTTCTAACAAACCACTGTTACTTGCAATCACAGACATTGATATTACAGTTAGTGATTTTTTTTTTCAAATCTGATTTCAAAAGCAAAGTAAGTGGGATTATGCCAAATCTATTCAGTTAAGGAAACCGTCTAGAACACAAAATGGCAATGTACTGATTAGAAAGAGACCTTCACAAGTCATTTATCTAATGAAAGATTAATATCCAAAAACTATATTTCAAATATGTGATTTAATGACAGTGAGTGATTTTATTAAAAAGTGAGCAGTCTTTAAATAGACTTTTCTCCATAAAAGACATGTAGATGACCAGCAGATCCTGTCTGAAAAAATACTCAATGTCATGACCACTGGGGAGCTACAAGTCAAAGTCACAGTCAGGTATTACCTCATGTAAAGAAACAGTCACTAAGGAAAACTAAAAAAAAAATAAAATAAAATAAAAGTACATGAGAAGCTATGATTCATGTACGTAGTATAATGTGGCTTTGAAAATATGTTTAGGTTATTCGAAATAGATTTGTTATGGTGATCATTTTGCATTGTGTATAAATGCCACATCACTATGCTTTATACCTGCACTTAATCTTTTCTGTCAAATATACTAAAATTAAAAAAAAATTAGGTTAGAAAGAATCTTTTAAATAGTTTCATCTTGCAAAGTAAGACAGTATTTGTCTTTTAAATTTAAAGATTACCCAACTGACCAAGATTTGCTAATGTGTGTATTTTCCAAAATCAGACAGGCTCAGGCATGTGCAGGGTGTATGGCCATAGACTGTATGTATCTCCTAGTTTCCTTCTTTATTTTGGTGCCTTTCTTTTTCAGTTCTGTATTTCTGCTTCCTAGAAATGATGCAGGTCAGACTAGGTTCACACATAGGCTGGGACCCTGACTCTTGCACTTCTCTTTGTATAACTGATTTATTTTACCTGTGAGCAGGCCTCCATCTCCTTCTCTGTGAGTGGTGAGGATAGTGTCTAATGGACTCATTCAACAAGTAGGAGTTTAAGTAATGTTATCTTTATTATATGTTAAGTTGGAACTACAGAATAAGACATAAAAATCAGATACATTTGATTATTTGTAGGTTGCTAGATAAGTTTTTGTTTGATGAAAAGATTGAAACTAACGGTGAAAATGAGTTCTCTAAAAGTTTCCTGCATGGTTATCCTTGCTCACCCTGTGTTCTAAGACCATGATAATTGAGCTGACTGTAAGGAAGATGGAACAAGGAAGCAATTCTCCTGCCAACTTTAAGAAAAGCTGTATGCCCAGAGGCATGTATGTCTGGTATTACTGGAGAAAGAGCTTTAAAATTCAGCCAGCAGTGCGGGAGACTTGTGAGGGCATTCAGTTTGATTCACCTACTCTCTTGGCATAGCTTCTCTGGAAAGCCAGTGCCTTCACAGAGGTAAGGGAGCAGTAAGAAAGCCCATTCCAAATCTTAAAGTAAGCATGCTGAGTGATAAGTTCGAACTCCTGGGGTTATTTTTTCTGCAAGTGATTTGTGTACACTTGTCTTCACACTCTTAAGATGTTCTCCTAAGGGTGCCATTAAAGTCGCACTTTACTTGTTTCTGAGGCCCCTCTGGCTCTCACAGTTGGCTGAGATAACTGCAGGTGGACATCCTGCTTCACATCCCCTCCACCCCTTTCCTTCAGGAACCTCACCCAAAAGTGACCTTCACATTTTCCCTGTTTTTCTCTGGAGATTCGTTGGATTCTTCATTGAAAATTTGTTTTTAACTTTTAATTGTGACAATGTCCAAACATACACAAAAGGAGAGCTTGTTAACTGCCCATCACCAAACAACTCCACTGGCATCAACACTTTCTTTTTCTTATTTTTCTTTTTCCTCCAAGTTTATTGCTGGGGCTGGGTAACTGCACTATGAATCTACCACTCCCAGCAGTCATTTTTTTCTTTTTTTAATTGATAGGACAGAGAGAAATAAAAAGGGGGTGGGAGATTTAGGGAGAGAGAAAGGTAGACACCCTCAGACCTGCTTTACCACTTGTGAAGCGTCCCTGCTGCATGTGGGGAGCAGGGTCTTGAACCGGCATGCTCATGCGTAGTCCCGTGCGCACCTAGCCTGCATGTGGGGAGCAGGGTCTTGAACCGGCATGCTCATGCGCAGTCCCGTGCGCACCTAGCCAGCTGCACACTGCCTGGCGCCCTCAACACTTTCATGATTATTTTATCTAGCTCTTCTGTACCCACTGCCCACCTCTTAATGTTCACTGCTAAACTTCAGTATACAGTTCACATACGATTAAAAAACCTCAAGTCTTTTACCTATGCCTCCTCTCATCATTCAGAGAAAGAATTATAGGAAGCAAATTCTGTTTTCTAAAGACTTCTCATTCTATCATAATAATACTTCAGCAGTTTTTAATTTGAACTTTATTCAGCCTCTGGTGAGGGGGTGGAGGAAGGCGCACCTGGTTGAGCACACATGTTACAATGCACAAGGACCCTGGTTCAAGCCCCCAGTCCCCCCCTGTGGGGGGGGGCCTTTGCAAATGGTGAAGCAGGGCTGCAGATCTCCCTATCTAACTTGCCCTTCCCCCTCAATTAATGTTTCTGTTAAGTAGATAAATAAAATATCTTAAAAAATAGAACCTCTGACGGTCATGGGAATCTTGCATACTGTGTATTTGTACTTTTTTAAAATAGTGCATGATATCCTTTATTACAGTTTCATAAGAGTTCCTGGTTCTTAAATTCTGAGCCTAGGCATTTATTAACACTATTGTGTTAAGACCCCTAACATAATTCTAGAGTCTTACATGAATTGAAGCACTGCACATAGAAGGTAAACTTGGATAAAGAATCTATAGAATATACTAGTGCCTCTTACTAGAGTCTTATATAAATTGAAGCACTGCACATAGAAGGTAAACTTGGATAATCTATAGAATATACTAGGGCCTCTTACTGGTGTCTTACATGAATTGAAGCACTGCACATAGAAGGTAAACTTGGATGGACCTTGAAAAAATCATGTTGAGTGAAATAAGTCAGAAACAGAAGGATGAATACGGGATGATCTCACTCTCAGGCCGAAGTTGAAAAACAAGATTAGAAAAGAAAACACAAGTCGAACCTGAAATGGAATTGGAGTATTACACCAAAGTAAAAGACTCTGGGGTGGGTGGGTGGGTGGGGAGAATACAGGTCCATGAAAAATGATGAATGAAATAGTGGGGGTTGTATTGTTAAATGGGAATCCGGGGAATGTTATGCATGTAAAAAAAAAAAAAAAAAGAAGAAGTAGAAACGCAAAGCAGAAATTGACTGAGTTTGGAGTATGGCACCAAAGTAAGAAAGCAGAAGTACACTAGAGTTTGCAGTGAGTACCTCCCTAATACTTCCTCTCCACTTTTCCAAGCTTTGGGTCCATGATTGCTCAACAATTTGTTTGGCTTTGTATGTTAACTCTCTTTTCAGTCACCAGGTTCCAGGTGTCATCAGGATGCCGGCCAGGCTTCCCTGGATTGAAGACCCCACCAATATGTCCTGGAGCTCAGCTTCCCCAGAGACCCACCCTACTAGGGAAAGAGAGAGGCAGACTGGGAGTATGGACCGACCAGTCAACGCCCATGTTCAGCGGGGAAGCAATTACAGAAGCCAGACCTTCTACCTTCTGCAACCCACAATGACCCTGGGTCCATGCTCCCAGAGGGATAGAGAATGGGAAAGCTATCGGGGGAGGGGATGGGATATGGAGATTGGGCGGTGGGAATTGTGTGGAGTTGTACCCCTCCTACCCTATGGTTTTGTTAATTAATCCTTTCTAAAAAAAATAAAATAAAATAAAATAAAATAAAATAAAATAAAAAAGAATCTATAGAATATACTAGCGCCTCTTACTGGTGTCTTATATAAATTGAAGCACTGCACATAGAAGGTAAACTTGGATAATCTATAGAATATACTAGCGCCTCTTACTGGTGTCTTACATGAATTGAAGCACTGGTGTCTTACATGA
The DNA here is from genome assembly GCF_950295315.1 of Erinaceus europaeus. Classification (NCBI taxonomy): domain Eukaryota; kingdom Metazoa; phylum Chordata; class Mammalia; order Eulipotyphla; family Erinaceidae; genus Erinaceus; species Erinaceus europaeus. Next base: position 43,483,790 of record NC_080182.1, read on the forward strand.
ATTGAAGCACTTACATGAATTGAAGCACTGTCTTACATGAATTGAAGGTAAACTTGGATAAAGAATCTATAGAATATACTAGCGCCTCTTACTGGTGTCTTACATGAATTGAAGCACTGCACACAGAAGGTAAACTTAGATAAAGAATCTATAGAATATACTAGCGCCTCTTACTGGTGTCTTTGTGAGTGGATGAGTGAGTAGTGTTGAGTCACGAGTTTTGAATGTGTAAATCATGAGGCTACAGCTAGTTCTTTTTATACTTTTGTGTTTAATGAGGTTATACCATTTATTATAGAAATAGTCTGTATGAAAAGGCTTTATACACATTTTTGGGAAAGGATTATTTAAATCTAGGTAGTATGTTTACCATGCTATCAGTCACAGTGTCTTTAAAGAAATAAAAGCCTTTTTCATTTTGTGTGTGTGAAAAAATGTTTTCAAAGGAAGGTCACTAAATATTGACTTGAGTTAGATACTTCACTTGTCAAAGATTGATGTAATTTGTCTGGAAAACCACTAAATCTTGGCTATACTGGGTATCCAAACCCGAGTTAAGATAAGTGCTGATATGCAGCAGTTTTTCCCAACAGACACAAGTTTAAAATTGGCATGAGCGTGAATCCCAAGTCAGACTTTAGAACTGTTGAGGTGTATGGCTATTGGCTCATCCTTGGACTATAAATCTTTTTGTTTTTTTTTTGGGGGGGGCTATAAATCTTTATGGTGAGATATACTGGACCTGAATTAGAAATGAACTTTATTCAAATTAATACCAGAGTGAGAAATTGGGGGCATATTTTTGGTGATAATAAAAACTCCTCACTTGTGTAGCACCCAACTAAAGGCAAGCTTTATTGCTGATCCTTTAGCTTTTGCCTAATGATGAGAAAAGTGAAACACCATTCCTGGCTTCTCCCTTGGTAATGTTAGCATAATTCTGTATCTCATTAGCATGTCTGTTAGTTACTGAAAACCTCCCAAGAAGAGTCAGGAGAAATGTGGCTTGAGGTCAAATTCACATTTGCCAAATTAAACATTTTGATTTTTCAATACTGAAACAATTTTGAAGTACTCTTTCTTTCTGAGAGGCTCCAAAGACCATATAAATGACCCTTTATAAATAAATGTCAATATACACTATAAATAAAAAGTGAAGTGCTGTGTTTGGACAAGTTACTTCTCTGTGTCTCATTCAACTAGGAAGTTGAGATTGAGAGTAGGAAACTGAAGTACTTAGTGCAGTACATGGTCCCTTCCTGCACTGCACTAATTGTTCAGTGGATGCCATTTGCCATTAGAATATTCATGTTGGTTTTTGAAAGCCTCTAATATGTCTTTACTAGTTGTGTGTTATTAAAGCTGATAGCTCTAATTGTAGCAAAAAGATTATAGTTGCTTGTCTGTAGTGTGTGTAAAGAAATAAAGTTAACTATATTAACTGATCATAAAATCAGCTCTTGTGATAATTAAAATTGTTGTACAGGCAACACATTTAAATAATAGTGTGAATCTCATATGTACCCCACTTGTGTTCAAGGACAACTCCCCCTGCCTCACGGAGAGTTAATTGCCAGTTCTTATAACCGAAGTAGAATGTTTTTAAGTATGTAAATGTTGATCTTAGTTGAAAAATGCATTGTAGGGCCAGTGATAACTCACTTGGGAGGGTTGCTGTTTTGCCTTATGCCTGACTCAGGCTGAGCCGCCAGCACCCCACATGGGATTACTAGCTGCTATGGGAAGCTTTGCTGCTGTGGAATTTCTTCCCCTACCTGACCCCCTCCCCCCACACACACACACCTCCCTCTCTCTCTGTGTATTACAAAGTTGCACCAGAGGTTGCCAATAAAAGCAGCTTTTTCAACTAAAAGAAAATGCTTTGTAGCTATTTAAAATTTTCATTTTCATTGTCTTAAAATTTGTATGTTGCAGTTAAAGAGTATCTGGTGAGGGTAGTTAGCATAATGGTTCTGCAAAGACTCTCATGTCTGAGGCTCCAAAGTCCCAGGTTCAGTCCCCCACACCACCATAAACCAAAGCTGAACAGTGCTCTGATAAAAAGAAATTACATAGGTGGGGGTAGACAGCATAATGGCTATGCAAAGAGACTCTCATGCCTGAGGCTCCAAAGCCCCAGGTTCAATTGCCTAAACCTCACCATAAACCAGAGCTGAGCAGTGCTCTGGTGAGGGGGAAAAAAAAAAAGATAGAAATTACTTAAGTAAAATATAAAAAAAATAAATAGATAAACAAAAGAGCATCATGGTAAAAATTATTTGCCTCATTTAAAAGAATGCATTTGTATTTGCCAGGGATTCTTTTTTCTAACGGCAAGCACAGTGCCAAATACAAGTCAGCACTCAGTACCTACCTGATAAACTGAACAAATCCCTCCATTAGATAGCTAGTACTAGGTATTCAGGAAAGCACTGTCAATGAATTTATCATGTATATGTACCTACAAATCCTGTTGTCACCATATATTTATATATCTTCATCTGTCTTCCCCCTTTTATATGCTTTAAAGTAAAACTCTTTGTAATTCATTGTATTCCTTCTTATATGTGCTTTGCCTCATTTATCCATCTTTAAGAATAGGACACAACTTAGCATTTGAAATATCATTATAACAATATTGTTACAATATTAAATAATCTTAATTCAAGACTTGCTTTTATGAATTTTATAGTGAACCTACGTTGGAGAAAAAGATACTGTTTGTTCTGTGTTCTGGTAGTCAGAAGAGACCCTGCTTTGCATCAAAGTAAAAGACTCGGGGGTTGTGGTGGGGGAGAATGACAGTCAAAGGAGGATGACAGAACCTAGTGGGGGTTGTATTGTTATATGTAAAACTGGGAAATGTTATTCATTTACAAACTATTGTATTTGCTGTCAATGTAAAACATTAATTCCCCAATAAGGAAATTAAAAAAAAAAAAGAAGAGACCCTGCTAACCAGAGGCACTCAGTGTGATTCCATTTCCAGTTAGTGAAAATCTCTTTCATTATAAACCAGTGAACATTTAGCAGTGCTTGACACAGTTGCCTGTTACACTACAAGCAGCAGAGCAAGTCATTTCCCTTTCTACTGTTAAACTTCCAAGCAAAGACTGCGTAGCATTTCTCTGAACAGGAAGCCATGGGAACAGGGAAATTCTAAGAGCAGTTTATTAGCCAACAAGTAAGGTAGGTGTTCAAGTACAACTTTACCCTCAACATTTAGAGGTTGTTGGTATTGCCATATATTGCCTAAGCTAAATTCCATGATGTGGATTTCATTTCTTCACTTTTGTTAAGAGAAACTTGTGGGTCTAATGTGTTAGTATCACTTGCTTGAGAAATATCGCATATTAGCTGTTTTTAAACCTTGCATATATATTTACTTAACATATCTACACTTCAGTATTTACCTTACTGTATTATTCTTCTAGCGTTTGCCCTTCTTCCGTAGTCAGTCAACAGCGTCAGGTTGAGCCTGATGTAAAGTTTCGAGACCTCCTTTGAATCTAGAGAGGTGGCAGTCGTTGACTATGTGGGTCATAGTCTGTCTGGAGCCGCAGGGGCAGTTTGGGTCGTCTCTGGCTCCCCAGCGATGGAACATAGCAGCGCACCGGCCATGGCCTGTTTGATAGCGATTGAGGAGGGCCCGATCATAACATGCTAGGTCAAAGCCGGGTTGATGCTTACAGGGGTCTGTGATGAGATGTTTGTTCTTTACCTCAGCTGACTGCCAACTCTGTTTCCAAGAGTCTGGAACAGAGAAGTTCAGTGTAGGCATAGGAGATTGGATGACGAGACGTCAAGCGTTGAACAGGGTGGGTGAAGATATCCGTGTATATTGGCAGGTCCGGTCGAGCGTAGACATGGGAAATGAACTTAGATGAAGCTGCATCCCGACAAATATCTGGAGGGGCGATGTTGCTAAGAACTGGCAGCCATGGAACCGGGGTGGAACGGATGATTCCAGAAATTATCCTCATGGAGGAATATAATTTGGAATCGACCAAGTGGACATGGGGGCTACGGAACCATATTGGGGCACAGTATTCTGAGTGGAATAGCATAATGCCAGAGATGATGATCATAGTGTGGAAGCGCTCGCGCCCCATGAGGAGCTGGCCAGTCTTGCAATGATGTTATTCCTCGCACCCACCTTTGCTGCAGTTTTTATGAGATGATCGTGAAATGACAGGGTGCGATCGAGAGTAATGCCAAGATAGACTGGCTGGGCTTCATGCCGGATTCTCTCACGCGAGGCCGAGGCATGGTGTAGATGGAAAACAGATGATACCGTTTTTGCAGTGCTAGGGATTAGTCGCCATTTTTTACAGTACTCAGATATCAGAGACATGTCTTTCGTGAGTGTTTCCTCGAGGATGTCGAACTTGGATGCCTGAGTTGCACAGCAGATGTCATTGGCGTAGATGAACTTCCTTGAAGAAGTTTCTGGAAGGTCATTGATGTAAATATTAAATAGCGTAGGAGCCAGAACAGAACCCTGGGGGAGGCCACTTGAGACAAGTCTCCATCTGCTAGACTTGTCACCCAGAGGCAATCTTCTGTTTTGGAGAAGAAACGATATAGTGTTGGCCACCCATGGAGGCAGGCATCTTGAGATCTTGACTAGGAGACCACGGTGCCAGACCGTGTCATAGGCTGCTGTGAGATCAACAAAGACAGCACCCGTCTTTAAATTCTTCTGGAATCCATTTTCAATGTAAGTTGACAGGGCCAGGACTTGTTTGCAGGTAGATCTTCCTGGGCGGAAACCAGCTTGGGCGGGTGATAGGAATTTCTCTGTAAGAGGAGAAATACGTGACAGAAGCAGCCTCTCAAGGAGTTTGTAACACACAGAGAGGAGAGAAATTGGTCTATAGCTGGCGGCCAGTGTTGGGTTTTTCTTTGGTTTCAAAACTGCTATTATCTTCGCACAACACCAAATTTTGGGCATAGATTCGGTTTCCAAGATGTGGGACAGGAATGTAGAGAGCCACTTCTTTGCCGTGGGGCCCAAGTTAAGAATGAGTTCTGGGGTGATGTTATCATAGCCAGCAGCCCTTCCCGGTTTAACCCTCTTCAAAGCGTCTTCCAGTTCAGACAGTGTAAAGGGAGAGAGTTTTGGAGATGGACAAGATAAACGGAAGTGGGATGACCACTCATGGGAAATTTCTCTTTTCCAGACTGGGTCGATCTTAACACGTCCAACTTGAGTTAGGTGACTGGCCCCTGAGTTTGAAGATACGGGAGGATGGGAGACGGGAGAGGGTTGGCTACAGGCACCCAGACTATGAAGAAGCTTCCAGGCCTTCCTACTTGAGTGGGTGAAGTTCAGACTTTCCGTGAGTTGTTGCCAACGGGCTTGGCGTGCTGCATCCAGGGAGGCAATGAGATGGTCAGCCACATCTGGTTCGCCCGACTCATCATACTGCTTTAGTAGTTGCTCGCATTCAGCATCAAGACAAGGCGTATAGTTAGCACGTCTCCCATGAGGAATAGCTTGGGAAGCTGCTTTGAAGATGGCTTGGCGGAAGCGCCTGTAGAAATCTTCAGAGGGGATAGAGTTAATTGGAATTGCAGGAATAGATTTGTTGATAATATCACTGAACAGACACCAGTTTGCTTTCTGAAAGTTCCATCTTAGTTTCTCCGAGCACAGAATCAGTGGGAGCTGGAGACCAATGTGGATGATAGCTGGGTGGTGATGACTGTGCGGGAAGATCTTGAGAACTTGTCTCGTAGCGGGAAAGGCTTGGCCGCTGACTGTGCTAATCCAGCACAGGTCAGGTGATGAGTCTTTATTCCATCTAGCACTGTGAAAAGAGCCTGGCTGTTTGGGATCGTATAATAGGGAGAGGTCATTCACTGAAGCCCAGTCGGCCTAGATAGAGCCGTCAGCACGAGTGGAGGAATATCCCCAGTCTTGGTGATGACTATTAAAGTCTCCAACGTAAACGTCTGGGTGATTCGAGCTAGGCAGGACCTCATTATCCCATGAGGCACTGGGAGGCTTATATACGTTGACGAGCTGAATAGTTCCAATAGTAATGGAGGACGAAGAGGCTGTATGGTAAACGTCCGCAAGACACGATTTGACGTAGATGGCTCGGCCGTGTTTAGGATGGAGATTATAGCATATTAAATCGAATCCACTGATGGTGAATCGAGCAGCTTCATCGACTGCTATATGTGTTTCTTGTAGGCAAATAACATCTGCCTGATGCTGTATCGCCAATTGACCAATAAGAACGCGTTTGGCAAAGGACAGCCCCTCAACATTAAGTTGGAGGACTCGAAGATCAGGACCAGCAGCTTGAAAGCTGTCAGGAGCTGCTTGTCGCTGGCTTTGAAAGGGACTGGGATACATGTGGATTCAGTTGGCTAGGAAGGATCGTCAGTTTCCCCAATGAATGGGTACTCATGGGATGCACCATGGGAAGGTCGATCCAATGCATCCCATGTATTATGATAAAATGTAACTAAAGGTATTTGGGGGTTTTGATTGTTTGTTTTTGCCTCCAGGGTTATTGCTGGGGTCACCAATCACTACTCCTGGAAGCTATTTTTTTTTCCCCTTTTGTTGCCCTGGTTGTTTTATCATTGTTGTGGTTATTACTGTTATTGCTGTCATTGTTGTTGGATAGGACAGAGATAAATGGAGAGGGAAGGGGGAGAGAAAGACAGGCACCTGCAGACCTGCTTCACCGCCTGTGAAGCGACTCCCCTGCAGGTGGGGAGCCGGGGGCTCGAACCGGGATCCTTAGGCCAGTCCTTGTGCTTTGCGCCATGTGCGCTTAACCAGCTGCGCTACCTTGGAACCCCAAAGTATTTGTTTTTATAAATTATTATTGAGATTTTTTTTTCCCTTAATAGTCTCATAGTAATTTTGAATTCAGGCCTAGAGGAAGATAATTAAACCCCTACTTCATTTATGCCATGGGTATGACTATCTTTGATTTTTTTTTTGCCTTTTTTTTTTTGTATCTTTGTGAGCTTAGGTTTGGAGTTCTTTTTTTTTTTAATATTTATTTATTTATTTTCCCTGTTGTTGCCCTTGTTTTTTATTGTTGTGGTAGTTAGTATTGTTATTGATGCCGTCGTCGTTGGATAGGACAGAGAGAATTGGAGAGAGGAGGGGAAGTCAGAGAGGGGAGAGAAAGACAGACACCTGCAGACCTGCTTCACCACCACAGCCAGAGGTGCTTAGCCTGATGCGCTACCGCCCACCCCCTGGAGTTATTTTTCTTAGAGCTCTTAGCTCTTCCTAAACATGAAGGTCTAACCCCTTCTTTAATTTGGAGATATTTTGGGTAATAGTCTTCCAAATAAGAATTTTCCCCTTTGTTTTTCTCCCTTCTGGCATTTGAATGTTGTTTTTATTTGAATGTTGTCTCATGCTCTTTTTATATTCATTTGTGCTCTTTTCCTGGATGAGAACTATGTGTGCTTAAGGGTGTGCCACCACCTCCTATGAGCGAGTGATTGGAGGATGGCTTTCTCTGTTTGCTTGTTCACCACTGTGGCCTTTGACTTTCTGCAGATGTGCTCTCTCTCTCATTGTGGATTTTGTGGATTCTTCCCACAAGATCTTAATCTTTCAGTATAACAGCTTTTCGCTTGATGTCTGTCTCCTTGGTTCTACTTCCTTAGTGATGGTGGTGTGAGCTATTCCATTTGAGGCTTAGTCATACCCTACCTTGTTCTTGACTATTTCAGACATTTGACTTTTAAATTCTGTTTACTTGAGTGGAAGGACATTTTGGATTACTTTTCCCTTGCAGGTAATTGAGTAGAGTAGTATCAGGCTCAAACCTTTTGAATTTGTATGTTTTCCACAAAATTTCAATTATTTTGTTAAGGTTTATGTATTTATTATGGGAGGGAAGAGAGGGGGAGGAGAAAGAGAGAACAGGAAAACCAGATCATCACTCTAGCATATGTAATGCCGGGGATCGAACTCAGGATCTCAGGCTTGAGAGTTAACTTTGTTCACTGTTCCAGGCACATTTTTTTTTTCCTGTTAGAGAAAGAGGATTAGAGGGAAAGATACCACAGCATCCAAATGCTCCCAGTGCAGTGCTAGTTGAGCTTGAGTGTGAGTGTACATGTAGCAAAGCAGATGCCCTCCCAGGTGAGCTGTCATGCAGCCTTTATTTATCTGTTTACTCTGTTGTTTAAAAAGATTTATTTTGATGAGAGAGAAGGGGTGGGGAGAATCAGAACACTATTCTGTTGTAGCATGAGGCGGTGATAGTGACCGGACTTGTGGCCTCAGGCATGCAGGTGGGCACTTTATTTTTCGCCTTTTTTGCCTTTGTTTTTTTTTATTGTTGTAGTTATTATTGTTGTTGTTATTGATGTCGTCATTGTTGGATAGGACAGAGAGAAATGGAGAGAGGAGGGGAAGACAGAGGGGGAGAGAAAGATAGACACCTGCAGACCTGCTTCACTGCCTGTGAAGCGACACTCCCCCCCCCGCCCCCGCAGGTGGGGAGCTGGGGGCTTGAACCGGAATCCTACCGCTGGACCTTGCGCTTTGTGCCACGTGCACTTAACACACTGCATTACTGCCCAGCTCCCACAGGTGAGCACTTTAATAAGCTAAGCTGTCTCCCAGCCCAAACTTACAGTTTAGTGAGTCTTAAGCTTTAGTAACAATGACTTTGGATTTGTTGTTAAATAAGCTAATTGTCAGGTCCTACCTCCAGAAAGCCTAATTTAGTGAGTATGAAACCACATTTCTAGAGATGATCTTTTCGTTGTGTTTTTTTCCTCGTAAAGTCTAGATGTGGTACAACTAGAAAATGTATTATTTTTATCATTTTATTGAAGGATTAATGGTTTTGAGTACAGTTGTTGACATGTGGGTACAATTTCTTATCTCCTCATGATAGGTGTCTGCAAAAAATAGAGTATTTTAATGGCACTGTAACTATATATGACTTCTTCTTCTAGCGTTTGCCCTTCTTCCGTAGCCAGTCAACAGCGTCAGGTTGAAAGCTGTCAGGAGCTGCTTGTTGCTGGCTTTGAAAGTGACTGGGATCCATGTGGATTCAGTCGGCTAGGAAGGATTGTCAGTTTCCCCAATGAATGGGTACTCACGGGATGCACCACGAGAAGGTCGATCCAATGCATCCCTATATATGACTGTGTACATGTAACACAGCATCTTCCATGTGTGAGCTCCCACAGAACTGTCAGCTACGCAAGTGACTGAAGAAATGCTTGTTGGGACACAGAGGCATTCTTCCACTAGCAGCCCATTTTAAGATCGTTGTGATGGATCTTTCCTTTTGACATACAGATAGACTTTTTGAATCTTCAAAACAGCAGTAGAGGGAGAAGATGTGATGTGATGATTACAGCAATAATGACTCGAAGTGCCAGATTTAGCAGTATTTAAGTCATGCTGTTACTGTGCAAATGATACTTTAATGTGCTTAAAATTCCCTTGTCAGTAGGTGTGCTAGATCAAAGGCCCTAACACCTGTTCTTATCTTCTCCTTCTCTCACAAATTTTACTTTTCAAATGCATCTGTCATGATTCTTTTCTTGTTTGTTCTGCCGAAGATGCTTTATTCTACCTGTTATTGCAAATAACCTTTCTCTTTACATGCTGGATGCAGAAGGAAGTAGACCTGTGCACAGCAGGCAAGTGCAGTGTTGCCATTCTTGAGTGGCCCTGTCTCAAGTTACGTTCGTGCTACGTGTGTGGAGAGAGAGGTTGCCACTCACTCACCCTCAGGAAGTGCCTCTGTGTTCTGTGTACAGAGATGGCTTGTCAACTTGGGGCACACATTCCTATAACACCTCTCTCTTAGGTTTGCTCCTAAGACAGTGGCTGGGCTCATTCAAAACTTCAAAGGAAAAATCCTCACCAGAATTACCTGGGACAATGTAGCTGCTACTTGAGAGTTTATGTTACCTTTTATAGTGACCTTACCCTATTGTGTATTGTCTTGAAAGAAAAACCTAAATTAGACTGAGTTTTGGTAGCAGGAATATGCTCCCTTTTTAAAAAAATGTTTTGTGTACTTATTTGGAAAGAGACAGAAAAATGGATAGGGGAAGACAGTGAGAGATGCCTTGCTGCACTCCTCCAGTGCTCATGAAGCTGCCCTCTGCGGTGGGGTGGGGAAGGTTGGATGCCTGGGCCCAGCCTGTTGTGCATTGTAACATGTTCACTCTACAAGCTGTGCCTGGAATATGGCCCCTGGAATATGCCCCTTTTACTAGGTGCAGAATAAATGTGATACGAGTGAATTGTTGGCGCCATTGATACTTGCTCCTCTTGGGGGACCTGCTCAGTTGATTCTAATTTGATGGCACCACATGCTTGGGGACGGGGGTGGTGGTGGTGCAGCTTTATCAGAACTGCAGGATCTTGAGGACGTCTGCCTCAGCCCTTGGCTAAAGGACTTCAGTTTCAGTCATCAGGCTCACATGGATGTGGACCAACTTGCCTACCTAGTAGTGGAGTGGAAGGCAGCGTGTGCATCCAAGAACAGATGAACAAGTGCTTTGTGAGAATTTAAGTGAAGGCAAATGTTTAAGGAGTCCATGACGAAACATTAGGAAGTGTGACCTTTATGTACTGTAGAATTTACAGTTCTCCAACCAGAATTATCATTCGTGTTAACTTCAGTTATCTAAAGCTGTCAGTTCTAGGAAGACTTTTTATTTTGTTTTATTTTATTTTATTTTATTTTATTTTATTTTATTTTATTTTGCTACCAGGGTTACCGTTGGGGGCTCAGTGCTTACATGTCTTCACCGCAGTTCCTGGCAGCAGGTTTTTCCTGTTTCTCGTTCCTTTTTCCTCTCTCTCCCTACCTCTTCCCTTCTCCCCACTCCTCTCTTCTTACACCTCGCTATTCTGTTCCCCTTTCACTTCCAGATAAAGGGCTAGAGAAGAAGGGGAGAGAGAAGGAAAGACGCTGACAGCACTGCTCTATGACTCCTGGAGCTTCTTGCATGATAGGTGTGCATTCTGCTGGCTATGCCACCACCTGATTCTAGCTTCATGTTTTCTATTGTTGACTTAATATTATTAATAAGATTAGTATTTGCAAATGGTATAACGATATATCAGTGTGGTTAATATTATTAGTTAGATTGAATCTTGCTTAACAGGAATACCAATTATATTTAAATATCATTTTTCTTCAATTATGATGACCAATCAATATCCTTATAGAAAATCTAGACATTAAAAAAAGTGCAAAAAGGTAATGAAAGTCACCTGTAAGTTCACATTTAGAGACAGTCAGTGTCAACATGTTAATATCTTTCTAGATTTTATTGTTGATGTGTTTTTAATTTTCATAAAATTGATTTTAGATTTTCCTTTTGTCCACCGGTATATTCCTATATCATTAAACAATTGTGAAATGTTTAATTTCTTCACAATCTATTGTGTTTGGGGATACCGTATGCTTTGTTATAAGGAACAAAAGGAAGACTGTGTCAAGTAACATCATAAGGATATGATAGATGTGTGGCGTAGGACATAAACTCAGAAGGAATTACGGGTGCTGGAAGTTATTTAAGGAATAGTCTGGTGGAGAAACTTCCCCTCCCTGCCCCACCCCTGACTCATTTTTTGCCTGTTGCTCTTTGCCTTGCATCTCTGGTCATCTCCCAGGACCCATGCATGATAGAAGCTAAAGGCTGAAGTTTGAAGGCAGGTGAACATTTAAGGACTTGTGACTCGTGCCACGTGTCTGACTAGCCTTTCCTTCTCTACTTATTTCTTGGCCTTGGTTCTTAGGTATCTAATAAGCCTGCCACTTTTATAAACCCAGCAGGAAAAAAGAGACATGTGTTCCTTTTGTTTGTTTGTTTGTTTTGTTTTTACATGCTATTGTAGCCATGTATTGTAATTTAACTGTCTTAAATTGCTTGCCCTTAAAGTACAGGTGTTTTCACGTTGTAACAGATCTAGTATATGACATAGTGCACTACACATAATGGAAATCACACCATATTCCTAAGATGTATACATTTAATTTAAAGTTCATAGGAAGTTCTTTCATATGGTTGTTGGAAATGAAGCTTAAAGTCATTGAAAGCGTTAAGAGAATAATATTAGCAGGTGATAAACACTTCAGGTTAACAGCGCCACGTTAGTCTGTCTTTACATATTTAGTGTCTAGATAAATGATGATTACGGTTGTCACCGCCAGTGCATCTGTTTACAACGTTCTTTATTGTCTGCACTAGAAACACTTTTTGTAAAGAGGCAGGAATATTCACTAGACATTGACCCATTTTATTTATTACTTTATTGTTTTTCAAAATAGTTTAAAAGATTTGATTGTATTTATGAGAGACCCAGGTCACAGTTTGTGATTGCCCTGTGGGGGACTAGGAGGGCCTCATGCTTGCAAATCCCCTGTCCTTGCTGGGCCACCTCCTGCCCGCCTCTGGTCTAGTTGGTTTTTCTCTTTATATGTTTGGGTCTGGGACTCTTTGGCTTGTAGTTCTTTTCAAAAGTCCCTTCTGAATTATAGTATTCTATGTCAGAAATAGTTTTTGAAGCTGTTTCACTCACCTGACTAGAACCACTTCATTCCAGTTCTGCAGTTATCTGGAGTATGTAGACTACAGACACTGGGATGTGAACAAGGACCATTTTTAAATAGCCCTAACTTAATGGTCTCAGATTCTCGTCATAGACCTTACTAGTGAGGATGTGAAAATAGGCCCTGCTACTTCATTTTTCTTCTCACTATACACAACTTTTCCTCAGGATTTGATAGAGAAGTATATGTCTATTTTTGCCATAATTCCTGTTTTAATGGTAACAGTTGTTCTTATCTTATCAGAGTGACAGCTTTTGCCAGCCAGGATAAGAGTTCTTTTACTTGTAATTGGTTTTCATTACTTTATAGCAGGCTAGAGCCATAATCTGTGTAACCTTGCGTGGCCAGTGTATTTAGTCATTTTAAAATCAATTGGTAATAGGTTCTGGGTGCTTAAAACATTTAGCTTAAACAGAAATGTGGATAATTATACTTTTGAAAAACACATGAAGCCTTTATTAGGATCTTGTGAATGTCATCAGTAAGGATAGATGTCACGTCCTTTCTTCATCTTAGAGCCAGTGACACATAGAACCTGATGCTTCCCGCTGTAAAAGTGAAGATCGCGCCTCCCAGTTTTAGTGCTGAGGACAGAACCCTCAGCACTGATTTACCCACCCTTCTCAGAGTGGAAGAAGAAGGTGGGCCATCGTTTGTAGGGAATTTCCATAAAATCCATTTGAAAATTATTATTATGTACTGACGGTGCATGCATGATTATAGTTAAGTGCTGTGTGGAGGAAGACCAATTTTATTGTTTAAGAGGAAAGCAGCAAGTCTTGTTGCAAGCTCAGTATTTGCAAAAGTTAAATTTAGTAGATTAAAAGAGTTAAGTAAACCATTACACCTCAGTATTTTGGGGTTAGAAATCATTCATTCTATTTTAGTAAAAGACTGGGCAGGGTAGACTGCATGGCACATTCAGCTGGTAAATAGTAATCAGAAGATTGTGATGTGCAACTTCTAAAACAATCTTTGTGTAATTCATATAAACACATTTACAGCTAATAGTTTAAGTAAAAAAATCATGTAGCCAAACTTGCTAGTCATGATTATATGGTAGTGTACAATCTTCTGTCTAGAAGACTGGGTAAATGTTCTTCACCTACCTCTCTCTAGAAATTAGCCTGTCAATAGTTTCTGAAAGTATTTCTCATGCTTTAACAAATACAATGATTTATTCTCAAGCACTTTCAAACTTACGTGGTTTGTCTAGGGAAAAATGAAAATAGAGTCCTTCCCTCTTTCAATCTTTCCCTCTCTCTCCCCCTCCCTACCTTTTGTCATTTTTTTTCCATTTTTTTTTTTTTTTTTTAATGCAAGCTCAGACCTACAGGGATGTAGACGTTACATAGGCTTCTAAACTGAATATGGGCCCCATATCAAATCAATGGGGTTTACAGCCAACAATATTTCAATCTTTATACACTTTTCCCTTATTTGGGAGCTACTCTCTTCCCTGATCCAGCTTTCTAGCCCTTTTTCAGCCATGACATCATCTCCCCAGACAATAACTTGGGTCCACCTGCATATCAGATGTCAGGCTCAGGGAAAAACTAGTATAGTCATGGGCGCTTTGGAATATACCTAAAATAGACCTACTAGCTATCTACAAAATGGAGACCCCAAATCTTCATCTGCAGTATTCCAGCCTTTAGCTTCATGATTAGTCAACAACTTGTTTGGTTTTGTATGTTAACTCTCTTTTCAGCCACCAGGTTCCAGATGCTACCATGATGCCAACCAGACTTCCCTGGACAGACAACCCCACCAATGTGTCCTGGAGCTCTGCTTCCCCAGAGCCCTGCCCCACTAGGGAAAGAGAGAGACAGGCTGGGAGTGTGAATCCACCAGTCAACACCCATGTTCAGCAGGGAAGCAATTACAGAAGCCAGACCTTCCACCTTCTGCATCCCACAATGACCCTGGGTCCATACTGCCAGAGGGTTAAAGAATAGGAAAGCTATCAGGGGAGGGGATGGGATACAGAGTTCTGGTACTGGGAATGTGTGGAGTTGTACCCCTCTTATCCTATGTTTTTTTTTCTCTGTTTCCTTTTTATAAATAAAAATAAAAAATAAACTTTAATTATATTTTATCAGAGCACTGCTCAGCTCTGGCTCATGGTAGTGTAGGAGATTGAACCTGGGACTTTGAAGCCTCAGGCATAATAAGAGTCTGTTTGCATAGCAACCATTATGCTATCTCCCCCACCCCCTTTTGTCGTTTTTTTTTTTTTTTTTTTTTTTTTTTACTACTAAAGGAGGTAGACAGAGTGAAATAAACCACAGCACCAGAGCTTTCTTTAATGAGATGGGAGCCAGGCTCCTACATGGGTCAGACACAAAACAAAGCAGCACAGCCTCCAAGTAAGCTATTTCACTGATCCAGAGTCTTTGATTTCTTAATTCTAATTATAATAATCCAAGATAAATAATTTCTTCTTCATTAATTAATGTTTTAAGATAGTTTGCTGAAGGATGCCATGAAGTACAAATTACTGTTCCTGTTAACAGCGCCAAACAGTGTGTATTAAGAATGATTGCTCTTCATGTTTAATACTGAAAAGGCAGAAAAAGAGGAAAAAGTCAAAGATTGTAATAAACAGTAGCATCATTTAGAGTAGATTCCTGACTTCCAAAGTGGAGCCATGGTGACCTAGTCACAGAAAGTTGGCTCTTCCCAGAAAACAAATGTTACAACAAAGTAACTCAAAGAAGTTCATGAGAGAATAGCTAGAATTTCTGGTAAAGAAACTAACAGAACCACCTTAAATGAAGGTCGGTGGTTGCAGGAGGACAGCTGAGCAGGAGGGCTAAGAGAAGCCGCCTATGGCCTCACTGCCTGCAGGCGCCGTGCTCACAGGCCACGGGCAGTTTTCAAGGACCCTGTGGCTTAACAAGAGCCATGGTTAAGATAGGAAGGCCCACTCAAACAGGAGCACACCTGCCATACCTGCCTTGCAAGAAAGGAGAGCTGACATGGAGAGAAGCAAGGAACAGTTACCTCTCAGGAAAGTAATACACAGTAAAGCAGACCTGAAACATAGAAATAGGAGACAACTTTAAAGTATGAAAGAGGAAGAAGAAACAGGTTCAAAGAATGTGATACAAGACAGTTGAGAAAGAGTTTCTTAGATGTGTTTATAACTAAATTGTATGTATAGTACTTTTCGGGGGGGGGGGGGCTTCAGGGTCATTGCTGGGGCTCCATGCCTGCACCATGAATCCGCTGCTCCTGGAGGCTCCCCCCTTTTTTGTTGTCCTTGTTTAACATTGTTGTTGTTGTTGTTATAGATGTCATTGTTGTTGGATATGAGAGAGAGAAATGGAGCGAGGAGGGAGAGACAGAGAGGGGGAGAGAAAGACAGACACCTGCAGACCAGCTTCACCATTTGTAAAGCGACGCCCCTGCAGGTGGGGAGCTGGGGGCTCAAATCTGGGTCCTCATACCTGGTTCTTGCACTTCACGCCATATGTGCTTAACCCGCTACCGCCCGACCCGCATGTATAGTACTTTATGTGTAACATTTATAAGCACACAGTCCTACACCTTGCCAACTGATGTCATTTTTCTAATATTTTTAATCTTTCTTACAACTTTTTTTTGTGTTTCTCATTCTTACCATATCCTGAGGTTCTTTAATTTGATGTTTGTGTTCAAGTACTCTTGTTGCTGTAGTTTATATCTGTTAGCAAATTATCTGCATTCCTCAGAAAGACAACTACGGTATGGTTTTACTCATGTACAATATAAAGAACTAAAACACACAACTTCATTTGTTAAACATATCAGACCATAGGCTGGAGAGAGAGCATAGTGGCTATGCAAAATGACTTTTATGCTTGAGGTCCTGAGGTCTTAGGTTCAACCCCCAATACCACCATAAACCAAAGCTGAGTGGGGAGGGGTGTGTGTGTGTGTGTGTGTGTGTGTGTGTGTGTGTGTGTGTCCGTGTCCGTCCTGTACCCTTTCACTGAAATAAAGAATTTGTTTTCTTTTCTCTTTTGCCTCCAGGGTTATTGCTGCAGCTCCATGCCAGCACTAAGAATCCATTGCTCCTGGTGGCCATTTTTTCCATTTTATTGCACAGAACAGAGAGAAATTGAGAGGGGAGGGGCAGTAGAAAGGGAGAAACAGAGAGACACCTGCAGACCTGCTTTGCTGCTTGTGAAGCATCCCCCCTGTGGGTGGGAAGCCAGTGACTCGAACCCAGATCCTTGTGTGGGTCCTTGCTTACTAGTACTATGTACACTCAACTGGGTATGCCATCTCCCAGCCCCTGAAATGAAACACTTTTTAAAATATAGAAAACGGTCAGTAAGACTTTGTGAAACTATAGTATTTTTTTTTTGGGGGGGGGGACTGTGAGGGGCACAGAACTGTGGTGATGCGTGCAGTGTGGAACTATGCCCCTGTCATCTTACAACCCTGTAAATTATTGTTATATCACTAACAAAATAAAAGCTGATTTCTAAAAATACATACCAAATATATTTTAATTGGGTTTTTAAACACCTGATAATATGGTTTTTAAAATATTGAAAGTATTTTTTTATTTTCCCTTTTGTTACCCTTTTTTTATTGTTGTTGTAGTTATTGTTGTTACTGATGCCATCGTTGTTGGATAGGACAGAGAGAAACGGAGAGAGGAGAGGAAGACATAGAAGGGGAGAGAAACATAGACACCTGCAGACCTGCATCACCGCCTGTGAAGCGACTCCCCTGCGTGTGGGAAGCCAGGGCTCGAACCGGGATCCGTACGCTGGTCCTTGCACTTCGTGCCATGTGTGTTTAACCCGCTGTGCTACCACCCGACTCCTGAGAAGAATTTTTATCACAGGACAGTATATATCACTGTACCAGTTAGACTTTTTTGTAGATAAATTGCTACCATAAATTTCTCTGTAGCACTAACATGTTTTCTTTTCCCAAGTTTAATACTTGATAATAATGCCTATTACCATTTGTATCCTAATTTTGTAGACTTTTTCCACTTTTAATACTTAATATTCAATTAAAGTTGAATTAAATATTTAAAAATTACCTCTCTTCTCCCCATCTCTGTAAAGATTTATTTACATATTGATTCATTTCCAGATACCAACAGCATACTGACTTCTTTCCTACTACTCTATTTTGCAGTTTGTAGTGAAATTAATAAGCTTTTTATGTGTTTCTGTACAAATAGATTTGTTTAATGTTATGATCAAATTATTCTTGATTATGTAGCAATTCAAAACACTTAGCAGTTTCAACTCTGGATGCCGTTACCTATTCATACTCTGTTCATACATGATATCAATGAAAGCAAAAATAATTATGACTTTTGGACAGAATTTTACCCACATACTCATTCATTCAACACAGAGTTATTATTTGCCACTTCTCAATGCCTGGCCCTGCTCTAAATACCTGAGGTACTTCATTGTTCCAAACAAGGCCTTGTTCTCTTAAGCATTTTTAGCCATGATGAATTATCAGCTTAGTCTTGAAAGAATTGTA